>NC_092710.1:95307944-95626181 GCF_047496885.1 Scyliorhinus torazame
CCGGCCCCTCTGCTGCTCCTACCTCCACCTGCTGTACCGGGACGGCTGTGTTGTGCGCACCAGTGAGTGTACAAGACGCCTCATCACTAAAGTGCCCAACCGAGGTGAGTGTTTCTGCGATGGTGGAGGGTGTTGGTGACAGCAGTGGCGTTGTGTCGTGCTCTTCGTCCCACTCTGAGTCCATGACACTTTGGGGTGGGGGTTCGTCTCCACCCATCCACTCTGAGTCACTGTCCGGTATTTCGTCTTCCTGGGTAGTGCTGTCCCGGGTACTGCTGTCCCGGGTAGTGGTGTCCCGGGTAGTGGTGTCCTGGGTAGTGGTGTCCTGGGTAGTGGTGTCCTGGGTAGTGGTGTCCTGGGTAGTGGTGTCCTGGCTCGGATGTGACGGGGGCCTGTGGCTGCCCCCCTCATCGCTGGGTGGTCCCTCCCGCACGTGACGGGGGTGTCGTCTCCCTGTTGCTCCAGGTCTCTCCGTCTCCCGTGGTGTGCGAGGGGCATCCTGCGGGCGTCGCATGCTGGAGGGTGCGGGTCTCTCCGTCTCCCGTGGTCTCCGAGGGGCATCCTGCGGGCGTCGCATGCCGGAGGGTGCGGGTCTCTTCGTCTCCCGTGGTCTCCGAGGGGCATCCTGCGGGCGGTGTGCATCTGCGGGGATGGGTGCCTGGACGTTTGGTCCTGCGATACACAATGAAGCATGCATGGTTAGACATCAGGCAGTGATCAGGTGATACGGGGGAGGGGGATATAGGGGAGGGGGGATATGGGGACGGGCTGTCGGTGGCTCACTTGCTACTACGCCCCCGACCTCTGCATCAGCAACCTCCCGGTCCTCAGGTCCGCCTGCCTGTTCCAGGGCCCTTTCCTGGTGTTCGGTCAGTGGCGTCTCATCAGCGGGGCCTCCTCCAGTCCTCACATGCTCCCTATTGTTGTGTGCGCGCTTCTCCTGTGGGGGGGGGGGTGTTAGGGGTAAAAGGCAACACTGTTAGGCAGGTATATGAATACACGCCATCGGTTGCGCGTGCATTGCAGAGGTTAAGGTTAGGGCTGGATTCACTTGGGGATATGGGGGAGGGGGGATATGGGGTAGGGGGGATATGGGGGAGGGGGGATATGGGGATGGGGGGATATGGGGGAGGGGGATATGGGGGAGGGGGGATATGGGGGAGGGGGGATATGGGGAGGGGGATATGGGGAGGGGGAATATGGGGAGGGGGGATATGTGGGGGGGATGTGGGGGAGGGGGGATATGGGGGAGGGGGGATATGGGGAGGGGGGGATATGAGGGAGGGGGGATATGGGGGAGGGGGGATATGGGGGAGGGGGGGATATGGGGGAGGGGGGATATGGGGGAGGGGGGATATGGGGGAGGGGGGATATGGGGGAGGGGTGGATATGGGGGAGGGGCGGATATGGGGGAGGGGGTATATGGGGAGGGGGATATGGGGAGGGGGGTATGGGGGAGGGGGATATGGGGGAGGGGGGATATGGGGGAGGCTCACCCTGCCTGCTCTGACGAGGTAGTTCACCTTCTTGTTGGACTGGGTGCCTGTCCATGGTGTCAGGGCCACAGCGGTGACAGCCTCTACCACTTCCCTCCACAGACGCCGGCTGTGGCGTGGGGCAACTCTGCGGCCGTGCCCGGGATACAGGGCGTCCCTCCTCTGCTCCACCGCGTCCAGGAGCGCCTCCACATCGCGTGACTCGAACCTCGGGGCTGAGCGGCGGCCAGCCATCCAGTCGGGTGTTGCGGTCGGGTGTTCCGGTCGGGTGGGGGGGAGCATCGCGGCCTTATGAGCCGTCACGCCGTGCGGCGCGTATGACGCTGCACGGCGTGAACCACTGCACAAGCGCAGATCCCGTTACGTCGCTGCAACCCATTTCGGGCCGGAGACTATCGACCCATTTTTCCGACGTGACGCAAGTCGGATTTGCGCCGTTTTTTGCGCCGATCGGCGGACTTACCGCCGATAACGGAGAATTTCGCCCCTGTTTTCTACCTCTTTTTGTTCCTCTATGTTAATCCAATCCTTCCTTCCCTCGTTTCATTTACATTTCTGATTTGACTCTAATTCACTCAGTTTGTTCTCCGTTATTCCGTTGTGACTTTCTCAATTTTTAAATCCAAGTGGTTGAGGAGGTAGACTTTTGCTCCCTGTGTATAATGATTTAATAGATATGGTGATGAGATAGTGATGTGTATGGTATCGGGGGTAGTGTAAAAAATGAAGTAAATAGTTGAAGAAATAGGTTGACATTGTTATGAAAAAAGTTGAGATTATACTTGAAGGGAGATGTGGCATAGTGGGTTAATAGGTATTGTTTTTTTAAAATATAAATTTAGAGTACTCAATCTTGCTTTTTTCCAATTATGGGGCAATTTAGTGTGGCCAATTCACCCCGCCTGCACATCTTTTTGGGTTGTGGGGGTGAGACTCAATTGGACACAGGAAGAATGTACTAACTTCACACAGACAGTGAGCTGGGACTGGGATCGAACCTGGGTCCACAGTGCCCTGAAGCAGCAGTGCTAACCACTGCTCCACCGTGCCACCCTTAATAGGTATTGGTAATGAGATTGTGACATGTGATTGTGATGCAACGGCGATGTCAGCTGCTATGTGTTCGAGACTGCAGAGGAGATGGAATAATCTATACACCAGAGCGATGTACTTACCCAGTAATTTACCTTGTATATGGTGTATATTGTGAAAATACAGTACTTTTGAAGTAACCCTGTTGACTCCTGAAAAACCTGCACCTTGGTTTTACCATGAATGACTTTGTATTGGTGCTTTGTTTAGTGAGCAGCGCTTCTTCATGTCAAACTTGAAGGCATGAGTATATATAATCAGCTCTGCCATCCGGTGCAGAGATTGAAGGTGTGCTGTGTCGTTGAAAGACCTGGGGCGGGAATCGCGATTGGGTGGAGAAGCGCATGAGGTGTAAACCGCTGCCGGCAGCAGGCGCCTCGACAGCAGCGTAAATGCCTTCTACCCCGCACATACAGTAAATGGCATTGGCATATCATTAACGGGCCTGACCAGGTATTCTCCGGGGCCTTCGCGATGCTCCGCTTTGGACAGGAGGAATTACCGAAGGTGGCTTTCACTTGTGCTTTTAAAAATTGGGAAACATGTGCAGTCTCTGCTGAGGGAGAGGGAGGAGGTAGGCCATGCTCCCAGAGGTGTGACCGTGGGCTGACGAACCTGCCGCTGGCAAGGCTGGCTGAGGGGGCGTCTGCTAGGGTTGGGAGGTACGGGGTGGGAGGGGGGAGGGGGAGTAGCGGGGGGGAGGGGGAGGTGTTAACAGGGAATGGGCCATGAGATCGGGAAACCCCCTGCGAGACCGGGTTGCTCAGGCTTGGACCACCACTGCTGTAGCCTGCAAGGCAGCGATCTGTCTGCCCACCACGTGGTTGCGCAGAGTGACACCAGCTGTATGGGTGCCCCTACCCCACCACCTTTGCATTTCACCCCCCCCCACCCACAACCGGGCACCACCCACCAGCAGGGCATCATGCGGTCCACACAAGGGGGGTGCCCACAGTAGCCCCTACAGGAAGGTGCCGGATGTGGGCCGGGAGGGCATACCGCCAGCCTGGGTAGGGTCAGCCACTGGAATCCTTGCTGGCAGGGACAGGTGCTGGGCACCGATGGGGCCAGGGGTGTGGTGTGGAGGACAGAGTAGAAGGGGAAATGGCCAGGGGTAGGTGTGGGGATGGGAGAGGAGGGTGGGAGGGAGGGAGGTGAAATGCAGGGGCAGGGTCAACAGTACAGGCTGGGGTAACCATGTAGCCCATTGGACCTGATTGGGCACCACAGCCCGGGGGGGATTCACTGAGGCCGTTTGAGCTGGAGATGCTCGGAGGGAAACTTCCAATAACGAAGCCTGTCCCAGAAGAACTGGACGCATCCCAACAGTCCGAGGAGGAGGTGGGAAGGATAAATCGCATCAGGCAGCGCCGGTCATTCGAGGACCTGCAGGCATGTGGCCGAAGACTCCAACTGAGTAGAGTGACAGTGCAACATATCTGCCAGATCATGACGCACCTGGCACCGTGGGGAATGGGAGAGGACACCTGTTCCCCGTGGTCAAGTGTACGGTCGCCCTGAACCTTTAAGCGATGGGGACAGGTCCGCCGAGTGGGGACCTGTCTGGAATCTCGCAGACCTTGGTGCACAGGAGCATCCGCGCCGTCTCAGAGGCCCTATATTTCTGGTCGGCGGAATACATCAGTCTGAATATGGAACAAGCCCACCAGGATGCCCGGGATGTCAGTCCACGAGCACTGACCTATGTCAGACCGGTCTTCACAAACTGAGAGGGGTTCCACTCGATGAACGTGCAGCTGGTGGACATCATGCACATCTGCGCCCGATACCCAGGTAGTGTGCCCAATGCCTTCATACTGGCACACTCGACGGTGCCTGACATCTTCAAGGTGCTCCCTCAGGTGGTTGTCCGCTGTAGTTGTGGATTACATCTATCCGGAGACAACACACCGATATGGAAACCTGCTAAAATGACGCCCGTTCAGAAACCAGGAGCGTGATCGAGTGGTGTAACGGCATCCTGAAAATACAGTTCAGGTGGCTGGATCACTCCTGGCAGGCCCCTCCAGTAGCGCTGGGAGATTCTCCCACATCACTGTTGCCTGCTGTGTCCTCGGCAACATTGCAACATGCTGGAGAAGGAGGATGAACACCAGGCCTCATCCAATAAAGAGGATGTGGAGGATGACCAGGCTTAGCAAGGCATAGGGCCAGGGCAGGCA
The DNA here is from genome assembly GCF_047496885.1 of Scyliorhinus torazame. Taxonomy (NCBI): domain Eukaryota; kingdom Metazoa; phylum Chordata; class Chondrichthyes; order Carcharhiniformes; family Scyliorhinidae; genus Scyliorhinus; species Scyliorhinus torazame. The sequence goes on from NC_092710.1 coordinate 95,312,716, forward strand.
CTGGAGGCTGCATGACATGTGCGCCAGGGCCGGCGCGCACGGACAATCTAATCAACTCCAGGTTCGTCGACTAGGGGGCCTGGCTGATACACAGACATCCCCCCCCCCCCAACTCCACACCCCAACCGCCCCCCTGGCCAACCACCCCATCCCATAACCACTCATCCTCCCTCCCCCCATACCCCTCGCGTGGAGAATCGCGCGTTTGGCGTAAATCGAGGCCGCCAGCAGGAATGGGGGTGCGACTCGAGCAAACTCCAGGTGCTCCCATGCCACCTGGCACTGCCAGTCCTGGAGGCCCGCTCTCATCTCGACCAGGACGGGCTCAGGTCAGCCAGCAACTGGGCAATGCTGGCAAGGCTCTCCAACATAACCCGTTGTGACTGGGCCAAGCTATGGAACGCCGCTGCAATGCCCAGGCGGCCCTGGCACATGGCTGCCTATGACAGGGAAGCCCTGCCCTGTGCCTCAGCCACTCTCCGCACAGAGTACCCCAGGCTTTGGACATCTTGGCCCAAGGCCAATACCTTCGCCCCCAAGGTCCCCACCGCAGACGCCAACCTTGCGGCATTGGCCTGGGTGCCATGCATGTTCGGCACCGCCTCCTGCCCTTGTAGGTGGTTGGACTCCTCCTACTGCACCTGCAGGCACTGGATGGTTGCTGACAAACGCTCATGTAGTCTGTGGCCCTGTGCCTGCATCTCCATTATCGATGGGACCGCCCTTTCCAGAAGCCCGAGGCCCATCTGGGCGGCAGCTAGTCCCTGGCGACATGGTGTCTCCGACCATCCGTCCCTCGGGGGTTCCTACCTCCACCTGATGTACTGCAGCATGTGTGTGGTGTGCACCAGATAGTGCCCCAGGAGCCTCTTCACTAACATGCCCAACCGAGGTGAGTGTCTCTGGGATGGTGGAAGGTGTTGGAGACAGCTGTGATGGGAAGGCAGTGTCATCCCGGACTGGTGCTCCGGGGTGTCTCAGGCTGGGGTTTATGGGCTCACATCGCTGTCCATTGCCTCCTCATCGCTTGATTCTGCTTGGGGTTGGGGGTGGGGGACACCAGAAGGGCCCGCCTCATCACCAGGTGATCCTGCAACACACAAGACATGAGGCATGATTGGTGTGGGGTTGATGAGGGGGTGGTGAGAGGGTGGTGAGGGGCAGTGAGTGTGTGGTGAGGGGGGGTGGGGTGGTGGCCGTGCCACGCATGTCATGGCCACGCAACGTTGCGGGATCTCCCTTGGTTGCCCGATGTTGACCTCTGCTTGAGCGACTGCCATCCCTCCGGACCCACTGACCAGGTCCAGTATCCACTGCTCTGCGGCAGTGAGAGGGCACAGGTGCTTGGTGACGGGTGGCAGCCTATTTCCCATCCTGGGGAACAGGGTAGCTGATGCACGATCAATGACCACTAAAGTGAGGTTGTAGTCCAACTGAAGGCTTTAATAAGCTAGATGTTTCCCCCAGCAGCTCAGGTACAGAATGAAGGCTGCTGGGGCGGCACGGGCTCTTATACCCCGCCTAGCAGGGCGGAGATACCATACATCCGAACCAATAAAAAGCATACAGTTTCCACCAATGGTGCTCCAGCCTATCAGGTACCGTAATACCTCTAATACCACATTCACCCCCTGTTAAAAAAGAGTCCGGCGGGGGTGGTGGACTGATACTACAAACATGGCAACGTGGTAGAATTAGTTATGGAGGTACCGTAATACCTCTGTACAGCGTTTTGTAACTACTTACAATTCTGATAGCTATTTAAAATTGATGATTTAAATTTACAGTTTACAATTTAAAATGAAGTAATCAGTCGATCGGGGGCCCTGGTCGTCTTCTGTGATCGTCGGAGCTTTGGTGGTGACCCCGGTGGAGGCTCGGGCGTCTGTAACTCCAGTAGAGTGGCTTCGATCTCCATGGCAGCTACGGCACCCCTAGATGCCGCTGGTGGGGAAAAAGGTTGACCTGGGAAGGGAGCGCCTGCGGGGTGCGTCGGTGGGTGGGGGGGCCTAGACGGGGCCGGCGGAAGGACCGATCCTTCTGTAAGGTGCCCCGGTGGAGGGGAGGGTGGGACTGGGGCTGGGTTGTGCGTGTGGCTCCGGCGGGTGCCAGGTCTCGTAGGGAGACCGTATCTTGTCAGCCGTCAGGGTACGCCCGTGGCGTACTAGGGGTTAGCATGGAGCAGATGGACCCTCTCGACCAATGGGTCCGACTTGTGCGCCCGCACGTGTTTTCGGAGCAGGATGGGTCCGAGTGCTGCCAGCCAGGTCGGGAGCGAGGTCCCAGAGGAGGACTTCCTGGAGAAGACAAGGAGACGTTCGTGAGGTGTCTGATTGGTGGTTGTACAAAGTAGTGACCGGATGGAGTGGAGGGCATCCGGGAGGACTCCTTACCAGCGGGAGACTGGAAGGTTCCTGGACAGTAGGGCCAGTAGGACGGTCTGCCAGACCGTTCCGTTCTCCCTCTCTACCTGTCCGTTACCCCGGGGGTTGTAACTGGTCATCCTGCTCGAGGCGATGCCCTTGCTGAGCAGGAATTGATGCAGTTTGTCGCTCATAAAGGAGGACCCCCTATCACTGTGTATGTAAGCGGGGAACCCGAACAGTGCAAGGATTATCATAGATTATCATAGCATTTACAGTGCAGAAGGAGGCTATTCGGCCCATCGAGATGTTAAGGAGGGCCTTGATGACGGTCATGTCAGGGCAGGGGATGGCGAATGGGAACCGAGAGTACTCATCAATCACGTTCAGGGAGTACGTGTTGCGGTCGGTGGAGGGGAGGGGGCCTTTGAAGTCCATGCTGAGGCGTTCAAAGGGACGGGAAGCCTTTATCAGGTGCGCTTTCTCTGGCCGGTACAAGTGCGGTTTGCACTCCGCGCAGATTTGGCAATCTCTGGTGGCTGTCCTGACCTCCTCGATGGAGTTGGGCAGATTGCGGGTCTTGACAAAATGGAAAAAGCGAGTGACCCCCGGGTGGCAGAGGTCCTCGTGGAGGGCTAGGAGTCGGTCCACTTGTACAATGGCACATGTGTCGCGGGACAGGGCGTCAGAAGGCTCATTTAGCTTCCCGGGATGGTACAAGATCTCGTAGTTGGAGAGTAGCTGGAGAGTTCGATCCTCCAGCTACAACTTGCCCCGCTGTGCATTATCAAACATGAAAGCAAACGATCGTTGGTCAGTGAGGAGAGTGAATCTCCTGCCGGCCAGGCAATGCTTCCAATGTCGCACAGCTTCTACTATGGCCTGGGCCTCCTTTTCGACTGAGGACATAGAACATAGAAAATTACAGCTCTGTACAGGCCCTTCGGCCATCGATGTTGCGCCGACCTGTGGAACCACTCTAAAGCCCATCTACACTATTCCCTTATCCATATGTCTATCCAATGACCATTTGAATGCCCTTAGTGTTGGCGAGTCCACTGCTGTTGCAGGCAGGGCATTCCACGCCCTTACTACTCTCTGAGTAAAGAACCGACCTCTGACATCTGTCTTATATCTATCTCCCCTCAATTTAAAGCTATGTCTCCTCGTGCTAGACATCACCATCCGAGGAAGAAGGCTCTCACTGTCCACCCTATCCAATCCTCTGATAATCTTGTATGCCTCAATTACGTCACCTCTTAACCTTCTTCTCTCTAACGAAAACAGCCTCAAGTCCCTCAGCATTTCCTCATAAGATATTTGCTCCATACCAGGCAACATTCTGGTAAATCTCCTCTGCACTCTTTCCAATGCTTCCACATCCTTTCTATAATGCGACGACCAGAATTGCACGCAATACTCCAAATGCGGCCGCACCAGATTTTTGTACAGCTGCAATATGACCTCATGGCTCCGAAACTCAATCCCTCTACCAATAAAAGCTAACACACCGTACGCCTTCTTAACAACCCTCTCAACCTGGGTGGCAACTTTCAGGGATCTATGTACATGGACACCGAAAACTCTCTGCTCATCCACACTGCCAAGAATCTTACCATTAGCCCAGTACTCTGTCTTCCTGTTATTCCTTCCAAAATGAATCACCTCACACTTTTCTGCATTAAACTCCATTTGCCACCTCTCAGCCCAGTGCTGCAGGTTATCTATGTCCCTCTGTAACTTGTAACATCCGTCCGCACTGTCCACAACTCAACTGACATTCGTGTCATCTGCAAATTTACTCACCCATCCTTCTACGCCCTCCTCCAGGCCATTTATAAAAATGACAAACAGCAGTGGCCCCAAAACAGATCCTTGTGGTACACCACTAGTAACTGGACTCCAGTCTGAACATTTCCCATCAACCACCTCCCTTTGTCTTCTTCCAGCTAGCCAATTTCTGATCCAAACTGCTAAATCACCCTGAATCCCATGCCTCCGTATTTTCTGCAGTAGCCTACCGTGGGGAACCTTATCAAACGCTTTACTGAAATCCATATCATCTCATAGAATTTACAGTGCAGAAGGAGGCCATTCGGCCCATCGAGTCTGCACTAGCTCTTGGAAAGAGCACCCTAACCAAGATCAACACCTCCACCCTATCCCCATAACCCAGTAACCCCACCCAACACTAAGGGCAATTTTGGACACTAAGGGCAATTTATCATGGCCAATCCACCTAACCTGCACATCTTTGGACTGTGGGAGGAAACCGGAGCACCCGGAGGAAACCCACGCACACACGGGTGGGATGTGCAGACTCCGCACAGACAGTGACCCAAGCCAGAATCGAACCTGGGACCCTGGAGCTGTGAAGCAATTGTGCTATCCACAATGCTACCGTGCTGCCCCTGCCCGTGCTGTGGATATACACCACATCAACTGCTTTACCCTCATCCACCTGTTTGGTCACCTTCTCAAAGAACTCAATAAGGTTTGTGAGGCACGACCTACCCTTCACAAAACCGTGTTGACTATCTCTAATCAAATTGTTCTTTTCCAGATCATTATACATCCTATCTCTTATAAAGCTTTCCAAGATTTTGCCCACAACAGAAGTAAGGCTCACTGGTCTATAATTACCGGGGTTGTCTCTACTCCCCTTCTTGAACAAGGGGACAACATTTGCTATCCTACAGTCTTCTGGCACTATTCCTGTGGACAAAGATGACTTAAAGATCAAAGCCAAACGCTCAGCAATCTCCTCCCTAGCTTCCCAGAGAATCCTAGGATAAATCCCATCCGGCCCAGGGGACTTATCTATTTTCACACTTTCCAGAATTGCTAACACCTCCTCCTTATGAACCTCAAGCCCTTCTAGTCTAGTAGCCTGAATCTCAGTATTCTCCTCGACAACATTGTCTTTTTCCTGTGTGAATACTGACGAAAAATATTCATATCGCACCTCTCCTCGGACTCCAAGCACAACTTCCCACTACTGTCCTTGACTGGACCTACTCTTACCCTAGTCATTCGTTTATTCCTGACATATCTATAGAAAGCTTTAGGGTTATCCTTGATCCTACCTGCCAAAAACTTCTCATGTCCCCTCCTGGCTCTTCTTAGCTCTCTCTTTAGGTCCTTCCTAGCTAACTTGTAACTCTCGAGCGCCCTAAGTGAAACTTCATGTCTCATCTTTACATAAGCCTCCTTCTTCCTCTTGACAAGTGTTTTGACTGCTTTAGTAAACCACGGTTCCCTTGCTCGACCACTTCCTCCCTGTCTGACAGGTACGTACTTATCAAGGACACGCAGTAGCTGTTCCTTGAACAAGCTCCACATTTCCATTGTGCCCATCCCCTGCAGTTTTCCTCTCCATCCGATGCATCCTATGTTTTGCCTCATCGCATCATAATTGCCTTTCCTGCAGATATAACTCTTGCCCTGCGGTACATACCTATCCTTTCCATCACTAAAGTAAACGTAATCGAATTGTGGTCACTATCACCAAAGTGCTCACCTACCTCCAAATCTAACACCTGACCTGGTTGGTTCATTACCCAGTACCAAATCCAATATGGCCTCACCTCTCGTTGGCCTATCTACATACTGTGTCAGGAAACCCTCCTGCACACATTGGACAAAAACGGACCCATCTAAAGTACTCAAACTATAGCATTTCCAGTCAATATTTGGAAAGTTAAAATCCCCCATAATAACTACCCTGTTGCTTTCGCTCCTATCCAGAATCATCTTTGCAATCCTTTCCTCTACATCTCTGGAACTTTTCGGAGGCCTATAGAAAACCCCTAAGAGGGTGACCCCTCCTTTCCTGTTTCTCACCTCAGCCCTTACTACCTCAGTAGACAAGTCCTCATCAAACATCCTTTCTGCCACCGTAATACTGTCCTTGACTAACAATGCCACCCCTCCCCCTCTCTTACCACCTTCCTTGTGCTTACTGAAATATTTAGACCCCGGCATCTGCAACAACCATTTGTGTCCCTGCTCTATCCTGAAATGGTCTCCGAAATGGCCACAATATCGAAGTCCCAACCCATGCCGCAAGTTCACCTACCTTATTCCGGATGCTCCGGATGAGGAGTGGCGGATTTCGGAAGCATGGAGGGTACGTGAGAAGAAGGCTACTGGTCTGCCTGCTTGGTTGAGGGTGGCCGCCAGAGCTACTTCAGACGCAACTCTCTTGACCTGGAAGGGGAGGGACTCGTCGATGGCGTGCATCGTGGACTTTGCAATGTCTGCTTTGATGCGGTTGAAGGCCTGGCGGGCCTCTATCGACAGGGAAAAAGCTGTAGATTGGATCAGGGGACGTGCCTTGTCCGCATAGTTGTGGACCCACTGGGCGTAGTAACTGAAAAACCCTAGGCAGCGCTTAAGGGCCTTGGAGCAATGAGGGAGGGGGAACTCCATAAGGGGGCGCATTTGTTCAGGGTCGGGGCTTATAACTCCATTTCGCACTACGTAGCCAAGGATGGCAAGGAGGCCGGTGCTAAACATGCATTTATCCTTGTTATATGTAAGGTTAAACATTATTGCGGTCTGGAGGGATTTTCTGAGGTTGGTGTCGTGGTCCTGCTGGTCGTGGCCGCAGATGGTGACATTATCGAGATACGGGAATGTTGCCCGTAAACCGTCTCGATCAACCATTCGGTCCATCTCGCGCTGGAAAACCGGGAGCCCGTTGGTGACACCGAAGGGAACTCTTACGAAGTGATAGAGCAGCCCATCTGCCTCGAAGGCAGTGTATTTGCGGTTACTAGTGCGGATGGGGAGCTGGTGGTAGGCGGACTTCAGATCCACCCTGGAGAAGACCTTATAATGCGCGATCCTGTTTACCAAGTCGAATATGCGGGGGAAAGGGTACGCGTCAAGCTGCGTAAACCTGTTGATGGTCTGACTGTAGTCAATGACCATCCTATGCTTCTCCCCGGTCTTTACCACCACTACTTGAGCTCTCCAGGGGCTGTGACTGGCTTCAATGACCACTTCCCTCAGTAACCTTTGGACTTCTGACCTAATGAAGATCCGATCCTGGGCACTGTACCATCTGCTCCTGGTGGCGACGGGTTTGCAATCCGGGGTGAGGTTCGCAAACAGGGAAGGCGGGTCGACCTTAAGGGTCACGAGGCCGTAGACAGTAAGGGGGCCGAATAGGGCCGCCGAATTTGAAGGTTAGACTTTGGAGGTTACACTGGAAGTCTAAACCCAGGAGTGTAGCCGCGCAGAGGTGGGGAAGGATGTAGAGACGGAAATTTTTGAACTCCCTTCCCTGGACTGTGAGGTTTGCTACACAAAACCCCTTTATCTCCACTGAGTGTGAACCGGAGGCCAGGGAGATTTTTTGATTAACGGCGTGGATGAGGAGAGAACAGCGCCTTACCATGTCGGGGTGTATGAAGCTCTCCATGCTCCCAGAGTCGATTAGGCAGGATGTCTCGCGCCCGTTGATGAATATGAATATTGTAGCAGTTGAGAGTGTTTGAGGCTGGGAGTGATCCAGGGTCACCGAGGCTAATCGCAGCAGTTGAGAGTTCTCTTTGGGCAGTGTGTGGTCAGCCGAGCTGGGGTCCTGGGGATTCATCAAAGATGGCAGCTCCCATTGGTCGCACATGGCTGGGGGTGCACAAAATGGCGCCGCCCATCCCTCTAACGTGGTGTTCGCGGGACAAGGTGGCAGCTCCTGGGGTCCGCACGTAGCCCTGGAATAGGAAGATGGCGGTGACCGCTGGCCGCACGGGGACCATGAAGAATTTGTGGTGACGGTCCGCATTCGCAGCCGGAGAGCGCGGCAACCTCACGGGCCTGACATACCCCTCACGAAATGGCCCTTTTTGCTGCATCCTTTGCAGGTGGGTGCCCGGGCCGGGCAGCGCTAGTGGGGGTGCTTGGCCTGCCCGCAAAAGTAGCAGTGGGGCCCCCCGGGGCTGCCAGGCTGCCTTGCAGCGCAGGCTTGTGGGGGGATGGGGGATGTCTCGGGGTCGGCTGTGGAGGGGTTCCACGGTGCCCAGGGGGCTACCGCGCGGTCGGGAGTGTAAGCGCGGGCGTTCCTGGAGGCCACGTCCAGGGAGCCTGCAAGGGCCCGTGCCTCCTTGAGACCCAGAGTGTCTTTTTCCAGCAGTCGCTGGCGGATTTGTGAGGATAGCATACCTTCCACGAAAGCGTCCCGGACCAAGAGTTCAGTGTGTTCACTCGCCGAAACTTGCGGGCAGCTGCAGTTTCTCCCCAACACCAGGAATGCATGGTAGAATTCTTCCAGCAATTCCCCAGGGGTTTGTCGCCTTGTTGCAAACTGGTGCCGGGCGTAGACCTGGTTTACCGGGCGAATATAATGTCCTTTTAGCAGCTCTATTGCTGCATCGAAGTCTTCCGCTTCCTCGATGAGGGTGTAAATCTCTGGGCTCACCCTTGAGTGCAGGACTTGCATTTTCTGCTCTCCCGTGGGTGTGTTTTTGGCCATCCCGAGATACCCTTTCAAGCACGCCAGCCAGTGCTTGAAGATTGCCGCTGAGTTCACCGCGTGGGGGCTGAGTTGCAGACACTCCGGCTTGATTCGGAGCTCCATCCTTTCTTTTTTTAAAAACTAGCTTATGAAATTGGTGCATGATCAATGACCACTAAAGCGAGGTTGTAGTCCAACTGAAGGCTTTAATAAGCTAAATGTTTCCCCCAGCAGCTCAGGTACAGAATGAAGTCTGCTGGGGCGGCACAGGCTCTTATACCCCGCCTAGCAGGGCGGAGTTACCATACATCCTAGCCAATAGGAAGCATACAATTTCCACCAATGGTAGTCCAGCCTATCAGGTACCGTAATACCTCTAATACCACAGTGGCCCGCCTCTCCTCCATGCGGTCCAGCGTGGTCTCCAGCTCTGCATCCGCAAACCGATGGGTCGTTCTCCTTGCTGCCATCATTTTGGCTGGGGAGTGGAATGCTAATATATCACCTTGTCAGCCTCTCGAGTGGCAATCCCAATTATGGCACATTGGACACCATTTTTCATTGGAATCGATCGACTTCCACTGGCACTGGTGCTATCCCAGTAACGGAACATGAATTTCTCCTGGACCGGCGCCAATTTTACTGTAGTAGAACACCACTGATTCTGTCCCGGCATCAGCGCTTGGGATGGGATTCTCCGTGGCCCGACGCCGATATCGTAATCGGCGACAGAGAATCCCTTTTTACAACCGAATATTTCTGGATGCTTCACCCCCTCCAAAACGACATCATTGGGGAGTACGCCATACACCGTTGGGACGGCCTCAGGATGCCACTAAAGGCCCTCCCCTGATATTCCGCCTCCGATGGGCACGGATCACTTGTGCTCGCAGGTTTTGTCAACCTCGCTTGACGGCTGTGGACTGTGTCCAGCGACGCAATATCGGGGGGGCTGGGAGCCGTGCCACTGGCCGAGGGGGGGGCTTCAGCGAGGGCTGGGGGGACTGGTGGGGGGTGTCGTGTTGGGTGATCTGATGTACAAACGATCCAACACGGCTGGAGATGGTGTAGCTCAATTTTATTCACTACTTAACTGTAACAGCACACTGCTAACTTGGGTATGTGCATTACCAGCTGATCTGTGGACCCTGTCCTATTACTATCTGGGTGAGGCACTCAGCACATGGTGACTGTCTGAGTGGCAGGCTCTGAGCTCTGTGCTCTGAGCTGGCTGCTGCTGGAATCAGCGGGAACTGTAGTGTCCCCTGTTTTTATAGTGCGTGTGCTCTCACTGGTGATTGGCTGCGATGTGTGTGTGTTGGTTGGTCCTACTGCATGTTGTTGTTGCTAACTTTAGCCTTAGTTTGATTGCTCTGTTCTATCACCTTTGCTCTTGAGTCGCCAGGTATCTTTCTGATACCGCCACATGGTTCAAGTCCGAGTAATGATCAATAATCCAATACACCGCTAAGTAAGAATTAAATCAAAGCACATTTATTATATACAGTAATCAATACTCATGCATAAATTCTACATCTAAGCTACTTCCTACAACTAACAGGCCAATACTTAACTTGGAAATGGCCCACCAGGTCAGGGAAACGAATGGCCTTTTGTTCGGGTTCTGAGCCTGCGGGATTCGACGCTGGTACAGATTGATAGCTAGGAGCGCCTATCTCGTAGCGAGCGTTGAAGTAAGGCTTACTGGATGTTTCATGATGGCTGGACCAGTCACTGTCAAGGGTTGGTCTGCGTTGCTGAGTGACCCGGTCAGAAGAAGAAGCAGAAGGGTGCAGGAGGATGCAGAAGGGGTAGCAGAAGGGTTGATTTGAACTTGGACTCTATTCTTATAGTCCCCAGGGGCTTCCCGCCTTTCGGGGCGGACCCTGTACCTGGTTCCAAGTGTTTGGACTTTGTCCCAATCACTTGGTTCGATATTCTCCAATGCGGGAGCGATTCCTTGATTGATGGGCAGTCTTGAGGTGATCGTTCACCTCCCTTTGTGTAGGCTTCTGTTGGTGCCGATGAGTCTGGGTTGGCTTTGTGTCTAAAATGTTGCACATTGTTCCCGGGGATTGCTCATTAGTATGCAGATGGCTGGTGTTTTGTTGTGCTGATGGTTACTGGTATCAATCTTGTCTCGCCTTCCCAGAGGTGAATACACAGTTTACCTGTAGCTGCTTGTTTTAGTCCTGTTGGCTGATTTTCCTATCAGCCTTTGCCGTTCGCCATTTTAAATCGGGGTTAGCCATTCTAAATCGGGAGTTAGCCATTTTAACTGGCTGCACACCCTCCTTGTGATCCTAACGCGAAGCGTGAAGGATCACATCACTATGTTGCTTTCCATTCCCTGACCTGTGGGGGGGGGACACTTCCTTCATGGCCTCTGCACTGACCATAGCTATGCAAACATTTTTTTAACTAACAATTCTAAGGGCGCTATGTCAGACAGGGACTTGCATTACAAAACAATATACTGGGAACCTCTAACTTATTCTTAATATACTACACTCACTTAGACATTCCATTATCCTACCTTCTTCAATCATACAACAAAATCATAGCATTTCATACAGTCTTTCCTGGCTTGGCAGTCAAGCTCAGGATCATATAATTTGCTCATAAGAACATAAGAACTAGGAACAGGATTAGGCCATCTGGCCCCTCGAGCCTGCTCCGCCATTTAATGAGATCATGGCTGATCTTTGTGGACTCAGCTCCACTCTTCGGCCCATACACCATATCCCCGAATCCCTTTATTCTTTAGAAAGGCATCTATCTTTTTCTTAAAAACGTTTAAAGAAGGAGCCTCAACTGCTTCACTGGGCAAGGAATTCCAGAGATTCACAACCCTTTGGGTGAAGAAGTTCCTCCTACACTCCGTCCTTAATCTACCTCCCCTTATTTTGAGGCTATGCCCCCTAGTTCTGCTTTCCCCGACCAGTGGGGAAAAAGTTCTTTACAGTTCTTTATTTACAATAACAATAAACGCAAGTGAATGTACTTTATTATAGATCGCGGGGGTCGGGGGTCTGGTCGTAACCGAACATAGGGGATCTGATCCTATATACCGGGGTTTGAGCGCGGTAGGCTCTCCTTCTCCATTTCCGTAGACGCATAGTCTGCACAATGCAGCAGAGTATCGCTAATGCTAGTAATGTTTTGATTACATAGGGCAGGGAGTACCAGGTTATAAACCTGGCACACCAAGATGCTGTAGTATTGCTGGTGACTGGGCTCTGGGTACTGCGGGATAGTGAAACATTAACGGCTGGGGGTCTTGAAGTCATGGGGTTCGCGGTCACGCGCAACCAAATGTCCAAAAGCACAAGCGTGATCCACTTGAAGGAAGTCCTCATGGCTCCTCTCTTTCCTTTTCTTTCTTTGTCTTCTGCGGTCCTGGAGCTTCTGGAGTTCTGTAGAAACAAACATAGTGTCTGTAACTATCTTTGTTTAATATCTTGTACGCTAGTGTGTCTGTCCTTTGGTGCCAATTATTCCCTTTATAATTGGTCACTATGTGCGACTCCCTCATTTTTTTTTCTTCAAAAAAACAAATTTTAGGACACGGCACACTTCCCAAGAATGAACCAGTGCTGATTTAGCTTCCAAATGTTCCAGGATGTAAATAGCAGATGGCCAGCAACCTCAAGGTTACCTAAACAAAAGAAAACTTTTTGAACTGAAAAAGGCCAAAATGAGGTGCGTATGGGCCGCGACGGGTAAGAGTTGGATGGAGTCCCCGGGTAGGACGGCTACCAATGCCGTGTCTCTCCTACCTGAGCGTAGCTGACCAGAGGGGGGTTCCCAGGCAGGGCGGGTCTCAAGCCGTTTCTCCACTGCCTGAGCAACCGACAAGAACGGGCAGAAATGTAGCCATCGTGGTGGGGCTGCCGTAGTGGTTCTATCCTTCGAACCAGAAGGGCAGTTACGAACGGGCGTCTGGTTCCGTAACCAGTCTCTGCAGAGAAGTCCTCAGAGGTTTCTGCTGAACTGGTGATTCTCTGTAGGCAAGTCCTCAGAGGTTTCGGCAGAATAGGCGTGGGGCAGTGAGAAAAAAAAATTCTCCTGTCGGACATACAACATTTAACAAACTTACACACAACATAAAACATTCTGCAGGTTCCATCAGAAAGGACAACACTTCTCCCAAGCGGTTCCTTTTAAAACATCATCTGGACACCTCAGTTCTCGGTTGCGAACAGGGTCGCAAAGGGGTTGTCGGTTTGGGAGTCAGACCCAAGGTCGTCCTCTTCTCCCAGGTGCCAAACTCTGGAGTGGATTAGGGCTGAAAGGGCTGCATGGTGTGAGTTGGGGTTGCTCGCGTCGTTGCGGACGAGTCGGTATGAGTTGTCACGGTGCCAATAATTGGTGTCTAGTTGTGTCGGGACCAAATCGGGGTCGTCAGTGTGGTTCGGTGGTCGGTGGTGGGGTTTATTTAGGAAAGTGATCTTGAAGGAATCACTTGGATCGTATTCGGAATCGCTGGGTGTGGGTCCTGTTGTATGGGGATAGTAGGGAGGCGTGCTGTGGCTATCGTCCGAGTCACAGTCGCTGTCTCTGCTGCTGCAGTCTGTGGGCGTTCCGGGGTGGAGTGTATATTTTGGGGGTGGAGTCGAGGTCGAGTCCGTGGCTGGGCTGGACGTGGTGGGGGTTGGTAGGGTTACGTTGGCTGTGGGCGGGGTGTGGTGTGCTGCATCGAGCATGACATGGTGTGCGTGGTTCGACTGTGTTCCAAATGCCTTCAGCTGGTTTATATGAAACCACGCAGTCTTACCATTGGGGTACTTTATTTTATAAACGGAAGGGCTTACTTTATCCGCAATGGAATACGGACCCGAGTATTTTGGTGACAGGAATGTGCTGGAGTTATATACAGAGAGCATCACTTGCTGTCCGATACTATACTCAGTCGCATGCACTGTCTTGTCGAAACAAGCCTTGCTCTGTTTCTTTCTTGTGCCCAATTTTACTGCGGCTGCTAGCTGAGCCGTTTTACCATTGTCAACTAATTGCTCCACGGCTTTCTCGTGTGTGAGGGCCGTCACTTCGGGGCTGGTCAAGTCCAAACCGAACAAATATTCTGTGCCTTTCATGGGGCGTCCGGTCATGAGAGTGTGTGGGGTGTAACCTGTGGAGGTAGAAATAGTGTTACACAAAAACATCAGCGCAAAAGGGAGGACTGAGTCCCAAGTGGTGTTGTTCTGCTGGACCATTTTTCTGAGGGTGGATTTTCGGGTCCGATTCATGCACTCCACGATACCACTCGACTGTGGGTGGTATGCTATGTGGAATTTTGGGGTGATGCCAAATATCGTGAGGACATTCTGCGTGACACGTCCTGTAAAATGGGAGCCTTGGTCGGATTCAATGCTGTGGGGGAGTCCCCATCTTGTCAAGATGTGGTGGGTCAAAATCTTGGCTGTGGTTTTTGCAGTGTTTGTGCGGGCTGGGAATGCTTCCACCCATTTTGTAAATGTGTCAATTACCACAAGTACATATTTATAGCTATTCCTGCAATGGGGCAATGATTCTATAAAATCGATCTGGAGGTTAGACCAGGGGCCATTAATGGGTCGGGTGTGGCTGAGTTGGGCCTTTTTGGCATATCTGTCCGGATTATTCTGGGCGCAGATAAGACAATTTTCTATGTAATGGTTTACATCTTGCTTCATATTCGGCCACCAACAAAGCTGCTTGAGATGGGCTGTAGTGGGATCGATTCCCTGATGTCCATGACCGTCATGGAACAAGCAAATCAATTGATTCCTGTCCTGTTCAGGAACCACATAAAGGGTGTCTTTTAACACCACACCGTCATGTGTGGTCAGTGTATTTCTAAACCTCTCGTAGGATGCTGGATATTTCCCTGTTACAATCTCCCTGAGATTGGTGTCCTGCTTCTGGGCCTCCACTAGATCCTCGATCTGTGAGACCTGAACTGCATTCACTGGTGCGCTTTCGGGGGGGTGTCCAAAAATATCCATGCCTGGAACCTGCTTTGGCCAGTGCGTCGGCTTTCACATTTCCAGGGGGGAGGAACGATGGTGACTGCGGACTTTGATTATCCCAGAAGTCCTGTTCTGGGCTTTTTCTAAAATATGACGGAGCAATGAGTGGGCAGCACGGTAGCATTGTGGATAGCACAATTTCTTCACAGCTCCCAGGTCCCAGGTTCGATTCCGGCTTGGGTCACTGTCTGTGCGGAGTCTGCACATCCTCCCCGTGTGTGCGTGGGTTTCCTCCGGGTGCTCCGGTTTCCTCCCACAGTCCAAAGATGTGCAGGTTAGGTGGATTGGCCATGATAAATTGCCCTTAGTGTCCAGAATTGCCCTTAGTGTTGGGTGGGGTTGCTGGGTTATGGGGATAGGGTGGAAGTGTTGACCTTGGGTAGGGTGCTCTTTCCATGAGCCGGTGCAGACTCGACGGGCCGAATGGCCCCCTTCTGCACTGTAAATTCTATGATAATCTATGATAATGGGACTGAGGGGAGGGTTTTTCCGTCTGCGGAAACAAATCCACTTGCTTTCCACAGGGGTAGAAATTCCGTGAGGCTGTTGCAGACATAGAGGCTGTCCGAGTATATGTCTGCTGGGCTGGGGAAGGAATCTGGGTGTTCCACTATGTACACGATGTCCGCGAGCTCTGCTGCCTGCGCGCCTAAGTGTCCGGGTAGTTTTAACGATATTTCCTCGAGGGCTCGTCCCTGTGCGTCCTCAACATAGATACCACAACCTGTTATGCGCTTCCCATCCAAGACTGTGGAAGATCCATCCACATGGATCTTTATGGGTTCACACGTGTCCGTGTGCTGGGGGCTCTGAGTTGAACGATCTATCTTTCTGAGGGGTGTTTTAGCAATAAAGGGGCCTGTGTTGTGGTGTGGAGAGATAATTTTGTATTCATGGGGGGTTCTGGGGTACTGTAAGTTGTCGGCTAAATCGGTGTGTGGCTTTGTCCTTTTAACAGTGATGTCCCGTCCCTGCAAGAGAAGGGTCCATCTAGCTGCTCGAATCTGACTAACTGTACCGTCCTTGAGTCGTCCGTCCAGTAAAAGTTGGGGGGGGGGGGTGTGTTCGGTGAGAAGTGTGATGGGGTTCAGTCCGGTAATGTCCGAAAAATACTGGAATGCCCAAAATACTGCGAGCAGGTGCCTTTCACAGGCTGAAAATCCCTGCTCTACAGCATCTAAAATTCTGGAAGCGTAAGCTTCCAGGGTCTTAACTGGTCGTGCCATTCCTGGAGGAGCATGGCTGAAAGGGTGCGGTCTGTGGTCACTACCTCTATGGCGTAAGGGGAAAGCGGCTCTGGTACTTGTAGTGCGGGGGCTGCTATGAGTGCCTGTTTTAAAGAGTCCACAGCATTTGTATGCTGCGGAAGCCATCCCAGGGGGCTCCTTTCTTTAGGAGGTCTGAGAGGGGTGCTGCCTTGCTGGTGAAACCGTCATTGTGGTTTCGGCAGTAGCCAACCAGTCCTAAAAACGACCGGAGGGCTGAAACGTTCTGGGGAAGGGGCAATTTAGCGATCGAGTCAATCCTTTTATGCTCGATCTCGCGTTTACCATGTGTGATAATTGTTCCCAAATATATCACCTTTTCTTCCAAAATCTGGGCCTTTTTGGGGTTGAATTTACAATCGATTGAGTGTAATAGTTCCAGGAGCTCGGACAGAAGCTCAATGTGCTCTTCCTTGGTGTCTGTCTGCAGTAGTAGGTCGTCTACGTACTGTACCAGACATTCGGGGTGAGAGAATTTGGTTAAACCATTTGCCGGCTGTCGGCGGAAAATGGAGGGGGAGTTGTGGAATCCTTGTGGCAGGCATGTCCACGTGTACTGCTGTGCTTTCAAGGTTAAGGCAAATTTATACTGGCACGCCTTTGCCAATGGAATGGACCAGAATCCATTACTGACATCCAAAACCGTAAAGAATCGGGATTTGAGTCCCTGCTTGAGCATGGTCTCGGGACTTGTTGCTACAGTGGGGGCTGCTGCGGGGGTGACTTTGTTGAGTTCCCGGTAATCGATGGTCAGTCGCCATGATCCATCGGGCTTTCTCACTGGCCAAATCGGGGCATTATTAGTGGAGGCTGCTGATCTAAGTACTCCCTGCTCTAATAAGCTTTCTATTATCTTGGAGATTTCTCCCTCTGCCTCTTGGGGAAATCCGTACTGTTTTTGAGGTCTAGGGTCAGGTCCTGTTACTTGTACGGAGCCAGTCATCCATCCACAGTCGTGCTTGTGGGTCGCGAATGCTGCCCTGTTCTTTTGCAGAACTGCCCTAACCTGCTTGTCCATACTAAGCGTGGTCGGGTTGAACCAAAATTCACCTACTGCGCTAATTTTGTTCATGTACTCTCCTATGTTGAGCGCTGCGGGGGCTTTTGCGGATTTTGCCATCTTCCGGACACACTGGTTGACTGGACCGAATGAAAGGTGGTGGGAATTGATGAAATCAATTCCCAGAATGTGCTCTGCTGTGTGGGGCAGTTCAACTAAAACTACGGGGTGCTTGGTGGTGATGGTGCCGATTTGAATGGGTACAGGGGCTGTGATGTGTCCCTGCTGTGAGTGGCCTGTAAAGCTGCTGAGGGTGATGGTGGCTGTAGTGGGCCACGTGTCTTTTTGCAACATGGTGGAGGAATTTATAGTGGTGCGGGACCCTCCTGAGCCCCAGAGAAATTCGATGGGCTGTCCCCGAATTTTTGCTGCAACTACCGGTCGTCCGGACCTATCCCAAAGGGTGTCGCAGACCCAACTGGGGGAGCCCGTACACCGTCAGTCCGTTCCGGTCAAGTCCGTCTGATCCGAACGGGCGCTGACGCTATGAATGGGCTCTGTCTTTTTCTTACTCAGAGTGCCCGACTGCTGGGCTCTCTGTGGCTTTTTAGGGGCATTGCACTCTCTTGTGAAGTGTCCCAACTGTCCACAGTTGTAACACTCCTGTGACTTTGGTGGGGGGCTGTTCTTTCCCTCATTCACCCATGCGGGGTCGTGGTGTGTTGTCTTTACTGCCTGCATTTCTGCACCGGCCTGCTTTTCCTCGGAATTCTTAACTGAGGGTTTACTTTTAGCTCACTGTGCTAAATCGCTGGCCTTTAAAGCAGACCAAGGCAGGCCAGCAGCACGGTTCAATTCCTGTACCAGCCTCCCTGAACAGGTGCCGGAATGTGGCGACTAGGGGCTTTTCATAGTAACTTCATTGAAGCCTACTCGTGACAATAAGCGATTTTCATTTCATTTCATTTTTCATTTTCATTTTGAACAGATTGCTCCCAAGCACGGGACAATCTTTTCATGACCTACTTCTCGTTATGGGCCTCCTCTGCGGGATCACAACTCGTACAAGCTTTCTGTCCTGTTTCTGTGGCATGGGAGATAAGGGTGCGGGTCCATTTGGCCATGTTGTCTGGGGACAAATGGGCGCGGTCTACGTCTCCAAAGACTGCTGCATAGTGGATCCACAGGCGTCCAGCAAACGCTGTGGGGTGCTTGGATTTCTTTTGCCTACATTTGTTGAGGCCATCTACGGGGTCACCCCGGTTATACCAATCGCATCCAGGATCGCGGTATGCATTTCTGCAAGGGTGCCTCCTCCTACATTCTGTGGGTCGGGAAGGGCTGCTGCTACTGACGGATCTAAACTTAAAACCATGAGCTTTACATGCTCTCGCTCATCCAGGGCGTACATGTTTGCCTGACGTCTAACTGTGTCAAAGAAATGGTGGGGGTCTGAGGATGGGAGGAACGGTGTGATTTTATCGCACGCGTCCCGTAATTGGGTCACTGTTAAGGGGGTGGAGTATAGAAATTCCGCATCGTCTGGTGTGGCTGTGCGGCGGGTGGTTACTGGGTTCATTGGAGCCTGAACTATCTGCTGTGTGGGGGGTTGGGGTGCTTTTCTCTTTTGGGGCTTTCCCTGCGCACATGCTCCCTGAACATATCTCTGCGCTGTTTCATTCAGTTCTTCCCAATCAGGGCCGTCTTCCTGATCTAATTTTTCCCCAAAGGTTTCCTGAAAACCTTTCTGAACTGAAAGCAGCGATTGCAGCTCTGCAATCTGCTTCCGGCACTTTGCGTGGTCTAACGTGCTTTGTCTTTGTTCTGTGGTGGCAGCATGGAGTGCTCTTAATGCTGCCTTTAGATCGCTACACTGTCTCTGTAACGCTTCTACCTGAATTTCTGTTTCCTCACGTACCAGGACTGCACGTTACGTGGCCTGATAGGCCTTTTCGTATTGAGACTGGAAGCTGCTTAAATGCGCCAGACAAGACTGGTGAGCCCTTTTGCCATCACCCACCTCTCCATCTTTTGCTGCCAATTTCCTCCTCAATTCCATATTCTCCTTTTCTACCTCGCTTACATCGACCTTACTCATCTGATGTATGCCCTCAACTTCTTTCCGGAGCGTCTGAACGACCTCCTCTGCGCCTCGCAATTGTGCCAAGCAGGACACGATTGCCATCGGCTTGCGAGCTTTCCCCAAGCTCTTTTTGTGGATCTCGCTCAGGTTCTCCCACCAAGTATGTCCTATACTCCCGGGACCTGATTCTTCGTTATCACAGAAATCATTCCAAAGGGGCCAACCTTTCCCTTTGAGATATTTCGGGATCTCTTCCTCCCGAATGGGACACTGTCCCACTCTACTGCTGCTGGTCGCTGCGACCGCAAATTCCTCAGGGTTCATGAGGCATTGCATTGCCTGCATTGCCATCTTTCCTATCCGAATGCTTCTTTTAAATTTGGAACAGGGGAGCTAAGGCGGTGCTGTAAACACAGGTACGGCTTTCGCTACTTTCAGATATACAAACTTCCGACAGTTTTGACGCAACAAAAATCTATCAGTTTTACCTTATAGCCCTGTTAGTTACGCATGCATACACACACTTCCGAATTATGACTATTGATCAGAACTGCTTGAACACTTGTGGTTTTCTGTTTCCAATTGTATCTCTAATTCAAATTCTTGGGTTCTCCCGGAGTGGTTTTCCACTTCTTGATCGGGTCCCGTCAGGATGTTGCCAAATGTTGTTGCTAACTTTAGCCTTAGTTTAATTGCTCTGTTCTATCACCTTTGCTCTTGAGTCGCCAGGTACCTTTCTGATACCGCCACGTGGTTCAAGTCCAAGTAATGATCAATAATCCAATACACTGCTTAGTAAGAATTAATTCAAAGCACATTTATTATATACAGTAATCAATACTCATGCATACATTCTACGTCTAAGCTACATCCTACAACTAACAGGCCAATACTTAACTTAGAAATGGCCCACCAGGTCAGGGAAACGAATGGCCTTTCGTTCGGGTTCTGAGCCTGCGGGATTCGAAGCTGGTACAGATTGATAGCTAGGAGCGCCTATCTCGTTGCGAGTATTGAAGTAAGACTTACTGGATGTTTCACGATGGCTGGATCGGTCACTGTCAAGGGTTGGTCTGTGTTGCTGAGTGACCCGGTCAGAAGAAGAAGCAGAAGGGTGCAGGAGGATGCAGAAGGGGTAGCAGAAGGGTTGATTTGAACTTGGACTCTATTCTTATAGTCCCCAGGGGCTTCCCGCCTTTCGGGGCGGACCCTGTACCTGGTTCCAAGTGATTGGACTTTGTCCCAATCACTTGGCTCGATATTCTCCAATGCTGGAGTGATTCCTTGATCGATGAGCGGTCTTGAGGAGATCGTTCACCTGCCTTTGTGTAGACTTTTGTTGGCGCCGATGAGTCTGGGTTGGCTTTGTGTCTGAAATGTTGCACATTGTTCCCGGGGATTGCTCATTAGTATGCAGATGGCTGGTGTTTTGTTGTGCTGATGGTTACTGGTATCGATCTTGTCTAGCCTTCCCAGAGGTGAATACACAGTTTACCTGTAGCTGCTTGTTTTAGTCCTGTTGGCTGATTTTCCCATCAGCCTTTGTCGATCGCCATTTTAAATCGGGGTTAGCCATTCTAAATCGGGAGTTAGCCATTTTAACTGGCTGCAATGTCCATCAGTGTGTGTGTGATTGCACCATGATATGCTGATCTAAATATCATGACAGGGGGTGTTCTGGGGATGGCGAGGGGGGGTCCAGGTCCAGGGGCACACTATCTTTCAGGCTGGGTCCGTGCAGGTGGTGCCATGTTATACAGCGCGACCGCCGCAGGTCATCACTGTGCGCATTTTGGTGAAGGAGCTGGGGGTTTTACCCGGCACCGCTGCTATCCCCTCACCGGTCCCAGAATCGGTGAGGGTTCAACGCAATTGTGGCATCGCAAACGCCACTGTTCCCACTTAGCCGCAAAATCGGAGAACCCGGCCCTTAGTCTCAGAAACGGAGAATCCCACTCCTGTTCTTCCAGTGAGATCTTCAGCTTAAGACCGGTCTCTTTGTACAAAGAACAAAGAACAAAGAAATGTACAGCACAGGAACAGGCCCTTCGGCCCTCCAAGCCCGCACCGACCATACTGCCCGACTAAACTACAATCTTCTACACTTCCTGGGTCCGTATCCTTCTATTCCCATCCTATTCATATATTTGTCAAGATGCCCCTTAAAT
This sequence comes from Scyliorhinus torazame, assembly GCF_047496885.1. Taxonomy (NCBI): domain Eukaryota; kingdom Metazoa; phylum Chordata; class Chondrichthyes; order Carcharhiniformes; family Scyliorhinidae; genus Scyliorhinus; species Scyliorhinus torazame. The sequence continues at coordinate 95,334,066 of NC_092710.1, forward strand.
GTCCCTATCGTCCCTGCTTCCACTACCTCCTCCGGTAGCGAGTTCCAGGCACCCACTACCCTCTGCGTAAAAAACTTGCCTCGTACATCTACTCTAAACCTTGCCCCTCTCACCTTAAACCTATGCCCCCTAGTAATTGACCCCTCTACCCTGGGGAAAAGCCTCTGACTATCCAGGAAAAGCCTCTGACTATGTATTGATGAAGCTTTACCAAAGAAGACCTGTGAGTTCTCTGAATGACTCCCCAAAGCTTATTTCTCAATCAGATTGGATTGGATAGCTACCCTATCTCACTGGTCTCTCTGGGATATTGCCAGTGCGGAATATCTCTGTGTTCCAACCTTAAATCAATTATTGCTTTCCAAAAGCAATTCATTAGGTGAATTGCTTTGAGCTGTCTGGCATGATATGGTGCGACATGAGTATATTGTTATTAATTTCCTCATGAGTCATTCATTTGATGGGACAATTTCTGAGAAAAGATAACAGAATCTGAATGAAGTGTTGATTCTTGTGTTGATTGATGAGCCTTATAAGGCCATTCTGTGTAGACTGTTGCTGCCTGTCAACTTATCTAATTTACCCACTGATCCATGCCTTGGACAGATTAATCCTCCGATAGAAAGTAAGATGAAAGAAAGTGGATAGCTGGGCCCTTGTACACTGGTTCAGCCTTGTTGATGTCTTCACTAGCCTTACCTCCAAGCTCCAAATAAGGAAAGGGTGGAAGATTATTGCTTTCTAACAAACGGATTTCAGCTTCTTAATGATAAAATGTACTTTGCTTAACAAATATTGTGGGTGGGCTTCTCGGTTGGCTGACGGCAAAATCGCAAAACGCGATTGGGCAGAGAATAGGTTCCAATTGGCGGGCACCAACTTGATGCAAAATCGCAATTCTCTGTCACCTCGTCAGCGGCGTCAATGCAGCTTGGAATGCATGGACAGTAAACACCGTTTGCATGTTATTAGCGGTATTCTCCGGGGTCTCCGTGATGCTCCGCCTCCGATGGGCCGAGTTCCCAACGGCGGGGTTCACTTGTACTTTAAAAAATCATGAAACCAGCGTTGTGGCTGCTAAGGGACAGAGAGGGGCTACAGAAAAGTGCCCAACATTGTCATAGTTTGTTGACAGTTGTGCCGCTGGCCAGAGGACTTCTGCCAGGGCTGGGGGAAGTAAGAGGGTTGGTCAGGATGTCGTTGCACGCATCTTACTATGAGGTCGGGGTGGACGGGCACAAAGCACCATTGCCGCAGCCGGCAAGGCAGCCATGCAGCTGCGCACGCTGCTGACTGCCCACTGTGAACTTAGGGACATGGGTCGTATGGGTATCCCCCCAGGCCACCCCCCTAGGTGTCCTCTGGCCTCAGCCAACCCATCAGCTGTATGGGCTCGCTCCAGCACAACCAGTGCCATCTTGTTGGCTGGGATGTGTGTGTGTGTGGGGATTGGAATGTGTGTGTGCGGCTGCAGCTTGTCAGCTTCCCGAGTGTCTATCGCAGACCCGGCAGATTCCGCACCATTTCTCATTGGAATCGATTGCGTTCCACTTGCCGCCTATGCGAGCCCCTCCACAGTCATTGAATCGATCCAGGTGCGGTGCCAGTTCGTGGAATTCCACGAATCCTGCCCAGGCGTCTCAGGAACGGAGAATCCCGCCGCATAGTAAGATGCGTGCAACGAAACAGCGCTTTATTATGTAACATTATTGCGATCAACAACTTCTTTTTATGAGCTCATCTTCCTGAGTGGCACCCTGCACAGCATGCCCCATTCGCTCCCTGTTTTCCTGAATTGTTCAGGAGTTTTCCCTGCATTCTACTGGAAGCGTGAGCAAATAAACTGAATGAGGACAATGGATACCTCGGTGAAAAATGGGACCAACACTCCATCTCCTTAGCCAGTGAAATTTAAGGATTGGGAAAGAAACAGAGGAATTGGCGAGAAGGTTGAGTCAGATCAGTTTTAGAAAGAAAAGTTCGATCAAGGGAGCGGGAAGGGTGACGTGAAAAGAAAAAGCAAGAAAACAAATTAAAAACTCAAATTCAGCCTCAACAACTCATTGTGCCCTTTCTGGGTAGGAGAGGTTGATTGGTATTGCATTCGCAAATATGTCACATGTCATTAAAAGGATACCTTTTAAGGGGCCGGTTTAGCTCAGTTGGCTAGACAGCTGGTTCGTGATGCAAAGCTGAGGCAGGCAGCGCAGGTTTAATTCCTGTACCGACTGAAGTTATTCTCAAACTTGCCCCTCACCTGAAATGTTAAACCACCACCAGTCAGCTCTCCCCCTCCAAAGGGCAGAAAGCAGCCTATGATCACCTGGGACTATGGCGACTTTATTTTACCTTGCCAAGTATTAGCTTTAACTTTCTGTGCTGAGTTTAATTCAAGGTTACTGTGCAAATCCAGCAGGTTCCTATTATCATTATTAATCACCGGGAGATACATGAGCTGCCATCTCTGTGAGGGGAATAATGGAATGAAGAAAATTACCCAGCAGCTGAAAAGAGAGACGTGTTGCCAAAACTGCCCTTCTTGCACTCATTTGGACAAATGCAAAAATGCCAAATTTCAAATAAGCACAACAGTTTAGACTGCAGGAGAAGAGGGGACTGATCAGGGTGCAAGTCAACTCTGACTGCTGTTGGTATGAAGAAAACAGCTGGCAATGCCTCAGCCAATCAGAATCGACTTACCAACCAATCAGCACCCTCTTCCCCTGTAGTTGTGGTTGCTTGAAATTTACCATTCCTGCGTTTGTCCTGAGGTGCGCAAGATGCAATGCTTCGGCGACATGTCCCCCTTATCAGCAATATTATAGTTCTGCAATATCGAGTGACTGTCTATGGAGTTTTGCAAGTCACAGTCTATCTCTTCCTCCTCACAAATTGTTGGATGACTTGCGCTTCAGTAACTGTGAGTGCCGATACTTTGGCATCTAATTGCGAACCCAGGATTTCCCAAGAGGTATTCTCTTGGGTTCTGTGTAACTGGTCACTCTGATAAGTAGATCTCACATCCCTGCTGATCTGGAGAGCACCTTTGCCGTGCTTTATCTAATTAAAATGACAGTGTGATCTGAAAACAGTCGCAAAAAACGCCTTGTCGCAGGCGCTGGATGCTTCTTTGGAAAGGTGGCTTGAGAAGCACTTCAGGAAAATGAAGCACGATTGTAATCGGACCAATTGATCGTTTTATATTAAATAGATGAATAGAATCCAGCTCTCTCTGAAGAATTCACTTTTCCCTGTTACCCTTTGTACCTTAAAAAAAAATGTAACTATGTGCTTAGAGCGGATTGACTTCATTTACGAGCCAGGAATCTCCGAGTTTACCTGTACCTGCACGACATCTTCATGTCTAATCTTGGAGTCTCACAGCCTGTTTCTGACTGCATCAGTGTCAGACAGCTCTTGACTGCCTTCTATAGATAGGGGGAAAGGCAAGAGAGAGTGGCACAGGCAGACAGAGCTCTAAAAATAGAGTCAGAAACAGTGCAACACAGGCAGAGGCAGAGAGAGAATGAGTCTGGGACAAAGTTTTATCTCTCACGAACTCAAGAGACCATTTAGGAAGGGGGATGAATGCACTAAATAGGGCATTAAAGTCACTGCCATGAAATAAAATCGCCTTCCTTAGAATGGAAGCTGATGGTGATCATTTGCCTCTGACAGGCACAAAGAAAAGTCAGTTCAATGCCAGGGTGTTAGCTGTCCTGAGATTGCCTCAAAATGAACATGTTATCCGCAGTAAATGTTTGCAACAACTTGTCGCAATTTTTCTTGGGGTAGATGCAAGTGAGATGTTTCTCGAGGGCGGCACAGTGGCGCAGTAGTTAGCACAGATGCCTCATGGCGGCAAGGACCCGAGTTTGGTCCCGGCCCTGGGTCACTGTCCGTGTGGAGTTTGCACATTCTCCCATGTCTGCATAGGTCTCACCCCCACAACCCAAAGCTGTGTAGGGTAGGTGGATTGGCCATGTTAAATTGCCCCTTAATTGGAAAAAAAAATTATTGGATACTCTGAATTTTTTTTTTTAAAGTAAGATGTTTCCCTTGGTTGGGGAGTCTTGAATCAGGAGGCACAATTTCAAAATAAGGGAGAAGCCATTTAGGATTGAGATGAGGAGAACGTTCTTTACACAGAAATGCTGTGAATCGTTGGAATTCTCTACCCAAGCGGCCTGTGGAAGCTCCGTCATTGAATATGTTTAAGGTAGGGATTGATAGATTTCTGATTAACAATAATGTAAAGGGTTGGACCATAACCCTTTTGAGTGGCAGGAAGCAGAGGGCGATTGTTGAGCGATGTTTTTCTGACTGGAAATCTGTGTCCAGTGGGATCTCGCAGGGATCAGTGTTGGGGCCCTTGCAGTTTGTGGTTTCTAGAAATAATTTTGATATAAATGTAGGAAGGTTGATCAGTAAGTTTGCGGATGATACGAAAATGAGTGGGATGGTAAATAATGAGGAGGGTAGCCTTCGATTACAGGAGGATACAGAGGGACAAATTGCTCGGATAATATGGGCTGGTCAGATGGGCTGATCGGTGGCAAATGAAATTCAATCCAGATAAGTGTGAGGTGATGCACTTGGGCAGAACAAACAAAGCAAGGGAATACATGATAAATGACAGGAAAGCACGGAGGATCAGAGGGATCTTGGTGTGCATGTACACCAGTCCCTTAAGGTAGCAAGGCAGGTGGACATAGTGGTTAAGAAGGCGTATGTTATAGTTGCCTTTATTAGCCGAGACATAGAGTTTAAGTGCTGGGGGGTTCTGCTGGAACTGTATAAAACATTAATAAGGCTACAGCTAGAGCATTGCGTGCAGTTCTGGAATCCACATTACAGGAGGGATGTGATCGCAGTGGAAAGGGTGCAGGGGAAATTTACCAGGATGTTGCCTGGGCTGGAGAGTGTTTGTCATGAAGATAGATTGGATAGACATGAATTATCTTTCTTGAAACAAAGGAGACTGAGGGGGGACATGATCGAGAAGGATAGTGGCGTAGTGGTTAGCATTGCTGCCTCACGGCACCGAGGTCCTAGGCTCAATCCTGGCTCTGGGTCACTGTCCATGTGGAGTTTGCACATTCTCCCCGTGTTTTCATGGGTTTCACCTCCACAACCCAAAGATGTGCAGGGTAGGTTGATTGGCCACGTTAAATTGCCCCTTAATTGGAAAAAAAAGAATTAGGTACTCTAAATTAAAAATAAAATGTAAAAAAAATGATTGAGATGTATAAAATTATGAGGGGCATTGATACAGTAGACAGGAGCAAACTTTTCCCCTTGGTGGAGGGGGCATAGAGTTATGGTTTGGCGGGGATGTGAGGGAAAAGCTTTTTACCCAGCGGGGGGTAGGTGTCTGGAACTTACTGCCTGAAATGGTGGTGGAGGCAGAGACCCCTCTGGAGGATGAATCAAAGAATGAAACAGGGAATTAATCAAAGGATCAATTTCAGGATCAATCAGAGGTTCAATCAGATGATGAAACTTTTGATCAATTGGAGAATCAACCAGAGATTCAATCTTTTGATCAATTGGAGAATCAACCAGAGAATCAATCAGGGGGTCAATTGCAGGATCTTTGAGAGGATCAATCAGAGAATCAATCAGAATATCAATCAGAGGACCATTCACAGGATCATGCAGCAGATCAACAGAGAATCAATTGCATATTATTTAAGGGATCAATAACGGAATTATTTAGGATCAATCAGTGGATCAATCAGATTACCAATCACATATTATTTAGGGATCAATAATGGAATTTATTAGAATGTCAATTAGAGGAACAAGCAGAGCATCGATTGTCGGAACAATCAGAGGATCAGCGAGTCAATCAGAGGATTAATCAGAAAATCAATCACAGGATTAATCAGAGAATCAATCACAGGATTAATCAGAGATTCGATCAGAGGTTAAATCAGAGGAGTAATCTGAGAATCAATCAGGATCAGAGTATCAATCAGAGGATTAATCATAATAATAATAATTGCTTATTGTCACAAGTAGCCTTCAATGAAGTTACTGTGAAAAGACCCTAGTCACCATATTCCGGCGCCTGTTCGGGGAGGACAGTACGGGAATTGAACCCGTGCAGCTGGCATTGTTCTGAATTACAAGCCAGCTGTTTAGCCCACTGAGCTAAACCAGCCCCATTTGAGAATCAATCAGAGGTTAAATCAGAGGATTAATCTGAGAATCAATGAGAGGATTGAGCAGAAAATCAATCAGAGGATCAGAAAATTAATCAGAGGCTCAATTAGAGAATCAATCAGAGCGTCAGAAAATCAATCAAAGAATCAATCAGAGGATCAATCAGAGAAAGAATCAGAGGATCAATCAGAGGATTGATCAGAGAATCAACCAGAGGATTAACTAGAGGATCAGAGAATCAATCAGAGGATCAATCAGAGAATCAATCAGTGAATCGATCACAGGGTCAGAAAATCAATCAGAGAATCAATTAGCGAATCAATCAGAGGATCAAACAGAGAATCAATCAGAGAATCAATCAGAGGATCAATCAGAGAATCATTCAGAGAATCAATCAGAGGATTAATCAGAGAATCAATCAGAGGATTAATCAGAGAATCAATCAGAGGATCAAACAGAGAATCAATCAGAGAATCAATCAGAGGATTAATTAGAGAAACAATCAGAGGCTCAATCAGAGGACCAATCAGAGAATCAATCAGAGGATCAGAGAATCACTCAGAGGATCAATCAGAGAGTCAATCAGAGGATCAATCAGAGGATCAATTAGAGAATCAATCAGAGGATCAATCAGAGAATCAATCAGAGAATCAATCAGAGGATCAATCAGAGAATCACTTAGCGGATCAATCAGAGGATCAAACAGAGAATTAAACAGAGAATCAATGAGACAATCAATCAGAAAATCAATTACAGGATCAATCAGAGAATGAAACAGAGGATCAATTAGAGGGCCAGAAAATCAATCAGAGAATCAATCAGAGAATCAATCAGAGGATTAATCAGAGAATCAATCATAGGATCAATCAGAGGATCAGGGGATCAATCAGAGGATTAATTAGAGAATCAATCAGAGGATCAATCAGAGGATCAGAAGATCAATCAGAGAATCAATCAGAGAATCAATCAAATAATTAATTTGAGAATCAATCAGAGGATTAATTAGAGAATCAATCAGAGGATCGATCAGAGGATCAATCAGAGGATTAATCAGAGGATCAATCAGAGAATCAAACAGAGGATGAGTCAGAGGATTAATCAGAGAATCAATCAGAGGATCAGGGGATCAATCAGAGAATCAATCAGAGGATCAATCAGAGGATTAATCAGAGAATCAATCAGAGGATCAATCAGAGGGTCAATCAGAGAATCAATTAGAGAATCACACAGAGGATCAATCAGAGGATTAATCAGAGAATCAATCAGAGGATCAATCAGAGGGTCAAACAGAGAATCAGTCAGAGAATTAATTAGAAGGTCAATCAGAGAATCAATTAGAGAATCACTCAGAGGATCAATCAGAGAATCAATCAATCAATCAGAGCATCAATCAGAGTATCAATCAGAGAATTAATTAGAAGGTCAATCAGAGAATCAATTAGAGAATCAATCAGAGGATCAATCAGAGAATCAATCAGATGGTCAATCAGACAATCAGTCAGAGGATCAATCAGAGGATCAATCAGAGGATCAATCAATCAATTAGAGGATCAATCAGAGGATCAATCAGAGTATCAATCAGAGAATCAATCAGAGAATCAAATAGAGAATCACTCAGAGGATCAATCAGAGCGTCAGAAATTAAATTAATGAATCAATCAGAGAATCAATCAGAATATCAATCAGAGGATCAATCAGTCAGAGGATCAATCAGAAAATCAAACAGAGGTCAATCAGACGAAGGAATCAGAAGATCAATCAGAGTATCACTCAAACAATCAATCAGAGGATCAATTAGAGGATCAATTAGAGGATCAATCTGAGAATCAATCGGAGAATCAATCAGAGAATCAATCAGAGGATCAATCAGAGAATCAATTAGAGAATCAATTAGAGGGCCTGAAATTCAATAAGAGAATCAATCAGAGAATCAATCAGACAAATGAATCAGAGAATCAATCAAACAATCAATCAGAGGATCAATCAGAGGATCAATCAGAGGATCAATCAATCAATTAGAGGATTAATCAGAGGATCAATCAGAGTATCAATCAGAGAATCAATCAGAGAATCAATTAGAGGGTCAATCAGAGAATCAAATAGAGAATCATTCAGAGGATCAATCAGAGCGTCAGAAATTAAATTAATGAATCAATCAGAGAATCAATCAGACTATCAATTAGAGGATCAATCAGAGAATCAATTAGAGAATCACTCAGAGGATCAATCAGAGAATCAATCAATCAATCAGAGCATCAATCAGAGTATCAATCAGAGAATTAATTAGAAGGTCAATCAGAGAATCAATTAGAGAATCAATCAGAGGATCAATCAGAGAATCAATCAGATGGTCAATCAGATAATCAGTCAGAGGATCAATCAGAGGATCAATCAGACGATCAATCAGAGGATCAATCAATCAATTAGAGGATCAATCAGAGGATCAATCAGAGTATCAATCAGAGAATCAACCAGAGAATCAATTAGAGGGTCAATCAGAGAATCAAATAGAGAATCACTCAGAGGATCAATCAGAGCGTCAGAAATTAAATTAATGAATCAATCAGAGAATCAATCAGACTATCAATCAGAGGATCAATCAGTCAGAGGATCAATCAGAAAATCAAACAGAGGTCAATCAGACGAAGGAATCAGAAGATCAATCAGAGTATCACTCAAACAATCAATCAGAGGATCAATCAGAGGATCAATTAGAGGATCAATCTGAGAATCAATCGGAGAATCAATCAGAGAATCAATCAGAGGATCAATCAGAGAATCAATCAGAGAATCAATTAGAGGGCCTGAAATTCAATCAGAGAATCAATCAGAGAATCAATCAGACAAATGAATCAGAGGATCAATCAAACAATCAATCAGAGGATCAATCAGAGGATCAATCAGAGGATCAATCAATCAATTAGAGGATCAATCAGAGGATCAATCAGAGAATCAATCAGAGAATCAATTAGAGGGTCAATCAGAGAACAAAATAGAGAATCATTCAGAGGATCAATCAGAGCGTCAGAAATTAAATTAATGAATCAATCAGAGAATCAATCAGACTATCAATTAGTGGATCAATCAGTCAGAGGATCAATCAGAAAATCAAAAAGAGGTCAATCAGACGAAGGAATCAGAAGATCAATCAGAGTATCACTCAAACAATCAATCAGAGGATCAATCAGAGGATCAATTAGAGGATCAATCTGAGAATCAATCGGAGAATCACTTAGCGGATCAATCAGAGGATCAAACAGAGCATCAATCAGAGGATGAGTCAGAGAATCAATTAGAGGATCAATCAGAGAATCAAACAGAGAATTAAACAGAGAATCAATGAGACAATCAATCAGAAAATCAATTACAGGATCAATCAGAGAATGAAACAGAGGATCAATTAGAGGGCCAGAAAATCAATCAGAGAATCAATCAGAGGATTAATCAGAGAATCAATCAGAGGATCAATCAGAGGATCAGAAGATCAATCAGAGAATCAATCAGAGAATCAATCAGATAATTAATTTGAGAATCAATCAGAGGATTAATTAGAGAATCAATCAGAGGATCGATCAGAGGATCAATCAGAGGATTAATCAGAAGATCAATCAGTGAATCAATCAGAGGGTCAATCAGACAATCATTCAGAGGATCAATCAGAGAATGAAACAGAGAATCAATTAGAGGGCCAGAAAATCAATCAGAGAATCAATCAGAGAATCAATCAGAGGATTAATCAGAGAATCAATCAGAGAATCAATCAGAGGATCAGGGGATCAATCAGAGAATCAATCAGATAATTAATCAGAGGATTAATCAGAGAATCAATCAGAGAGGATCAATCAGAGGATCAATCAGAGGATTAATCAGAGAATCAATCAGAGGATCAATCAGAGGGTCAATCAGAGAATCCATTAGAGAATCAATCAGAGGATCAATCAGAGAATTAATCAGAGAATCAGTCAGAGAATTAATTAGAAGATCAATCAGAGAATCAGTTAGAGAATCACTCAGAGGATCAATCAGAGGATCAGTCAGAGAATCAATCAAAGGATCAATCAGAGAATCAATCAGAGTATCAATCAGAGGATCAATCAATCAATCAGAGCATCAATCAGAGTATCAATCAGAGAATTAATTAGAAGGTCAATCAGAGAATCAATTAGAGAATCACTCAGAGGATCAATCAGAGGATCAGTCAGAGAATCAATCAAAGGATCATTCAGAGAATCAATCAGTGAATCAATCAGAGAATCAATCAGAGGATCAATCAGAGAATCAATCAGATAATCAATCAGAGGATCAATCAGAGAACCAATTAGAGGATCAATCAGAAGATCAATCAGAGAATCAATCAGAGGATCAATCAGAGAATCAATCAGAGGACGAGTCAGATAATTAATTATTGGATGAATCAGAGAAGCAATCAGATAATTAATCAGTGAATCAATGAGACAATCAATCAGAAAATCAATCAGAGAATCAATCAGAGGATAAATCAGGGAATCAATCAGAGGATCAATCAGAGGATCAATCAGAAAATCAATCAGTGGATTAATTACAGAATCAATCAGAGGATCAATCAGAGGATCAGAGGATCAATCACAGAATCAATCAGAGAATCAATCAGAGGATTAATCAGAGAATCAATCAGAGGATCAATCAAAGGATTAATCAGGGGATTAATCAGAGAATCAATCAGAAGATCAATCAGAGGATCAATCAGAGAATCAATCAAAGGGTCAATCAAAGGGTCAATCAGAGAATCAATGAGAGAATCAATCAGGGGATCAATCAGAGGATCAATCAGAGGATCGATCATTCAGAGGATCAATCAGAGGATCAATCAGAGGATCAATCAGAGAATTAATCAGAGAATCAATTATAGGATCAATCAGAGAATCAATCGGAGGATCAATCAGAGAATCAATCAGAGGGTCAATCAGAGAATCAATCAGAGGGTCAATCAGAGAATCAATTAGACAATCACTCAGAGGATCAATCAGAGGATCATTCAGAGGATCAATCAATCAGAGGATCAATCAGAGGATCACTCAGAGGATCAATCAGAGGATCAGTCAGAGAATCAATCAGAGTATCAATCAGAGAATCAATTGGAGGGTCAATCAGATAATCAATTAGAGAATGACTCAGAGGATCAATCAGAGGATCAGTCAGAGAATCAATCAGAGAATCAATCAGAGGTCAATCAGAGGATCAATCAGAGAATCAATCAGAGAATAAATCAGAGAATCAATCAGAGGATTAATCATAGAATCAATCACAGGATTAATTCGAGAAACAATCAGAAGATCAAACAGAGGACCAATCAGAGAATCAAACAGAGGATCAGAGAATCACTCAGAGGATCAATCAGAGAGTCAATCAGTGAATCAATCAGAGGATCAATCAGAGAATTAATCAGAGAATCAATCAGAGAATCAATCAGAGGATCAATCATAGAATCAATCAGAGATTTAATCAGAGGATCAATCAGAGAATCAATTAGAGGATCAATCTGAGGATCAATCAGAGAATCAATCAGAGAATCAATTAGAGCATCAAGCAGAGAACCAATCAGAGGATGAGTCAGAGAATCAATTAGAGGATCAATCAGAGAATCAATCAGAGAATTAATCAGAGAATCAATGAGACAATCAATCAGAAAATCAATTAGCGGATCAATCAGAGAATGAAACAGAGGATCAATTAGAGGGCCAGAAAATCAATCAGAGATTCAATCAGATAATCAATCAGAGGATTAATCAGAGAATCAATCAGAGGTTCAATCAGAGGATCAGGGGATCAATCAGAGAATCAATCAGAGGATTAATTATGGAAACAATCAGAGGATCAATCAGAGGATCAGAGGATCAATCAGAGAATCAATCAGAGAATCAATCAGCGGATCAATCAGAGGATCAATCAAAGAATCAATCAGAGAATTAATTCAAGAATCAATCAGAGGATCAATCAGAGGATCAGAGGAACAATCCGAGAATCAATCAGCTGATTAATCAGAGATTCAATCAGAGGATTAATTAGTGAATCAATCAGAGGATCAATCAGAGGATCAATCTGAGGATTAATCAGTGAATCAATCAGAGAATCAATCAGATAGTCAATCAGACAATCAGTCAGAGGATCAATCAGAGGATAAATCAGAGGTTCATTCAGAGGATCAATCAATCAATTAGAGGATCAATCAGAGGATCAATCAGAGTATCAATCAGAGAATCAATCAGAGAATCAATTAGAGGGTCAATCAGAGAATCAAATAGAGAATCACTCAGAGGATCAATCAGAGCGTCAGAAATTAAATTAATGAATCAATCAGAGAATCAATCAGACTATCAATCAGAGGATCAATCAGTCAGAGGATCAATCAGAAAATCAAACAGAGGTCAATCAGACGAAGGAATCAGAAGATCAATCAGAGTATCACTCAAACAATCAATCAGAGTATCAATTAGAGGATCAATCATAGAATCAATCGGAGAATCAATCAGAGGATCAATCAGAGAATCAATTAGAGAATCAATTAGAGGGTCTGAAATTCAATCAGAGAATCAATCAGAGAATCAATCAGACGAATGAATCAGAGGATCAATCAAACAATCAATCAGAGGATCAATCAGAGGATCAATCAGAGGATCAATCAGAGGATCAATTAGAGGATCAATCAATCAATCAGAGGCTCAGTCAGCGGATCAATCAGAGGATCAATCAGTGAATCAATCAGACAATCAATCAGAGGATTAATCAGAGAATCGATCAGAGGATCAATCAGAGGATCAGGGGATCAATCAGAGAATCAATCAGAGGATTAATTAGAGAATCAATCAGAGGATCAATCAGAGGATCAGAGGATCAATCAGAGAATCAATCAGAGAATCAATCAGATAATTAATCCGAGAATCAATCAGAGGATTAATTAAAGAATCAGTCAGAGGATCAATCAGAGGATCAATCAGAGGATCAATCAGAGGATTAATCAGAGAATCAAACAGAGGGTCAATCAGAGAATCAATTAGAGAATCAATCAGAGGATCAATTAGAGGGTCAATCAGAGAATCAATTAGAGAATCAATCAGAGGGTCAATCAGAGAATCAATCAGAGGGTCAATCAGAGAATCAATTTGAGAATCAATCAGAGGATCAATTAGAGAATCAATCAGAGGGTCTATCAGAGAATCAATCAGAGGGTCAATCAGAGAATCAATTTGAGAATCAATCAGAGGACCAATTAGAGGGTCAATCAGAGAATCAATTAGAGAATCAATCAGAGGATCAGTCAGAGAATTAATTAGAAGGTCAATCAGAGAATCAATTAGAGAATCACTCAGAGGATCAATCAGAGGATCAATCAGAGGGTCAGAAAATAAATTAATGAATCAATCAGAGAATCAATCAGACTATCAATCAGAGGATCAATCAGAGGATCAATCAGTCAGAGGATCAATCAAAAAATCAAACAGAGGTCAATCAGACGAATGAATCAGAGGATCAATCAGAGTATCACTCAAACAATCAATCAGAGGATCAATCACAGGTCAATCTGAGGATCAATCAGAGAATCAATCAGAGAATCAATTAGAGGGTCTGAAATTCAATCAGAGAATCAATCAGAGAATCAATCAGATGAATGAATCAGAGGATCAATCAAACAATCAATCAGAGTATCATTCAGAGGATCAATCAGAGGATCAATCAGAGGATCAATTAGAGGATCAATCAATCAATCAGAGTATCAGTCAGAGGATCAATCAGAGGATCAATCAGAGGATCAATGAGACAATCAATCAGAAGATCAATCAATCTATCAGAGGATCAATCAGAGAATCAATCAGACAACCCATCAGAGGATTAATCAGAGAGTCAATCAGAGGATCAATCAGAGGATCAGGGGATCAATCAGAGAATCAATCAGAGGATTAATCAGAGAGTCAATCAGAGGATCAATCAGAGGATCAGAGGATCAATCAGAGGATCAATCAGAGGATCAATCAATCAATTAGAGGATCAATCAGAGGATCAATCAGAGTATCAATCAGAGAATCAATCAGAGAATCAAATAGAGAATCACTCAGAGGATCAATCAGAGCGTCAGAAATTAAATTAATGAATCAATCAGAGAATCAATCAGAATATCAATCAGAGGATCAATCAGTCAGAGGATCAATCAGAAAATCAAACAGAGGTCAATCAGACGAAGGAATCAGAAGATCAATCAGAGTATCACTCAAACAATCAATCAGAGGATCAATTAGAGGATCAATTAGAGGATCAATCTGAGAATCAATCGGAGAATCAATCAGAGAATCAATCAGAGGATCAATCAGAGAATCAATTAGAGAATCAATTAGAGGGCCTGAAATTCAATAAGAGAATCAATCAGAGAATCAATCAGACAAATGAATCAGAGAATCAATCAAACAATCAATCAGAGGATCAATCAGAGGATCAATCAGAGGATCAATCAATCAATTAGAGGATTAATCAGAGGATCAATCAGAGTATCAATCAGAGAATCAATCAGAGAATCAATTAGAGGGTCAATCAGAGAATCAAATAGAGAATCATTCAGAGGATCAATCAGAGCGTCAGAAATTAAATTAATGAATCAATCAGAGAATCAATCAGAGGATAAATCAGGGAATCAATCAGAGGATCAATCAGAGGATCAATCAGAAAATCAATCAGTGGATTAATTACAGAATCAATCAGAGGATCAATCAGAGGATCAGAGGATCAATCACAGAATCAATCAGAGAATCAATCAGAGGATTAATCAGAGAATCAATCAGAGGATCAATCAAAGGATTAATCAGGGGATTAATCAGAGAATCAATCAGAAGATCAATCAGAGGATCAATCAGAGAATCAATCAAAGGGTCAATCAAAGGGTCAATCAGAGAATCAATGAGAGAATCAATCAGGGGATCAATCAGAGGATCAATCAGAGGATCGATCATTCAGAGGATCAATCAGAGGATCAATCAGAGGATCAATCAGAGAATTAATCAGAGAATCAATTATAGGATCAATCAGAGAATCAATCGGAGGATCAATCAGAGAATCAATCAGAGGGTCAATCAGAGAATCAATCAGAGGGTCAATCAGAGAATCAATTAGACAATCACTCAGAGGATCAATCAGAGGATCATTCAGAGGATCAATCAATCAGAGGATCAATCAGAGGATCACTCAGAGGATCAATCAGAGGATCAGTCAGAGAATCAATCAGAGTATCAATCAGAGAATCAATTGGAGGGTCAATCAGATAATCAATTAGAGAATGACTCAGAGGATCAATCAGAGGATCAGTCAGAGAATCAATCAGAGAATCAATCAGAGGTCAATCAGAGGATCAATCAGAGAATCAATCAGAGAATAAATCAGAGAATCAATCAGAGGATTAATCATAGAATCAATCACAGGATTAATTCGAGAAACAATCAGAAGATCAAACAGAGGACCAATCAGAGAATCAAACAGAGGATCAGAGAATCACTCAGAGGATCAATCAGAGAGTCAATCAGTGAATCAATCAGAGGATCAATCAGAGAATTAATCAGAGAATCAATCAGAGAATCAATCAGAGGATCAATCATAGAATCAATCAGAGATTCAATCAGAGGATCAATCAGAGAATCAATTAGAGGATCAATCTGAGGATCAATCAGAGAATCAATCAGAGAATCAATTAGAGCATCAAGCAGAGAACCAATCAGAGGATGAGTCAGAGAATCAATTAGAGGATCAATCAGAGAATCAATCAGAGAATTAATCAGAGAATCAATGAGACAATCAATCAGAAAATCAATTAGCGGATCAATCAGAGAATGAAACAGAGGATCAATTAGAGGGCCAGAAAATCAATCAGAGATTCAATCAGATAATCAATCAGAGGATTAATCAGAGAATCAATCAGAGGTTCAATCAGAGGATCAGGGGATCAATCAGAGAATCAATCAGAGGATTAATTATGGAAACAATCAGAGGATCAATCAGAGGATCAGAGGATCAATCAGAGAATCAATCAGAGAATCAATCAGCGGATCAATCAGAGGATCAATCAAAGAATCAATCAGAGAATTAATTCAAGAATCAATCAGAGGATCAATCAGAGGATCAGAGGAACAATCCGAGAATCAATCAGCTGATTAATCAGAGATTCAATCAGAGGATTAATTAGTGAATCAATCAGAGGATCAATCAGAGGATCAATCTGAGGATTAATCAGTGAATCAATCAGAGAATCAATCAGATAGTCAATCAGACAATCAGTCAGAGGATCAATCAGAGGATAAATCAGAGGTTCATTCAGAGGATCAATCAATCAATTAGAGGATCAATCAGAGGATCAATCAGAGTATCAATCAGAGAATCAATCAGAGAATCAATTAGAGGGTCAATCAGAGAATCAAATAGAGAATCACTCAGAGGATCAATCAGAGCGTCAGAAATTAAATTAATGAATCAATCAGAGAATCAATCAGACTATCAATCAGAGGATCAATCAGTCAGAGGATCAATCAGAAAATCAAACAGAGGTCAATCAGACGAAGGAATCAGAAGATCAATCAGAGTATCACTCAAACAATCAATCAGAGTATCAATTAGAGGATCAATCATAGAATCAATCGGAGAATCAATCAGAGGATCAATCAGAGAATCAATTAGAGAATCAATTAGAGGGTCTGAAATTCAATCAGAGAATCAATCAGAGAATCAATCAGACGAATGAATCAGAGGATCAATCAAACAATCAATCAGAGGATCAATCAGAGGATCAATCAGAGGATCAATCAGAGGATCAATTAGAGGATCAATCAATCAATCAGAGGCTCAGTCAGCGGATCAATCAGAGGATCAATCAGTGAATCAATCAGACAATCAATCAGAGGATTAATCAGAGAATCGATCAGAGGATCAATCAGAGGATCAGGGGATCAATCAGAGAATCAATCAGAGGATTAATTAGAGAATCAATCAGAGGATCAATCAGAGGATCAGAGGATCAATCAGAGAATCAATCAGAGAATCAATCAGATAATTAATCCGAGAATCAATCAGAGGATTAATTAAAGAATCAGTCAGAGGATCAATCAGAGGATCAATCAGAGGATCAATCAGAGGATTAATCAGAGAATCAAACAGAGGGTCAATCAGAGAATCAATTAGAGAATCAATCAGAGGATCAATTAGAGGGTCAATCAGAGAATCAATTAGAGAATCAATCAGAGGGTCAATCAGAGAATCAATCAGAGGGTCAATCAGAGAATCAATTTGAGAATCAATCAGAGGATCAATTAGAGAATCAATCAGAGGGTCTATCAGAGAATCAATCAGAGGGTCAATCAGAGAATCAATTTGAGAATCAATCAGAGGACCAATTAGAGGGTCAATCAGAGAATCAATTAGAGAATCAATCAGAGGATCAGTCAGAGAATTAATTAGAAGGTCAATCAGAGAATCAATTAGAGAATCACTCAGAGGATCAATCAGAGGATCAATCAGAGGGTCAGAAAATAAATTAATGAATCAATCAGAGAATCAATCAGACTATCAATCAGAGGATCAATCAGAGGATCAATCAGTCAGAGGATCAATCAAAAAATCAAACAGAGGTCAATCAGACGAATGAATCAGAGGATCAATCAGAGTATCACTCAAACAATCAATCAGAGGATCAATCACAGGTCAATCTGAGGATCAATCAGAGAATCAATCAGAGAATCAATTAGAGGGTCTGAAATTCAATCAGAGAATCAATCAGAGAATCAATCAGATGAATGAATCAGAGGATCAATCAAACAATCAATCAGAGTATCATTCAGAGGATCAATCAGAGGATCAATCAGAGGATCAATTAGAGGATCAATCAATCAATCAGAGTATCAGTCAGAGGATCAATCAGAGGATCAATCAGAGGATCAATGAGACAATCAATCAGAAGATCAATCAATCTATCAGAGGATCAATCAGAGAATCAATCAGACAACCCATCAGAGGATTAATCAGAGAGTCAATCAGAGGATCAATCAGAGGATCAGGGGATCAATCAGAGAATCAATCAGAGGATTAATCAGAGAGTCAATCAGAGGATCAATCAGAGGATCAGAGGATCAATCAGAGGATCAATCAGAGGATCAATCAATCAATTAGAGGATCAATCAGAGGATCAATCAGAGTATCAATCAGAGAATCAATCAGAGAATCAAATAGAGAATCACTCAGAGGATCAATCAGAGCGTCAGAAATTAAATTAATGAATCAATCAGAGAATCAATCAGAATATCAATCAGAGGATCAATCAGTCAGAGGATCAATCAGAAAATCAAACAGAGGTCAATCAGACGAAGGAATCAGAAGATCAATCAGAGTATCACTCAAACAATCAATCAGAGG
Organism: Scyliorhinus torazame; assembly: GCF_047496885.1. Taxonomy (NCBI): domain Eukaryota; kingdom Metazoa; phylum Chordata; class Chondrichthyes; order Carcharhiniformes; family Scyliorhinidae; genus Scyliorhinus; species Scyliorhinus torazame. The sequence continues at coordinate 95,352,648 of NC_092710.1, forward strand.
ATCAATTAGAGGATCAATTAGAGGATCAATCTGAGAATCAATCGGAGAATCAATCAGAGAATCAATCAGAGGATCAATCAGAGAATCAATTAGAGAATCAATTAGAGGGCCTGAAATTCAATAAGAGAATCAATCAGAGAATCAATCAGACAAATGAATCAGAGAATCAATCAAACAATCAATCAGAGGATCAATCAGAGGATCAATCAGAGGATCAATCAATCAATTAGAGGATTAATCAGAGGATCAATCAGAGTATCAATCAGAGAATCAATCAGAGAATCAATTAGAGGGTCAATCAGAGAATCAAATAGAGAATCATTCAGAGGATCAATCAGAGCGTCAGAAATTAAATTAATGAATCAATCAGAGAATCAATCAGACTATCAATTAGAGGATCAATCAGAGAATCAATTAGAGAATCACTCAGAGGATCAATCAGAGAATCAATCAATCAATCAGAGCATCAATCAGAGTATCAATCAGAGAATTAATTAGAAGGTCAATCAGAGAATCAATTAGAGAATCAATCAGAGGATCAATCAGAGAATCAATCAGATGGTCAATCAGATAATCAGTCAGAGGATCAATCAGAGGATCAATCAGACGATCAATCAGAGGATCAATCAATCAATTAGAGGATCAATCAGAGGATCAATCAGAGTATCAATCAGAGAATCAACCAGAGAATCAATTAGAGGGTCAATCAGAGAATCAAATAGAGAATCACTCAGAGGATCAATCAGAGCGTCAGAAATTAAATTAATGAATCAATCAGAGAATCAATCAGACTATCAATCAGAGGATCAATCAGTCAGAGGATCAATCAGAAAATCAAACAGAGGTCAATCAGACGAAGGAATCAGAAGATCAATCAGAGTATCACTCAAACAATCAATCAGAGGATCAATCAGAGGATCAATTAGAGGATCAATCTGAGAATCAATCGGAGAATCAATCAGAGAATCAATCAGAGGATCAATCAGAGAATCAATCAGAGAATCAATTAGAGGGCCTGAAATTCAATCAGAGAATCAATCAGAGAATCAATCAGACAAATGAATCAGAGGATCAATCAAACAATCAATCAGAGGATCAATCAGAGGATCAATCAGAGGATCAATCAATCAATTAGAGGATCAATCAGAGGATCAATCAGAGAATCAATCAGAGAATCAATTAGAGGGTCAATCAGAGAACAAAATAGAGAATCATTCAGAGGATCAATCAGAGCGTCAGAAATTAAATTAATGAATCAATCAGAGAATCAATCAGACTATCAATTAGTGGATCAATCAGTCAGAGGATCAATCAGAAAATCAAAAAGAGGTCAATCAGACGAAGGAATCAGAAGATCAATCAGAGTATCACTCAAACAATCAATCAGAGGATCAATCAGAGGATCAATTAGAGGATCAATCTGAGAATCAATCGGAGAATCACTTAGCGGATCAATCAGAGGATCAAACAGAGCATCAATCAGAGGATGAGTCAGAGAATCAATTAGAGGATCAATCAGAGAATCAAACAGAGAATTAAACAGAGAATCAATGAGACAATCAATCAGAAAATCAATTACAGGATCAATCAGAGAATGAAACAGAGGATCAATTAGAGGGCCAGAAAATCAATCAGAGAATCAATCAGAGGATTAATCAGAGAATCAATCAGAGGATCAATCAGAGGATCAGAAGATCAATCAGAGAATCAATCAGAGAATCAATCAGATAATTAATTTGAGAATCAATCAGAGGATTAATTAGAGAATCAATCAGAGGATCGATCAGAGGATCAATCAGAGGATTAATCAGAAGATCAATCAGTGAATCAATCAGAGGGTCAATCAGACAATCATTCAGAGGATCAATCAGAGAATGAAACAGAGAATCAATTAGAGGGCCAGAAAATCAATCAGAGAATCAATCAGAGAATCAATCAGAGGATTAATCAGAGAATCAATCAGAGAATCAATCAGAGGATCAGGGGATCAATCAGAGAATCAATCAGATAATTAATCAGAGGATTAATCAGAGAATCAATCAGAGAGGATCAATCAGAGGATCAATCAGAGGATTAATCAGAGAATCAATCAGAGGATCAATCAGAGGGTCAATCAGAGAATCCATTAGAGAATCAATCAGAGGATCAATCAGAGAATTAATCAGAGAATCAGTCAGAGAATTAATTAGAAGATCAATCAGAGAATCAGTTAGAGAATCACTCAGAGGATCAATCAGAGGATCAGTCAGAGAATCAATCAAAGGATCAATCAGAGAATCAATCAGAGTATCAATCAGAGGATCAATCAATCAATCAGAGCATCAATCAGAGTATCAATCAGAGAATTAATTAGAAGGTCAATCAGAGAATCAATTAGAGAATCACTCAGAGGATCAATCAGAGGATCAGTCGGAGAATCAATCAAAGGATCATTCAGAGAATCAATCAGTGAATCAATCAGAGAATCAATCAGAGGATCAATCAGAGAATCAATCAGATAATCAATCAGAGGATCAATCAGAGAACCAATTAGAGGATCAATCAGAAGATCAATCAGAGAATCAATCAGAGGATCAATCAGAGAATCAATCAGAGGACGAGTCAGATAATTAATTATTGGATGAATCAGAGAAGCAATCAGATAATTAATCAGTGAATCAATGAGACAATCAATCAGAAAATCAATCAGAGAATCAATCAGAGGATAAATCAGGGAATCAATCAGAGGATCAATCAGAGGATCAATCAGAAAATCAATCAGTGGATTAATTACAGAATCAATCAGAGGATCAATCAGAGGATCAGAGGATCAATCACAGAATCAATCAGAGAATCAATCAGAGGATTAATCAGAGAATCAATCAGAGGATCAATCAAAGGATTAATCAGGGGATTAATCAGAGAATCAATCAGAAGATCAATCAGAGGATCAATCAGAGAATCAATCAAAGGGTCAATCAAAGGGTCAATCAGAGAATCAATGAGAGAATCAATCAGGGGATCAATCAGAGGATCAATCAGAGGATCGATCATTCAGAGGATCAATCAGAGGATCAATCAGAGGATCAATCAGAGAATTAATCAGAGAATCAATTATAGGATCAATCAGAGAATCAATCGGAGGATCAATCAGAGAATCAATCAGAGGGTCAATCAGAGAATCAATCAGAGGGTCAATCAGAGAATCAATTAGACAATCACTCAGAGGATCAATCAGAGGATCATTCAGAGGATCAATCAATCAGAGGATCAATCAGAGGATCACTCAGAGGATCAATCAGAGGATCAGTCAGAGAATCAATCAGAGTATCAATCAGAGAATCAATTGGAGGGTCAATCAGATAATCAATTAGAGAATGACTCAGAGGATCAATCAGAGGATCAGTCAGAGAATCAATCAGAGAATCAATCAGAGGTCAATCAGAGGATCAATCAGAGAATCAATCAGAGAATAAATCAGAGAATCAATCAGAGGATTAATCATAGAATCAATCACAGGATTAATTCGAGAAACAATCAGAAGATCAAACAGAGGACCAATCAGAGAATCAAACAGAGGATCAGAGAATCACTCAGAGGATCAATCAGAGAGTCAATCAGTGAATCAATCAGAGGATCAATCAGAGAATTAATCAGAGAATCAATCAGAGAATCAATCAGAGGATCAATCATAGAATCAATCAGAGATTCAATCAGAGGATCAATCAGAGAATCAATTAGAGGATCAATCTGAGGATCAATCAGAGAATCAATCAGAGAATCAATTAGAGCATCAAGCAGAGAACCAATCAGAGGATGAGTCAGAGAATCAATTAGAGGATCAATCAGAGAATCAATCAGAGAATTAATCAGAGAATCAATGAGACAATCAATCAGAAAATCAATTAGCGGATCAATCAGAGAATGAAACAGAGGATCAATTAGAGGGCCAGAAAATCAATCAGAGATTCAATCAGATAATCAATCAGAGGATTAATCAGAGAATCAATCAGAGGTTCAATCAGAGGATCAGGGGATCAATCAGAGAATCAATCAGAGGATTAATTATGGAAACAATCAGAGGATCAATCAGAGGATCAGAGGATCAATCAGAGAATCAATCAGAGAATCAATCAGCGGATCAATCAGAGGATCAATCAAAGAATCAATCAGAGAATTAATTCAAGAATCAATCAGAGGATCAATCAGAGGATCAGAGGAACAATCCGAGAATCAATCAGCTGATTAATCAGAGATTCAATCAGAGGATTAATTAGTGAATCAATCAGAGGATCAATCAGAGGATCAATCTGAGGATTAATCAGTGAATCAATCAGAGAATCAATCAGATAGTCAATCAGACAATCAGTCAGAGGATCAATCAGAGGATAAATCAGAGGTTCATTCAGAGGATCAATCAATCAATTAGAGGATCAATCAGAGGATCAATCAGAGTATCAATCAGAGAATCAATCAGAGAATCAATTAGAGGGTCAATCAGAGAATCAAATAGAGAATCACTCAGAGGATCAATCAGAGCGTCAGAAATTAAATTAATGAATCAATCAGAGAATCAATCAGACTATCAATCAGAGGATCAATCAGTCAGAGGATCAATCAGAAAATCAAACAGAGGTCAATCAGACGAAGGAATCAGAAGATCAATCAGAGTATCACTCAAACAATCAATCAGAGTATCAATTAGAGGATCAATCATAGAATCAATCGGAGAATCAATCAGAGGATCAATCAGAGAATCAATTAGAGAATCAATTAGAGGGTCTGAAATTCAATCAGAGAATCAATCAGAGAATCAATCAGACGAATGAATCAGAGGATCAATCAAACAATCAATCAGAGGATCAATCAGAGGATCAATCAGAGGATCAATCAGAGGATCAATTAGAGGATCAATCAATCAATCAGAGGCTCAGTCAGCGGATCAATCAGAGGATCAATCAGTGAATCAATCAGACAATCAATCAGAGGATTAATCAGAGAATCGATCAGAGGATCAATCAGAGGATCAGGGGATCAATCAGAGAATCAATCAGAGGATTAATTAGAGAATCAATCAGAGGATCAATCAGAGGATCAGAGGATCAATCAGAGAATCAATCAGAGAATCAATCAGATAATTAATCCGAGAATCAATCAGAGGATTAATTAAAGAATCAGTCAGAGGATCAATCAGAGGATCAATCAGAGGATCAATCAGAGGATTAATCAGAGAATCAAACAGAGGGTCAATCAGAGAATCAATTAGAGAATCAATCAGAGGATCAATTAGAGGGTCAATCAGAGAATCAATTAGAGAATCAATCAGAGGGTCAATCAGAGAATCAATCAGAGGGTCAATCAGAGAATCAATTTGAGAATCAATCAGAGGATCAATTAGAGAATCAATCAGAGGGTCTATCAGAGAATCAATCAGAGGGTCAATCAGAGAATCAATTTGAGAATCAATCAGAGGACCAATTAGAGGGTCAATCAGAGAATCAATTAGAGAATCAATCAGAGGATCAGTCAGAGAATTAATTAGAAGGTCAATCAGAGAATCAATTAGAGAATCACTCAGAGGATCAATCAGAGGATCAATCAGAGGGTCAGAAAATAAATTAATGAATCAATCAGAGAATCAATCAGACTATCAATCAGAGGATCAATCAGAGGATCAATCAGTCAGAGGATCAATCAAAAAATCAAACAGAGGTCAATCAGACGAATGAATCAGAGGATCAATCAGAGTATCACTCAAACAATCAATCAGAGGATCAATCACAGGTCAATCTGAGGATCAATCAGAGAATCAATCAGAGAATCAATTAGAGGGTCTGAAATTCAATCAGAGAATCAATCAGAGAATCAATCAGATGAATGAATCAGAGGATCAATCAAACAATCAATCAGAGTATCATTCAGAGGATCAATCAGAGGATCAATCAGAGGATCAATTAGAGGATCAATCAATCAATCAGAGTATCAGTCAGAGGATCAATCAGAGGATCAATCAGAGGATCAATGAGACAATCAATCAGAAGATCAATCAATCTATCAGAGGATCAATCAGAGAATCAATCAGACAACCCATCAGAGGATTAATCAGAGAGTCAATCAGAGGATCAATCAGAGGATCAGGGGATCAATCAGAGAATCAATCAGAGGATTAATCAGAGAGTCAATCAGAGGATCAATCAGAGGATCAGAGGATCAATCAGAGGATCAATCAGAGGATCAATCAATCAATTAGAGGATCAATCAGAGGATCAATCAGAGTATCAATCAGAGAATCAATCAGAGAATCAAATAGAGAATCACTCAGAGGATCAATCAGAGCGTCAGAAATTAAATTAATGAATCAATCAGAGAATCAATCAGAATATCAATCAGAGGATCAATCAGTCAGAGGATCAATCAGAAAATCAAACAGAGGTCAATCAGACGAAGGAATCAGAAGATCAATCAGAGTATCACTCAAACAATCAATCAGAGGATCAATTAGAGGATCAATTAGAGGATCAATCTGAGAATCAATCGGAGAATCAATCAGAGAATCAATCAGAGGATCGATCAGAGGATCAATCAGAGGATTAATCAGAAGATCAATCAGTGAATCAATCAGAGGGTCAATCAGACAATCATTCAGAGGATCAATCAGAGAATGAAACAGAGAATCAATTAGAGGGCCAGAAAATCAATCAGAGAATCAATCAGAGAATCAATCAGAGGATTAATCAGAGAATCAATCAGAGAATCAATCAGAGGATCAGGGGATCAATCAGAGAATCAATCAGATAATTAATCAGAGGATTAATCAGAGAATCAATCAGAGAGGATCAATCAGAGGATCAATCAGAGGATTAATCAGAGAATCAATCAGAGGATCAATCAGAGGGTCAATCAGAGAATCCATTAGAGAATCAATCAGAGGATCAATCAGAGAATTAATCAGAGAATCAGTCAGAGAATTAATTAGAAGATCAATCAGAGAATCAGTTAGAGAATCACTCAGAGGATCAATCAGAGGATCAGTCAGAGAATCAATCAAAGGATCAATCAGAGAATCAATCAGAGTATCAATCAGAGGATCAATCAATCAATCAGAGCATCAATCAGAGTATCAATCAGAGAATTAATTAGAAGGTCAATCAGAGAATCAATTAGAGAATCACTCAGAGGATCAATCAGAGGATCAGTCAGAGAATCAATCAAAGGATCATTCAGAGAATCAATCAGTGAATCAATCAGAGAATCAATCAGAGGATCAATCAGAGAATCAATCAGATAATCAATCAGAGGATCAATCAGAGAACCAATTAGAGGATCAATCAGAAGATCAATCAGAGAATCAATCAGAGGATCAATCAGAGAATCAATCAGAGGACGAGTCAGATAATTAATTATTGGATGAATCAGAGAAGCAATCAGATAATTAATCAGTGAATCAATGAGACAATCAATCAGAAAATCAATCAGAGAATCAATCAGAGGATAAATCAGGGAATCAATCAGAGGATCAATCAGAGGATCAATCAGAAAATCAATCAGTGGATTAATTACAGAATCAATCAGAGGATCAATCAGAGGATCAGAGGATCAATCACAGAATCAATCAGAGAATCAATCAGAGGATTAATCAGAGAATCAATCAGAGGATCAATCAAAGGATTAATCAGGGGATTAATCAGAGAATCAATCAGAAGATCAATCAGAGGATCAATCAGAGAATCAATCAAAGGGTCAATCAAAGGGTCAATCAGAGAATCAATGAGAGAATCAATCAGGGGATCAATCAGAGGATCAATCAGAGGATCGATCATTCAGAGGATCAATCAGAGGATCAATCAGAGGATCAATCAGAGAATTAATCAGAGAATCAATTATAGGATCAATCAGAGAATCAATCGGAGGATCAATCAGAGAATCAATCAGAGGGTCAATCAGAGAATCAATCAGAGGGTCAATCAGAGAATCAATTAGACAATCACTCAGAGGATCAATCAGAGGATCATTCAGAGGATCAATCAATCAGAGGATCAATCAGAGGATCACTCAGAGGATCAATCAGAGGATCAGTCAGAGAATCAATCAGAGTATCAATCAGAGAATCAATTGGAGGGTCAATCAGATAATCAATTAGAGAATGACTCAGAGGATCAATCAGAGGATCAGTCAGAGAATCAATCAGAGAATCAATCAGAGGTCAATCAGAGGATCAATCAGAGAATCAATCAGAGAATAAATCAGAGAATCAATCAGAGGATTAATCATAGAATCAATCACAGGATTAATTCGAGAAACAATCAGAAGATCAAACAGAGGACCAATCAGAGAATCAAACAGAGGATCAGAGAATCACTCAGAGGATCAATCAGAGAGTCAATCAGTGAATCAATCAGAGGATCAATCAGAGAATTAATCAGAGAATCAATCAGAGAATCAATCAGAGGATCAATCATAGAATCAATCAGAGATTCAATCAGAGGATCAATCAGAGAATCAATTAGAGGATCAATCTGAGGATCAATCAGAGAATCAATCAGAGAATCAATTAGAGCATCAAGCAGAGAACCAATCAGAGGATGAGTCAGAGAATCAATTAGAGGATCAATCAGAGAATCAATCAGAGAATTAATCAGAGAATCAATGAGACAATCAATCAGAAAATCAATTAGCGGATCAATCAGAGAATGAAACAGAGGATCAATTAGAGGGCCAGAAAATCAATCAGAGATTCAATCAGATAATCAATCAGAGGATTAATCAGAGAATCAATCAGAGGTTCAATCAGAGGATCAGGGGATCAATCAGAGAATCAATCAGAGGATTAATTATGGAAACAATCAGAGGATCAATCAGAGGATCAGAGGATCAATCAGAGAATCAATCAGAGAATCAATCAGCGGATCAATCAGAGGATCAATCAAAGAATCAATCAGAGAATTAATTCAAGAATCAATCAGAGGATCAATCAGAGGATCAGAGGAACAATCCGAGAATCAATCAGCTGATTAATCAGAGATTCAATCAGAGGATTAATTAGTGAATCAATCAGAGGATCAATCAGAGGATCAATCTGAGGATTAATCAGTGAATCAATCAGAGAATCAATCAGATAGTCAATCAGACAATCAGTCAGAGGATCAATCAGAGGATAAATCAGAGGTTCATTCAGAGGATCAATCAATCAATTAGAGGATCAATCAGAGGATCAATCAGAGTATCAATCAGAGAATCAATCAGAGAATCAATTAGAGGGTCAATCAGAGAATCAAATAGAGAATCACTCAGAGGATCAATCAGAGCGTCAGAAATTAAATTAATGAATCAATCAGAGAATCAATCAGACTATCAATCAGAGGATCAATCAGTCAGAGGATCAATCAGAAAATCAAACAGAGGTCAATCAGACGAAGGAATCAGAAGATCAATCAGAGTATCACTCAAACAATCAATCAGAGTATCAATTAGAGGATCAATCATAGAATCAATCGGAGAATCAATCAGAGGATCAATCAGAGAATCAATTAGAGAATCAATTAGAGGGTCTGAAATTCAATCAGAGAATCAATCAGAGAATCAATCAGACGAATGAATCAGAGGATCAATCAAACAATCAATCAGAGGATCAATCAGAGGATCAATCAGAGGATCAATCAGAGGATCAATTAGAGGATCAATCAATCAATCAGAGGCTCAGTCAGCGGATCAATCAGAGGATCAATCAGTGAATCAATCAGACAATCAATCAGAGGATTAATCAGAGAATCGATCAGAGGATCAATCAGAGGATCAGGGGATCAATCAGAGAATCAATCAGAGGATTAATTAGAGAATCAATCAGAGGATCAATCAGAGGATCAGAGGATCAATCAGAGAATCAATCAGAGAATCAATCAGATAATTAATCCGAGAATCAATCAGAGGATTAATTAAAGAATCAGTCAGAGGATCAATCAGAGGATCAATCAGAGGATCAATCAGAGGATTAATCAGAGAATCAAACAGAGGGTCAATCAGAGAATCAATTAGAGAATCAATCAGAGGATCAATTAGAGGGTCAATCAGAGAATCAATTAGAGAATCAATCAGAGGGTCAATCAGAGAATCAATCAGAGGGTCAATCAGAGAATCAATTTGAGAATCAATCAGAGGATCAATTAGAGAATCAATCAGAGGGTCTATCAGAGAATCAATCAGAGGGTCAATCAGAGAATCAATTTGAGAATCAATCAGAGGACCAATTAGAGGGTCAATCAGAGAATCAATTAGAGAATCAATCAGAGGATCAGTCAGAGAATTAATTAGAAGGTCAATCAGAGAATCAATTAGAGAATCACTCAGAGGATCAATCAGAGGATCAATCAGAGGGTCAGAAAATAAATTAATGAATCAATCAGAGAATCAATCAGACTATCAATCAGAGGATCAATCAGAGGATCAATCAGTCAGAGGATCAATCAAAAAATCAAACAGAGGTCAATCAGACGAATGAATCAGAGGATCAATCAGAGTATCACTCAAACAATCAATCAGAGGATCAATCACAGGTCAATCTGAGGATCAATCAGAGAATCAATCAGAGAATCAATTAGAGGGTCTGAAATTCAATCAGAGAATCAATCAGAGAATCAATCAGATGAATGAATCAGAGGATCAATCAAACAATCAATCAGAGTATCATTCAGAGGATCAATCAGAGGATCAATCAGAGGATCAATTAGAGGATCAATCAATCAATCAGAGTATCAGTCAGAGGATCAATCAGAGGATCAATCAGAGGATCAATGAGACAATCAATCAGAAGATCAATCAATCTATCAGAGGATCAATCAGAGAATCAATCAGACAACCCATCAGAGGATTAATCAGAGAGTCAATCAGAGGATCAATCAGAGGATCAGGGGATCAATCAGAGAATCAATCAGAGGATTAATCAGAGAGTCAATCAGAGGATCAATCAGAGGATCAGAGGATCAATCAGAGGATCAATCAGAGGATTAATCAGAGAATCAATCAGAGGGTCAATCAGAGAATCAATCAGAAAATCAATCAGTAATTAATCAGAGAATCAATGAGAGGATTAATTAGAGTATCAATCAGAGGATCAATCATAGGATCAATCAGATAATCAATCTGAATCAATCAGAGGATCAATCAAACAATCAATCAGAGGATCAATCAAACAATCAATCAGAGGATCAATCAATCAGAGGTTCAATCAGAGGATCAATCAGAGGATCAATCAGAGAATCAATCAGAGGATTAATTAGAGAATCAATCTGAGGATCAATCAGAGGATCAGAGGATCAATCAGAAAATCAATCAGAGAATCAATCAGAGGATTAATCAGAGAATCAATCAGAGGATTAATTAGAGAATCAATCAGAGGATCAATCAAAGGATCAATAAGGGGATTAATCAGAGAATCAATCAGAAGATCAATCAGAGGATCAATCAGAGAATCAATCAGAGGGTCAATCAAAGGGTCAATCAGAGAATCAATTAGAGAATCAATCACGGGATCAATCAGAGGATCAATCATAGGATCAATTAATCAGAAGATCAATCAGAGGATCAATCAGAGAATCAATCAGAGAATCAATTATAGGATCAATCAGAGAATCAATTAGGGGATCACTCAGAGGATCAATCAGAGAATCAATCAGAGGGTCAATCAGAGAATCAATCAGAGGGTCAATCAGAGAATCAATTAGAGAATCAATCAGGGGATCAATCAGAGGATCATTCAGAGGATCAATCAATCAGAGGATCAATCAGAGTATCAATCAGAAAATCAATCAGAGAATAAATTATAGGATCAATCAGAGAATCAATCAGATGATCACTCAGAGGATCAATCAGAGGATCAGTCAGAGAATCAATCAGAGTATCAATCAGAGAATCAATAAGAGGGTCAATCAGAGAATCAATTAGAGAATCACTCAGAGGATCAATCAGAGGATCAATCAGAGGAACAGTCAGAGAATCAATCAGAGGATCAAAAAGAGGATCAATCAGAGTATCAATCAGAGTATCAATCAGAGAATCAATTGGAGGGTCAATCAGAGAATGAATTAGAAAATCACTCAGAGGATCAATCAGAGGATCAGTCAGAGAATCAACCAGAGAATCAATCAGAGGATCAATCAGAGGATCAATCAGAGAATCAATCAGAGTATCAATCAGAGAATCAATCAGAGAATCAATCAGAGGATTAATCATAGAATCAATAAGAGGATTAATTCGAGAAACAATCAGAGGATCAATGAGAGGACCAATCAGAGAATCAAACAGAGGATCAGAGAATCACTCAGAGGATCAATCAGAGAATTAATCAGAGAATCAATCAGAGATTCAATCAGAGGATCAATCAGAGAATCAATTAGAGGATCAATCTGAGGATCAATCAGAGAATCAATTAGAGCATCAAGCAGAGAATCAATCAGAGGATGAGTCAGAGAATCAATTAGAGGATCAATCATAGAATCAATCAGAGAATTAATCAGAGAATCAATGAGACAATCAATCAGAAAAATAATTAGCGGATCAATCAGAGAATGAAACAGAGGATCAATTAGAGGGCCAGAAAATCAATCAGAGAATCAATCAGAGAATCAATCAGAGGATTAATCAGAGAATCAATCAGAGGATCAATCAGAGGATCAGGGCATCAATCAGAGAATCAATCAGAGGATTAATTAGGGAAACAATCAGAGGATCAATCAGAGGATCAGAGGATCAATCAGAGAATCAATCAGAGGATCAATGAGAGGATCAATCAGAGAATCAATCAGAGGATTAATTAGAGAATCAATCAGAGGATCAATCAGAGGATCAGAGGATAAATCAGAGAATCAATCAGTGAATCAATCAGAGGATTAATCAGAGAATCAATCAGAGGATTAATTAGAAAATCAATCAGAGGATCAATCAGAGGATCAATCTGAGGATTAATCAGTGAATCAATCAGAGGATCAATCAGAGAATCAATCAGATGGTCAATCAGACAATCACTCAGAGGATCAATCAGAGGATAAATCAGAGGATCAATCAGTCAGAAGTGCAATCAGAAAACCAAACAGAGGTCAATCAGACGAATGAATCAGAGGATCAATCAGAGTATCACTCAAACAATCAATCAGAGGATCAATCAGAGGATCAATTAGAGGATCAATCTGAGAATCAATCGGAGAATCAATCAGAGGAGCAATCAGAGAATCAATCAGAGAATCAATTAGAGGGTCTGAAATTCAATCAGAGAATCAATCAGAGAATCAATCAGATGAATGAATCAGAGGATCAATCAAACAATCAATCAGCGGATCAATCAGAGGATCAATCAGAGGATCAATCAGAGGATCAATTAGAGGATCAATCAATCAATCAGAGGATCAGTCAGCGGATCAATCAGAGGATCAATCAGAGGATTAATCAGAGAATCAATCAGAGGATCAATCAGAGGATCAATCAGAGAATCAACCAGAGGGTCAATCAGACAATCATTCAGAGGATCAATCAGAGGGTCAATTAGAGAATCTATCAGAGGATCAATTAAAGAGTCAATCAGAGAATCAATTAGAGAAACAATCAGAGGATCAATCAGAGGATCAGAGGATCAATCAGAGAATCAATCAGAGAATCAATCAGAGGATTAATCATAGAATCAATAAGAGGATTAATTCGAGAAACAATCAGAGGATCAATGAGAGGACCAATCAGAGAATCAAACAGAGGATCAGAGAATCACTCAGAGGATCAATCAGAGAATTAATCAGAGAATCAATCAGAGATTCAATCAGAGGATCAATCAGAGAATCAATTAGAGGATCAATCTGAGGATCAATCAGAGAATCAATTAGAGCATCAAGCAGAGAATCAATCAGAGGATGAGTCAGAGAATCAATTAGAGGATCAATCATAGAATCAATCAGAGAATTAATCAGAGAATCAATGAGACAATCAATCAGAAAAATAATTAGCGGATCAATCAGAGAATGAAACAGAGGATCAATTAGAGGGCCAGAAAATCAATCAGAGAATCAATCAGAGAATCAATCAGAGGATTAATCAGAGAATCAATCAGAGGATCAATCAGAGGATCAGGGCATCAATCAGAGAATCAATCAGAGGATTAATTAGGGAAACAATCAGAGGATCAATCAGAGGATCAGAGGATCAATCAGAGAATCAATCAGAGGATCAATGAGAGGATCAATCAGAGAATCAATCAGAGGATTAATTAGAGAATCAATCAGAGGATCAATCAGAGGATCAGAGGATAAATCAGAGAATCAATCAGTGAATCAATCAGAGGATTAATCAGAGAATCAATCAGAGGATTAATTAGAAAATCAATCAGAGGATCAATCAGAGGATCAATCTGAGGATTAATCAGTGAATCAATCAGAGGATCAATCAGAGAATCAATCAGATGGTCAATCAGACAATCACTCAGAGGATCAATCAGAGGATAAATCAGAGGATCAATCAGTCAGAAGTGCAATCAGAAAACCAAACAGAGGTCAATCAGACGAATGAATCAGAGGATCAATCAGAGTATCACTCAAACAATCAATCAGAGGATCAATCAGAGGATCAATTAGAGGATCAATCTGAGAATCAATCGGAGAATCAATCAGAGGAGCAATCAGAGAATCAATCAGAGAATCAATTAGAGGGTCTGAAATTCAATCAGAGAATCAATCAGAGAATCAATCAGATGAATGAATCAGAGGATCAATCAAACAATCAATCAGCGGATCAATCAGAGGATCAATCAGAGGATCAATCAGAGGATCAATTAGAGGATCAATCAATCAATCAGAGGATCAGTCAGCGGATCAATCAGAGGATCAATCAGAGGATTAATCAGAGAATCAATCAGAGGATCAATCAGAGGATCAATCAGAGAATCAACCAGAGGGTCAATCAGACAATCATTCAGAGGATCAATCAGAGGGTCAATTAGAGAATCTATCAGAGGATCAATTAAAGAGTCAATCAGAGAATCAATTAGAGAAACAATCAGAGGATCAATCAGAGGATCAGAGGATCAATCAGAGAATCAATCAGAGAATCAATCAGAGGATTAATCAGAGAATCAATCAGAGGATTAATTAGAGAATCAATCAGAGGATCAAGCACATGATCAATCAGGGGATTAATCAGAGAATCAATCAGAGGGTCAATCAAAGGGTCAATCAGAGAATCAATTAGAGAATCAATCAGGGGATCAATCAGAGGATCAATTAGAGGATCAATCAATCAGAGGATCACTCAGAGGATCAAACAGAGAATCAATCAGAGGGTCAGTCAGAGAATCAATCAGAGGGTCAATCAGAGAATCAATTAGAGAATCAATCAGGGGATCCATCAGAGGATCATTCAGAGGATCAATCAATCAGAGGATCAATCAGAGTATCAATCAGAGAATCAATCAGAGAATAAATTAGAGGATCAATCAGAGAATCAATCAGAGGATCACTCAGAGGATCAATCAGAGGATCAGTCAGAGAATCAATCAGAGAATCAATCAGAGGATCAATCAGAGGATCAATCAGAGGATCAATCAGAGAATCAACCAGAGGATCAATCAGAGGATCAATTAGAGAATCTATCAGAGGATCAATTAGAGAGTCAATCAGAGAATTAATTAGAGAAACAATCAGAGGATCAATCAGAGAATCAATCAGAGAATCAATCAGAGGATTAATCAGAGAATCAATCAGAGGATTAATTAGAGAATCAATCAGAGGATCAATCAAATGATCAATCAGGGGATTAATCAGAGAATCAATCAGAGGGTCAATCAAAGGGTCAATCAGAGAATCAATTAGAGAATCAATCAGGGGATCAATCAGAGGATCAATTAGAGGATCAAACAGAGAATCAATCAGAGGGTCAGTCAGAGAATCAATCAGATGGTCAATCAGAGAATCAATTAGAGAATCAATCAGGGGATCCATCAGAGGATCATTCAGAGGATCAATCAATCAGAGTATCAATCAGAGTATCAATCAGAGAATCAATCAGAGAATAAATTAGAGGATCAATCAGAGAATCAATCAGAGGATCACTCAGAGGATCAATCAGAGGATCAGTCAGAGAATCAATCAGAGTATCAATCAGAGAATCAATAAGAGGGTCAATCAGAGAATCAATTAGATAATCACTCAGAGGATCAATCAGAGGATCAATCAGAGGAACAGTCAGAGAATCAATCAGAGGATTAAATAGAGGATCAATCAGAGTATCAATCAGAGTATCAATCAA
This sequence comes from Scyliorhinus torazame, assembly GCF_047496885.1. Lineage (NCBI taxonomy): Eukaryota > Metazoa > Chordata > Chondrichthyes > Carcharhiniformes > Scyliorhinidae > Scyliorhinus > Scyliorhinus torazame. Next base: position 95,368,902 of record NC_092710.1, read on the forward strand.
AGAATCAATTGGAGGGTCAATCAGAGAATCAATTTGAGAATCACTCAGAGGATCAATCAGAGGATCAGTCAGAGAATCAACCAGAGAATCAATCAGAGGATCAATCAGAGGATCAATCAGAGAATCATCCAGAGTATCAATCAGAGAATCAATCAGAGGATCAATCAGAGAGTCAATCAGAGAATCAATCAGAGGATCAATCAGAGAATCAATCAGAGATTCAATCAGAGGATCAATCAGAGAATCAATGAGAGGATCAATGAGAGGATCAATCAGAGAATCAATCAGAGGATCAATCAGAGAATCAATCAGAGATTCAATCAGAGGATCAATCAGAGAATCAATTAGAGCATCAAGCAGAGAATCAATCAGAGGATGAGTCAGAGAATCAATTAGAGGATCAATCATAGAATCAATCAGAGAATTAATCAGAGAATCAATGAGACAATCAATCAGAAAAATAATTAGCGGATCAATCAGAGAATGAAACAGAGGATCAATTAGAGGGCCAGAAAATCAATCAGAGAATCAATCAGAGAATCAATCAGAGGATTAATCAGAGAATCAATCAGAGGATCAATCAGAGGATCAGGGGATCAATCAGAGAATCAATCAGAGGATTAATTAGGGAAACAATCAGAGGATCAATCAGAGGATCAGAGGATCAATCAGAGAATCAATCAGAGTATCAATCAGAGAATCAATCAGAGGATCAATGAGAGGATCAATCAGAGAATCAATCAGAGGATTAATTAGAGAATCAATCAGAGGATCAATCAGAGGATCAGAGGATAAATCAGAGAATCAATCAGTGAATCAATCAGAGGATTAATCAGAGAATCAATCAGAGGATTAATTAGAAAATCAATCAGAGGATCAATCAGAGGATCAATCTGAGGATTAATCAGTGAATCAATCAGAGGATCAATCAGAGAATCAATCAGATGGTCAATCAGACAATCACTCAGAGGATCAATCAGAGGATAAATCAGAGGATCAATCAGTCAGAGGTGCAATCAGAAAACCAAACAGAGGTCAATCAGACGAATGAATCAGAGGATCAATCAGAGTATCACTCAAACAATCAATCAGAGGATCAATCAGAGGATCAATTAGAGGATCAATCTGAGAATCAATCGGAGAATCAATCAGTGGAGCAATCAGAGAATCAATCAGAGAATCAATTAGAGGGTCTGAAATTCAATCAGAGAATCAATCAGAGAATCAATCAGATGAATGAATCAGGGGATCAATCAAACAATCAATCAGAGGAACAATCAGAGGATCAATCAGAGGATCAATCAGAGGATCAATTAGAGGATCAATCAATCAATCAGAGGATCAGTCAGCGGATCAATCAGAGGATCAATCAGAGGATTAATCAGAGAATCAATCAGAGGATCAATCAGAGGATCAATCAGAGAATCAACCAGAGGGTCAATCAGACAATCATTCAGAGTATCAATCAGAGGGTCAATTAGAGAATCTATCAGAGGATCAATTAAAGAGTCAATCAGAGAATCAATTAGAGAAACAATCAGAGGATCAATCAGAGGATCAGAGGATCAATCAGAGAATCAATCAGAGAATCAATCAGAGGATTAATCAGAGAATCAATCAGAGGATTAATTAGAGAATCAATCAGAGGATCAATCACATGATCAATCAGGGGATTAATCAGAGAATCAATCAGAGGGTCAATCAAAGGGTCAATCAGAGAATCAATTAGAGAATCAATCAGGGGATCAATCAGAGGATCAATTAGAGGATCAATCAATCAGAGGATCACTCAGAGGATCAAACAGAGAATCAATCAGAGGGTCAGTCAGAGAATCAATCAGAGGGTCAATCAGAGAATCAATTAGAGAATCAATCAGGGGATCCATCAGAGGATCATTCAGAGGATCAATCAATCAGAGGATCAATCAGAGTATCAATCAGAGAATCAATCAGAGAATAAATTAGAGGATCAATCAGAGAATCAATCAGAGGATCACTCAGAGGATCAATCAGAGGATCAGTCAGAGAATCAATCAGAGAATCAATCAGAGGATCAATCAGAGGATCAATCAGAGGATCAATCAGAGAATCAACCAGAGGGTCAATCAGACAATCATTCAGAGGATCAATCAGAGGGTCAATTAGAGAATCTATCAGAGGATCAATTAGAGAGTCAATCAGAGAATTAATTAGAGAAACAATCAGAGGATCAATCAGAGGATCAATCAGAGAATCAATCAGAGAATCAATCAGAGGATTAATCAGAGAATCAATCAGAGGATTAATTAGAGAATCAATCAGAGGATCAATCAAATGATCAATCAGGGGATTAATCAGAGAATCAATCAGAGGGTCAATCAAAGGGTCAATCAGAGAATCAATTAGAGAATCAATCAGGGGATCAATCAGAGGATCAATTAGAGGATCAATCAATCAGAGGATCACTCAGAGGATCAAACAGAGAATCAATCAGAGGGTCAGTCAGAGAATCAATCAGATGGTCAATCAGAGAATCAATTAGAGAATCAATCAGGGGATCCATCAGAGGATCATTCAGAGGATCAATCAATCAGAGTATCAATCAGAGTATCAATCAGAGAATCAATCAGAGAATAAATTAGAGGATCAATCAGAGAATCAATCAGAGGATCACTCAGAGGATCAATCAGAGGATCAGTCAGAGAATCAATCAGAGTATCAATCAGAGAATCAATAAGAGGGTCAATCAGAGAATCAATTAGATAATCACTCAGAGGATCAATCAGAGGATCAATCAGAGGAACAGTCAGAGAATCAATCAGAGGATTAAATAGAGGATCAATCAGAGTATCAATCAGAGTATCAATCAAAGAATCAATTGGAGGGTCAATCAGAGAATCAATTTGAGAATCACTCAGAGGATCAATCAGAGGATCAGTCAGAGAATCAACCAGAGAATCAATCAGAGGATCAATCAGAGGATCAATCAGAGAATCATCCAGAGTATCAATCAGAGAATCAATCAGAGGATCAATCAGAGAGTCAATCAGAGAATCAATCAGAGGATCAATCAGAGAATCAATCAGAGATTCAATCAGAGAATCAATCAGAGGATCAATCAGAGAATCAATGAGAGGATCAATGAGAGGATCAATCAGAGAATCAATCAGAGAATAAATTAGAGGATCAATCAGAGAATCAATCAGAGGATCACTCAGAGGATCAATCAGAGGATCAGTCAGAGAATCAATCAGAGTATCAATCAGAGAATCAATAAGAGGGTCAATCAGAGAATCAATTAGAGAATCACTCAGAGGATCAATCAGAGGATCAATCAGAGGAACAGTCAGAGAATCAATCAGAGGATTAAATAGAGGATCAATCAGAGTATCAATCAGAGTATCAATCAAAGAATCAATTGGAGGGTCAATCAGAGAATCAATTTGAGAATCACTCAGAGGATCAATCAGAGGATCAGTCAGAGAATCAATCAGAGGATCAATCAGAGAATCATCCAGAGTATCAATCAGAGAATCAATCAGAGGATCAATCAGAGAGTCAATCAGAGAATCAATCAGAGGATCAATCAGAGAATCAATCAGAGATTCAATCAGAGGATCAATCAGAGAATCAATGAGAGGATCAATCAGAGAATCAATGAGAGGATCAATGAGAGGATCAATCAGAGAATCAATCAGAGGATCAATCAGAGAATCAATCAGAGATTCAATCAGAGGATCAATCAGAGAATCAATTAGAGCATCAAGCAGAGAATCAATCAGAGGATGAGTCAGAGAATCAATTAGAGGATCAATCATAGAATCAATCAGAGAATTAATCAGAGAATCAATGAGACAATCAATCAGAAAAATAATTAGCGGATCAATCAGAGAATGAAACAGAGGATCAATTAGAGGGCCAGAAAATCAATCAGAGAATCAATCAGAGAATCAATCAGAGGATTAATCAGAGAATCAATCAGAGGATCAATCAGAGGATCAGGGGATCAATCAGAGAATCAATCAGAGGATTAATTAGGGAAACAATCAGAGGATCAATCAGAGGATCAGAGGATCAATCAGAGAATCAATCAGAGTATCAATCAGAGAATCAATCAGAGGATCAATGAGAGGATCAATCAGAGAATCAATCAGAGGATTAATTAGAGAATCAATCAGAGGATCAATCAGAGGATCAGAGGATAAATCAGAGAATCAATCAGTGAATCAATCAGAGGATTAATCAGAGAATCAATCAGAGGATTAATTAGAAAATCAATCAGAGGATCAATCAGAGGATCAATCTGAGGATTAATCAGTGAATCAATCAGAGGATCAATCAGAGAATCAATCAGATGGTCAATCAGACAATCACTCAGAGGATCAATCAGAGGATAAATCAGAGGATCAATCAGTCAGAGGTGCAATCAGAAAACCAAACAGAGGTCAATCAGACGAATGAATCAGAGGATCAATCAGAGTATCACTCAAACAATCAATCAGAGGATCAATCAGAGGATCAATTAGAGGATCAATCTGAGAATCAATCGGAGAATCAATCAGTGGAGCAATCAGAGAATCAATCAGAGAATCAATTAGAGGGTCTGAAATTCAATCAGAGAATCAATCAGAGAATCAATCAGATGAATGAATCAGGGGATCAATCAAACAATCAATCAGAGGAACAATCAGAGGATCAATCAGAGGATCAATCAGAGGATCAATTAGAGGATCAATCAATCAATCAGAGGATCAGTCAGCGGATCAATCAGAGGATCAATCAGAGGATTAATCAGAGAATCAATCAGAGGATCAATCAGAGGATCAATCAGAGAATCAACCAGAGGGTCAATCAGACAATCATTCAGAGTATCAATCAGAGGGTCAATTAGAGAATCTATCAGAGGATCAATTAAAGAGTCAATCAGAGAATCAATTAGAGAAACAATCAGAGGATCAATCAGAGGATCAGAGGATCAATCAGAGAATCAATCAGAGAATCAATCAGAGGATTAATCAGAGAATCAATCAGAGGATTAATTAGAGAATCAATCAGAGGATCAATCACATGATCAATCAGGGGATTAATCAGAGAATCAATCAGAGGGTCAATCAAAGGGTCAATCAGAGAATCAATTAGAGAATCAATCAGGGGATCAATCAGAGGATCAATTAGAGGATCAATCAATCAGAGGATCACTCAGAGGATCAAACAGAGAATCAATCAGAGGGTCAGTCAGAGAATCAATCAGAGGGTCAATCAGAGAATCAATTAGAGAATCAATCAGGGGATCCATCAGAGGATCATTCAGAGGATCAATCAATCAGAGGATCAATCAGAGTATCAATCAGAGAATCAATCAGAGAATAAATTAGAGGATCAATCAGAGAATCAATCAGAGGATCACTCAGAGGATCAATCAGAGGATCAGTCAGAGAATCAATCAGAGAATCAATCAGAGGATCAATCAGAGGATCAATCAGAGGATCAATCAGAGAATCAACCAGAGGGTCAATCAGACAATCATTCAGAGGATCAATCAGAGGGTCAATTAGAGAATCTATCAGAGGATCAATTAGAGAGTCAATCAGAGAATTAATTAGAGAAACAATCAGAGGATCAATCAGAGGATCAATCAGAGAATCAATCAGAGAATCAATCAGAGGATTAATCAGAGAATCAATCAGAGGATTAATTAGAGAATCAATCAGAGGATCAATCAAATGATCAATCAGGGGATTAATCAGAGAATCAATCAGAGGGTCAATCAAAGGGTCAATCAGAGAATCAATTAGAGAATCAATCAGGGGATCAATCAGAGGATCAATTAGAGGATCAATCAATCAGAGGATCACTCAGAGGATCAAACAGAGAATCAATCAGAGGGTCAGTCAGAGAATCAATCAGATGGTCAATCAGAGAATCAATTAGAGAATCAATCAGGGGATCCATCAGAGGATCATTCAGAGGATCAATCAATCAGAGTATCAATCAGAGTATCAATCAGAGAATCAATCAGAGAATAAATTAGAGGATCAATCAGAGAATCAATCAGAGGATCACTCAGAGGATCAATCAGAGGATCAGTCAGAGAATCAATCAGAGTATCAATCAGAGAATCAATAAGAGGGTCAATCAGAGAATCAATTAGATAATCACTCAGAGGATCAATCAGAGGATCAATCAGAGGAACAGTCAGAGAATCAATCAGAGGATTAAATAGAGGATCAATCAGAGTATCAATCAGAGTATCAATCAAAGAATCAATTGGAGGGTCAATCAGAGAATCAATTTGAGAATCACTCAGAGGATCAATCAGAGGATCAGTCAGAGAATCAACCAGAGAATCAATCAGAGGATCAATCAGAGGATCAATCAGAGAATCATCCAGAGTATCAATCAGAGAATCAATCAGAGGATCAATCAGAGAGTCAATCAGAGAATCAATCAGAGGATCAATCAGAGAATCAATCAGAGATTCAATCAGAGAATCAATCAGAGGATCAATCAGAGAATCAATGAGAGGATCAATGAGAGGATCAATCAGAGAATCAATCAGAGGATTAATTAGAGAATCAATCAGAGGATCAATCAGAGGATCAATCATGGAATCAAACAGAGGATCAGAGAATCACTCAGAGGATCAATCAGAGAGTCAATCAGAGATTCAATCAGAGGATCAATCAGAGAATCAATGAGAGGATCAATCTGAGGATCAATCAAAGAATCAATCAGTGAATCAATTAGAGGATGAGTCAGAGAATCAATTAGAGGATCAATCAGAGAATCAATCAGAGAATTAATCAGAGAATCAATGAGACAATCAATCAGAAAAATAATTAGCGGATCAATCAGAGAATGAAACAGAGGATCAATTAGAGGGCCAGAAAATCAATCAGAGAATCAATCAGAGAATCAATCAGAGGATTAATCAGAGAATCAATCAGAGGATCAATCAGAGGATCAGGGGATCAATCAGAGAATCAATCAGAGGATTTATTAGGGAAACAATCAGAGGATCAATCAGAGGACCAGAGGATCAATCAGAGAATCAATCAGAGTATCAATCAGAGAATCAATCAGAGGATCAATGAGAGGATCAATCAGAGAACCAATCAGAGGATTAATTAGAGAATCAATCAGAGGATCAATCAGAGGATCAGAGGATAAATCAGAGAATCAATCAGTGAATCAATCAGAGGATTAATCAGAGAATCAATCAGAGGATTAATTAGAGAATCAATCAGAGGATCAATCAGAGGATCAATCTGAGGATTAATCAGTGAATCAATCAGAGGATCAATCAGAGAATCAATCAGATGGGCAATCAGACAATCACTCAGAGGATCAATCAGAGGATAAATCAGAGGATCAATCAGTCAGAGGAGCAATCAGAAAACCAAACAGAGGTCAATCAGACGAATGAATCAGAGGATCAATCAGAGTATCACTCAAACAATCAATCAGAGGATCAATCAGAGGATCAATTAGAGGATCAATCTGAGAATCAATCGGAGAATCAATCAGAGGATCAATCAGAGAATCAATCAGAGAATCAATTAGAGGGTCTGAAATTCAATCAGAGAATCAATCAGAGAATCAATCAGATGAATGAATCAGAGGATCAATCAAACAATCAATCAGAGGATCAATCAGAGGATCAATCAGAGGATCAATCAGAGGATCAATCAATCAATCAGAGGATCAGTCAGCGGATCAATCAGAGGTTCAATCAGAGGATTAATCAGAGAATCAATCAGAGGATCAATCAGAGGATCAATCAGAGAATCAACCAGAGGGTCAATCAGACAATCATTCAGAGGATCAATCAGAGGGTCAATTAGAGAATCTATCAGAGGATCAATTAGAGAGTCAATCAGAGAATCAATTAGAGAAACAATCAGAGGATCAATCAGAGGATCAGAGGATCAATCAGAGAATCAATCAGAGAATCAATCAGAGGATTAATCAGAGAATCAATCAGAGGATTAATTAGAGAATCAATCAGAGGATCAATCAAATGATCAATCAGGGGATTAATCAGAGAATCAATCAGAGGGTCAATCAAAGGGTCAATCAGAGAATCAATTAGAGAATCAATCAGGGGATCAATCAGAGGATCAATTAGAGGATCAATCAATCAGAGGATCACTCAGAGGATCAAACAGAGAATCAATCAGAGGGTCAGTCAGAGAATCAATCAGAGGGTCAATCAGAGAATCAATTAGAGAATCAATCAGGGGATCCATCAGAGGATCATTCAGAGGATCAATCAATCAGACAATCAATCAGAGTATCAATCAGAGAATCAATCAGAGAATAAATTAGAGGTTCAATCAGAGAATCAATCAGAGGATCACTCAGAGGATCAATCAGAGGATCAGTCAGAGAATCAATCAGAGAATCAATCAGAGGATCAATCAGAGGATCAATCAGAGAATCAACCAGAGGGTCAATCAGACAATCATTCAGAGGATCAATCAGAGGGTCAATTAGAGAATCTATCAGAGGATCAATTAGAGAGTCAATCAGAGAATCAATTAGAGAAACAATCAGAGGATCAATCAGAGGATCAGAGGATCAATCAGAGAATCAATCAGAGAATCAATCAGAGGATTAATCAGAGAATCAATCAGAGGATTAATTAGAGAATCAATCAGAGGATCAATCAAATGATCAATCAGGGGATTAATCAGAGAATCAATCAGAGGGTCAATCAAAGGGTCAATCAGAGAATCAATTAGAGAATCAATCAGGGGATCAATCAGAGGATCAATTAGAGGATCAATCAATCAGAGGATCACTCAGAGGATCAAACAGAGAATCAATCAGAGGGTCAGTCAGAGAATCAATCAGAGGGTCAATCAGAGAATCAATTAGAGAATCAATCAGGGGATCCATCAGAGGATCATTCAGAGGATCAATCAATCAGACAATCAATCAGAGTATCAATCAGAGAATCAATCAGAGAATAAATTAGAGGTTCAATCAGAGAATCAATCAGAGGATCACTCAGAGGATCAATCAGAGGATCAGTCAGAGAATCAATCAGAGAATCAATCAGAGGATCAATCAGAGGATCAATCAGAGAATCAACCAGAGGGTCAATCAGACAATCATTCAGAGGATCAATCAGAGGGTCAATTAGAGAATCTATCAGAGGATCAATTAGAGAGTCAATCAGAGAATCAATTAGAGAAACAATCAGAGGATCAATCAGAGGATCAGAGGATCAATCAGAGAATCAATCAGAGGATTAATCAGAGAATCAATCAGAGGATTAATTAGAGAATCAATCAGAGGATCAATCAAATGATCAATCAGGGGATTTATCAGAGAATCAATCAGAGGGTCAATCAAAGGGTCAATCAGAGAATCAATTAGAGAATCAATCAGGGGATCAATCAGAGGATCAATTAGAGGATCAATCAATCAGAGGATCACTCAGAGGATCAAACAGAGAATCAATCAGAGGGTCAGTCAGAGAATCAATCAGAGGGTCAATCAGAGAATCAATTAGAGAATCAATCAGGGGATCCATCAGAGGATCATTCAGAGGATCAATCAATCAGAGGATCAATCAGAGAATCAATCAGAGAATAAATTAGAGGATCAATCAGAGAATCAATCAGAGGATCACTCAGAGGATCAATCAGAGGATCAGTCAGAGAATCAATCAGAGTATCAATCAGAGAATCAATAAGAGGGTCAATCAGAGAATCAATTAGAGAATCACTCAGAGGATCAATCAGAGGATCAATCAGAGGAACAGTCAGAGAATCAATCAGAGGATTAAATAGAGGATCAATCAGAGTATCAATCAGAGTATCAATCAAAGAATCAATTGGAGGGTCAATCAGAGAATCAATTTGAGAATCACTCAGAGGATCAATCAGAGGATCAGTCAGAGAATCAACCAGAGAATCAATCAGAGGATCAATCAGAGGATCAATCAGAGAATCATCCAGAGTATCAATCAGAGGATCAATGAGAGCATCAATCAGAGAATCAATCAGAGGATTAATTAGAGAATCAATCAGAGGATCAATCAGGGAATCAAACAGAGGATCAGAGAATCACTCAGAGGATCAATCAGAGAGTCAATCAGAGAATCAATCAGAGGATCAATCAGAGAATCAATCAGAGATTCAATCAGAGGATCAATCAGAGAATCAATGAGAGGATCAATCTGAGGATCAATCAAAGAATCAATCAGTGAATCAATTAAAGGATGAGTCAGAGAATCAATTAGAGGATCAATCAGAGAATCAATCAGAGAATTAATCAGAGAATCAATGAGACAATCAATCAGAAAATCAATTAGCGGATCAATCAGAGAATGAAACAGAGGATCAATTAGAGGGTCAGAGAATCAATCAGAGAATCAATCAAAGAATCAATCAGATGATTAATCAGAGAATCAATCGGAGGATCAATCAGAGGATCTGGGGATCAATTAGAGGGTCAGAAAATCAATTAGAGAATTAATCAAAGAATCAATCAGATGATTAATCAGAGAATCAATCAGAGGATCAATCAGAGGATCAGGGGATCAATCAGAGAATCAATCAGAGGATTAATTATGGAAACAATCAGAGGATCAATCAGAGGATCAGAGGATCAATCAGAGAATCAATCAGAGAATCAATCAGAGGATCAATCAGAGGATCAATCAGAGAATCAATCAGAGTATCAAACAGAGGATCAATCAGAGGATCAATCAGAGAATCAATCAGTGAATCAATCAGAGAATCAATCAGAGAATCAATCAGAGGATCAATCAGAGGATCAATCAGAGAATCAATCAGAGTATCAAACAGAGGATCAATCAGAGGATCAATCAGAGAATCAATCAGTGAATCAATCAGAGGATTAATCAGAGAATCAATCAGAGGATTAAATAGAGGATCAATCAGAGTATCAATCAGAGTATCAATCAGAGAATCAATTAGAGGGTCAATCAGAGAATCTATTAGATAATCACTCAGAGGATCAATCAGAGAATCAATTAGAGAATCAATCAGAGGATCAATCAGAGAATCAACCAGAGAATAAATCAGAGAATCAATCAGAGGTTCAATCAGAGAATCAATCAGATAATCAATCAGCGGATCAATCAGAGAACCAATTAGAGCATCAATCAGAAGATCAATCAGAGAATCAATCAGAGAATCAATCAGAGGATCAATCAGAGAATCAATCAGAGAATAATCAGAGGTTCAATCAGAGAATCAATCAGATAATCAATCAGCGGATCAATCAGAGAACCAATTAGAGCATCAATCAGAAGATCAATCAGAGAATCAATCAGAGAATCAATCAGAGGATCAATCAGAGAATCAATCAGAGAATAATCAGAGAATCAATCAGAGGATCTATCAGAGAATCAATCAGATAATTAATCAGAGGATCAATCAGAGAACCAATTAGAGTATCAATCAGAAGATCAATCAGAGAATCAATCAGAGAATCAATCAGAGGATCAATCAGAGAATCAATCAGAGGTTGAGTGAGATAATTAATTATTGGATCAATCAGAGAAGCAATCAGATACTTAATCAGTGAATCAATGAGATAATAAATCAGAAAATCAATAAGAGGATCAATCAGAGAATGAATCAGAGGATCAATTAGAGGGCCATAAAATCAATCAGTGAATCAATCAGAGAATCAATCAGAAAATCAATCAGGTGATTAATTAGAGAATCAATCATTGGATCAATCAGAGGATCATTCAGAGGATCAATCAGAGAATCAATCACAGGATTAATTAGAGAATCAATCAGAGTATCAATCAGAGGATCAGAGGATCACTCAGAGAATCAATCAGAGAATAAATCACAGGATCAATCAATCAGAGGATCAATCAGAGAATCAATCAGAGAATCAATCAGAGAATCAATTATAGGATCAATCAGAGAATCAATTAGAGAATCACTCAGAGGATCAATCAGAGGATCAGACAGAGAATCAATCAGAGAATCAATCAGAGGATCAATCAAAGGATCAATCAGAGAATCAATCAGAGTATCAATCAGAGAAACAATCAGAGAATCAATCAGAGGATCAATCAGAGAATCAATCAGAGGATTAATTAGAGAATCAATCAGAGGATCAGAGGATCAATCAGAGAATCAATCAGTGAATCAATCAGGGGATTAATCAGAGAATCAATCAGAGGATTAATTAGAGAATCAATCAGAGGATCAGAGGATCAATCAGAGAATCAATCAGTGAATCAATCAGGGGATTAATCAGAGAATCAATCACAGGATTAATTAGAGAATCAATCAGAGGATCAATCAGAGGATCTGAGGATCAATCAGAGAATCAATCAGTGAATCAATCAGAGAATCAATCAGAGGATCAATCAGAGAATCAATCAGAGTATCAATCTGAGAATCAATCAGAGGATCAATCAGAGGATCAATCAGAGAATCAATCAGAGGATTAATTAGAGAATCAATCAGAGGATCAATCAGAGGATCAGAGGATCAATCAGAGAATCAATCAGTAAATCAATCAGAGGATTAATCAGAGAATCAATCAGAGGATTAATTAGAGAATCAATCAGAGGACCAATCAGAGGATCAATCTGAGGATTAATCAGTGAATCAATTAGAGGATCAATCAGAGGATCAATAAGAGACTCAATCAGATGGTCAATCAATCACTCAGAGGATCAATCAGAGGATAAATCAGAGGATCAATCAGTCAGAGGATCAATAAGAAAATCAAACAGAGGTCAATCAGACAAATGAATGAGAGGATCAATCAGAGTATCACTCAAACAATCAATCAGAGGATCAATCAGAGGATCAATTAAAGGATCAATCTGAGAATGAATCGGAGAATCAATCAGAGGATCAATCAGAGAATCAATCAGAGAATCAATTAGTGGGTCTGAAATTCAATCAGAGAATCAATCAGAGAATCAATCAGACGAATGAATCAGAGGATCGATCAATCAGAGGATCAGTCAGCAGATCAATCAGAGGATCAATCAGAGAATTAATTTGAGAATCAATCAGAGAATTAATTAGAGAATCAACCAGAGGGTCAATCAGACAATCATTCAGAGGATCAATCAGAGGGTCAATTAGAGAATCTATCAGAGGATCAATTAGAGAGTCAATCAGAGAATCAATTAGAGAATCAATCATAGGATCAATCAGAGAATCAATCAGAGAATCAATCAGAGAATCAATCAGAGGATTAATCAGAGGATTAATTAGAGAATCAATTAGAGGATCAATCAAAGTATCAATCAGGGGATTAATCAGAGAATCAATCAGAAGATCAATCGGAGGATCAATCAGAGAATCAATCAGAGGGTCAATCAAAGGGTCAATCAGAGAATCAATTAGAGAATCAATCAGGGGATCAATCAGAGGATCAATCAGATGATCAATCAATCAGAGGATCAATCAGAGGATCAATCAGAGAATCAATCAGAGAATCAATTATAGGATCAATCAGAGAATCAATCAGAGGATTACACAGAGGATCAATCAGAGAATCAATCAGAGGGTCAATCAGAGAATCAATCAGAGGCTCAATCAGAGAATCAATTACAGAATCAATCAGGGGATCAATCAGAGGATCATTCAGAGGATCAATAAATCAGAGGATCAATCAGAGAATCAATCAGAGAATAAATTATAGGATCAATCAGAGAATCAATCAGAGTATCAATCAAATAATCAATTGGAGGGTCAATCAGAGAATAAATTAGAGAATCACTCAGAGGATCAATCAGAGGATCAGTCAGAGAATCAACCAGAGAATCAACCAGAGGATCAATCAGAGGATCAATCAGAGACTCAATCAGAGTATCAATCAGAGAATCAATCAGAGAATCAATCAGAGGATTAATCATAGAATCAATCAGAGGATTAATTCGAGAAACAATCAGAGGATCAATCAGAGGACCAATCAGATAATCAAACAGAGGATCAGAGAATCACTCAGAGGATCAATCAGAGAGTCAATCAGAGAATCAATCAGAGGATCAATCAGAGAATTAATCAGAGAATCAATCAGAGGATCAATCAGAGAATCAATCAGAGGATCAAATAGAGGATCAATCAGAGGATCAATTAGAGAGTCAATCAGAGAATCATTTAGAGGATCAATCAGAGAATCAATCAGAGAATCAATCAGAGGATTAATCAAAGGGTTAATTAGAAAATCAATTAGAGGATCAATCAAAGTATCAATCAGGGGATTAATCAGAGAATCAATCAGAAGATCAATCAGAGGGTCAATCAGTGAATCAATTAGAGAATCTCTCAGAGGATTAATCAGAGAGTCAATCAGAGAATCAATCAGAGGATCAATCAGAGAATTAATCAGAGAATCAATCAGAGAATCAATCAGAGGATCAATCAGAGAATCAATCAGAGATTCAATCAGAGAATCAATTAGAGCATCAAGCAGAGAATCAATCAGAGGATGAGTCAGAGAATCAATTAGAGGATCAATCAGAGAATCAATCAGAGGATTAATTAGAGAATCAATGAGACAATCAATCAGAAAATCAATTAGCGGATCAATAAGAGAATGAAACAGAGGATCAATTAGAGGGTCAGAAAATCAATCAGAGAATCATTCAGAGAATCAATCAGACGATTAATCAGAGAATCAATCAGAGGATGAATCAGAGAATCAGGGGATCAATCAGAGAAACAATTACCGAATCAATCAGAGGATCAATCAGAGGACCAATCAGAGAATCAATCAGAGTATCAATCAGGGAATCAATCAGAGGATCAATCAGAGGATCAATCAGAGAATCAATCAGTGAATCAATCAGAGGATTAATCAGAGAATCAATCAGAGGATTAATTAGAGAATCAATCAGAGAATCAATCAGATGGTCAATCAGACAATCACTCAGAGGATCAATCAGAGGATAAATCAGAGGATCAATCAGTCAGAGGATCAATCTGAGGATTAATCAGTGAATCAATCAGAGGATCAATCAGAGGATCAATCAGAGAATCAATCAGATGGTCAATCAGACAATCACTCAGAGGATCAATCAGAGGATAAATCAGAGGATCAATCAGTCAGAGGATCAATCAGAAAATCAAACAGAGGTCAATCAGACAAATGAATCAGAGGATCAATCAGAGGATCAATTAGAGGATCAATCTGAGAATCAATCGGAGAATCAATTAGAGGATCAATCATAGAATCAATCAGAGAATCAATTAGAGGGTCTTAAATTCAATCAGAGAATCAATCAGAGAATCAATCAGACGAATGATTCAGAGGATCAATCAGAGGATCAATCAGAGGATCAATCAGAGGATCAATCAATCAATCAGAGGATCAGTCAGCGGATCAATCAGAGGATCAATCAGAGAATCAATCAGACGATCAATCAGAAGATCAATCAATCTTTCAGAGAATCAATCAGAGGAACAATCAGAGAATCAATCAGACAATCAATCAGAGGATTAATCAGAGAATCAATCAGAGGATTTACTAGAGAATCAATCAGAGGATCAATCAGAGAATCAATCAGAGGATTAATCAGAGAATCAATCAGAGGATCAATCAGAGGATCAATCAGAGAATCAATCAGAGAGTCAATCAGACAATCATTCAGAGGATCAATCAGAGGGTCAATTAGAGAATCTATCAGAGGATCAATTAGAGAGTCAATCAGAGAATCAATTAGAGAATCAATCAGAGGATCAATCAGAGGATAAGTCTGAGAATCAATCAGAGTATCAATCAGAGAATTAATTAGAAGGTCAATCAGAAGATCAATCAATCTATCAGAGGATCAATCAGTGGATCAATTAGAGGATCAATCAATCAATCAGAGGATCAGTCAGAGGATCAATCAGAGGATCAATCAGAGAATCAATGAGACAATCAATCAGAAGATCAATCAATCTATCAGAGGATCAATCAGAGGATCAATCAGAGGATCAATCAGAGAATCTATCAGACAATCAATCAGAGGATTAATCAGAGAATCAATCAGAGGATCAATCAGAGGATCGGGGATCAATCAGAGAATCAATCAGAGGATTAATTAGAGAATCAATCAGAGGATCAATCAGAGGATCAGAGGATCAATCAGAGAATCAATCAGAAAATCAATCAGTAATTAATCAGAGAAGCAATCAAATGATTAACTAGAGAATCAATCAGAGGATCAATCAGAGAATCAATCAGAGGATTAATCAGGGAATCAATCAGAGGATCAATCAAACAATCAATCAGAGGATCAATCAGAGGATCAATCAGAGAATCAATCATACAATCACTCAGAGGATCAATCAGAGGGTCAATCAGAGGGTTAATCAGAGAATCAATTAGAGAATCAATCAGAATATCAATTAGAGGGTCAATCAGAGAATCAATTCGAGAATCACACGGAGGATCAATCAGAGGATTAATCGGAGAATCAATCAGAGGGGCAATCAGAGAATCAATTAGAGAATCAACCAGAGGGTCAATCAGAGGGTCAATCAGAGAATCAATCAGAGAGTCAATCAGAGAATCAATCAGAGTATCAATCAGAGTATCAATCGGAGAATCAATTAGAGGGTCAATCAGAGAATCAATCAGAGAATCAATCAGAGAATCAATCAGAGGATCAATCAGAGAATCAATCAGAGAATCAATCAGAGGATCAATCAGAGAATCAATCAGATAATCAATCAGAGGATCAATCAGAGAACCAATTAGAGCATCAATCAGAAGATCAATCAGAGAATCAATCACAGAATCAATCAGAGGATCAATCACAGAATCAATCAGAGGTTGAGTGAGATAATTAATTATTGGATCAATCAGAGAAGAAATCAGATACTTAATCAGTGAATCAATGAGACAATCAATCAGAAAATCAATTAGAGGATCAATCAGAGAATGAATCAGAGGATCAATTAGAGGGCTATAAAATCAATCAGGGAATCGATCACATAATCAATCAGAGGTTAAATCAGAGACTCAATCAGTGGATCAATCAGAGGATCAATCAGAAAATCAATCAGATGATTAATTAGAGAATCAATCAGAGGATCAAGCAGAGGAACAGTCAGATAATCAATCAGAGGATTAATCAGAGGATTAATTAGAAGATCAATCAATCAATCAGAGGATCAATCAGACAATCATTCAGAGGATCAATCAGGGGGTCAATTAGAGAAATCTATCAGAGGATCAATTAGAGAGTCAATCAGAGAATCAATTAGAGAATCAATCAGAGGATCAATCAGAGAATCAATCAGTGAATCAATCAGAGAATCAATCAGAGGGTCAATCAGAGGGTCAATCAGGGAATCAATCAGAGGATCAGTCTGAGAATCAATCAGAGTATCAATCAGAGAATTAATTAGAAGGTCAATCAGAAGATCAATCAATCTATCAGTGGATCAATCAGTGGATCAATTAGAGGATCAATCAATCAATCAGAGGATCAGTCAGAGGATCAATCAAAGGATCAATCAGATAATCAATGAGATAATCAATCAGAAGATCAATCAATCTATCAGAGGATCAATCAGAGGATCAATCAGAGAATCAATCAGACAATTAATCAGAGGATTAATCAGAGAATCAATCAGAGGATCAATCAGAGTATCAGGGGATCAATCAGAGAATCAATCAGAGGATTAATTAGAGAATCAATCAGAGGATCAGAGGGTCAATCAGAGAATCAATCAGAAAATCAATCAGTTATTAATCAGAGAATCAATCAGAGGATTAATTAGAGAATCAATCAGAGGATCAATCAGAGGATCAATCAGAGGATTAATCAGAGAATCAATCAGAGGATCAATCAGATAATCAATCAGAATCAATCAGAGGATCAATCAAACAATCAATCAGAGGATCAATCAGAGGATCAATCAGAGAATCAATCAGACAATCACTCAGAGGATCAATCAGAGGGTCAATCAGAGGGTCAATCAGAGAATCAATTAGAGAATCAATCAGAATATCAATTAGAGGGTCAATCAGAGAATCAATTAGAGAATCACACAGAGGATCAATCAGAGGATTAATCAGAGAATCAATCAGAGGGGCAATCAGAGAATCAATTAGAGAATCAACTAGAGGGTCAATCAGAGGGTCAATCAGAGAGTCAATCAGAGAGTCAATCAGAGAATCAATCAGAGTATCAATCAGAGTATCAATCAGAGAATCATTTAGAGGGTCAATCAGATAATCTATTAGAGATCACTCAGAGGATCAATCAGAGAGTCAATTAGAGAATCAATCAGAGGATCAATCACAGAATCAATCAGAGAATAAATCAGAGAATCAATCAGAGGATCAATCAGAGAATCAATCAGATAATCAATCAGAGGATCAATCAGAGAACCAATTAGAGCATCAATCAGAAGATCAATCAGAGAATCAATCAGACAATCAATCAGAGGATCAATCAGAGAATCAATCAGAGGTCGAGTGAGATGATTAATTATTGGATCAATCAGACAAGCAATCAGATACTTAATCAGTGAATCAATGAGACAATCAATCAGAAAATCAATTAGAGGATCAATCAGAGAATGAATCAGAGGATCAATTAGAGGGCCATGAAATCAATCAGTGAATCAATCAGAGAATCAATCAGAGGATAAATCAAAGACTCAATCAGTGGATCAATCAGAGGATAAATCAGAAAATCAATCAGATGATTAATTAGAGAATCAATCAGAGGATCAATCAGAGGAACAGTCAGATAATCAATCAGAGGATCAATCAGAGGATTAATTAGAAGATCAATCAATCAATCAGAGGATCAATCAGAGGATCATTCAGAGGATCAATCAGAGAATCAATCAGAGGGTTAATTAGAGAATCAATCAGAGGATCAATCAGAGGATCAGAGGATCAATCAGAGAATCAATCAGAGAATCAATCACAGGATCAATCAATCAGAGGATCAATCAGAGGATCAATCAGAGGATCAATCAGAGTATCAATCAGAGAATCAATCAGAGAATCAATTATAGGATCAAACAGAGAATCAATTAGAGAATCACTCAGAGGATTAATCAGAGGATCAGACAAAGAATCAATCAGAGAATCAATCAGAGGATCAATCAGAGGATCAATCAGAAAATCAATCAGAGTATCAATCAGAGAATCAATCAGACAATCAATCAGAAGATCAATCAATCTATCAGAGGATCAATCAGAGGATCAATCAGAGAATTAATTAGACAATCAATCAGAGGATTAATCAGAGAATCAATCAGAGGATCAATCAGAGGATCAGGGGAACAATCAGAGAATCAATCAGAGGATTAATTAGAGAATCAATCAGAGGATCAATCAGAGGATCAGAGGATCAATCAGAGAACCAATCAGAAAATCAATCAGTAATTAATCAGAGAATCAATCAGTGGATTAATTAGAGAATCAATCAGAGGATCAATCAGAGGATCAATCAGAGGATTAATCAGAGAATCAATCAGAGGATCAATCAGATAATCAATCAGAATGAATCAGAGGATCAATCAAACAATTAATCAGAGGATCAATCAGAGAATCAATCAGAGAATCAATCAGAGGATTAATCAGAGAATCAATCAGAGGATCAATCAGAGGATCAGGGGATCAATCAGAGAATCAATCAGAGGATTAATTATGGAAACAATCAGAGGATCAATCAGAGGATCAGAGGGTCAATCAGAGAATCAATCAGAGAATCAATCAGAGGATCAATCAGAGGACCAATCAGAGAATCAATCAGAGTATCAATCAGAGAATCAATCAGAGGATCAATCAGAGGATCAATCAGAGAATCAATCAGTGAATCAATCAGAGGATTAATCAGAGAATCAATCAGAGGATTAATTATAGAATCAATCAGAGGATCAATCAGGGGATCAATCTGAGGATTAATCAGTGAATCAATCATAGGATCAATCAGAGGATCAATCAGAGAATCGAGCAGATGGTCAATCAGACAATCACTCAGAGGATCAATCAGAGGTTAAATCAGAGGATCAATCAGAAAATAAAACAGAGGGCAATCAGACGAATGAATCAGAGGATCAATCAGAGTATCACTCAAACAATCAATCAGAGGATCAATCAGAGGATCAATCTGAGAATCAATCGTAGAATCAATCAGAGGATCAGTCAGAGAATCAATCAGAGAATCAATTAGAGGGTCTGAAATTCAATCAGAGAATCAATCAGAGAATCAATCAGACGAATGAATCAGAGGATCAATCAAACAATCAATCAGAGGATCAATCAGAGGATCAATCAGAGGATCAATCAGTGGATCAATTAGAGGATCAATCAATCAATCAGAGGATCAGTCAGCGGATCAATCAGAGGATCAATCAGAGAATCAATCAGACAATTAGTCAGAAGATCAATCAAGCTATCAGAGGATCAATCAGAGGAACAATCAAAGAATCAATCAGACAATCAATCAGAGGATTAATCAGAGAATCGATCAGAGGATCAATCAGCGGATCAGGGGATCAATCAGAGAATCAATCCGAGGATTAATTAGAGAATCAATCAGAGGATCAATCAGAGGATCAGAGGATCAATCAGAGAATCAATCAGAGAATCAATCAGATAATTAATCAGAGAATCAATTAGAGGATTCACTAGATAATCAATCAGAGGATCAATCAGAGGATCAATCAGAGGATTAATCAGAGAATCAATCAGAGGATCAATCAGAGGATCAATCAGAGAATCAATCAGAGACTCAATCAGACAATCATTCAGAGGATCAATCAGAGAGTCAATTAGAGAATCTATCAGAGGATCAATTAGAGAGTCAATCAGAGAATCAATTAGAGAATCAATCAGAGGATCAATCAGAGGGTCAATCAGAGAATCAATCAGAGGGTCAATCAGAGGGTCAATCAGAGAATCAATCAGAGGATCAGTCTGAGAATCAATCAGAGTATCAATCAGAGAATTAATTAGAAGGTCAATCAGAAGATCAATCAATCTATCAGAGGATCAATCAGTGGATCAATTAGAGGATCAATCAATCAATCAGAGGATCAGTAAGAGGATCAATCAGAGGATCAATCAGAGAATCAATGAGACAATCAATCAGAAGATCAATCAATCTATCAGAGGATCAATCAGAGAATCAATTAGAGGATCAATCAGAGAATCAATCAGACAATCAATCAGAGGATTAATCAGAGAATCAATCAGAGGATCAATCAGAGGATCAGGGGATCAATCAGAGAATCAATCAGAGGATTAACTAGAGAATCAATCAGAGGATCGATCAGAGGATCAATCGGAGAATCAATCATAAAATCAATCAGTAATTAATCAGAGAATCAATCAGAGGACTAATCAGAGAATCAATCAGAGGATCAATCAGATAATCAATCAGAATGAATCAGAGGTCAATCAAACAATCAATCAGAGGATCAATCAGAGGATCAATCAGAGAATCAATCAGACAATCACTCAGAGGATCAATCAGAGGGTCAATCAGAGGGTCAATCAGAGAATCAATTAGAGAATAATTCAGAATATCAATTAGAGGGTTAATCAGAGAATCAATTAGAGAATCACACAGAGGATAAATCAAAGGATTAATCAGAGAATCAATCAGAGGGGCAATCAGAGAATCAATTACAGAATCAACTAGAGGGTCAATCAGAGGGTCAATCAGAGAATCAATCAGAGAGTCAATCAGAGAATCAATCAGAGTATCAATTAGAGTATCAACAGAGAATCATTTAGAGGGTCAATCAGAGAATCTATTAGAGATCACTCAGAGGATCAATCAGAGAGTCAATTAGAGAATCAATCAGAGTATCAATCAGAGAATCAATCAGAGGATCGGTCAGAGGATCAATCAGAGAATCAATCAGTGAATCAATCAGAGGATTAATCAGAGAATCAATCAGAGGATTAATTAGAGAATCAATCAGAGGATCAATCAGAGGATCAATCAGAGGATTAATCAGTGAATCAATCAGAGAATCAATCAGAGTATCAATCAGAGAATCAATCAGACAATCAATCAGAAGATCAATCAATCTATCAGAGGATCAATCAGAGGATCAATCAGAGAATCAATTAGACAATCAATCAGAGGATTATTCAGAGAATCAATCAGAAGATCAATCAGAGGATCAGGGGATCAATCAGAGAATCAATCAGAGGATTAATTAGAGAATCAATCAGAGGATCAATCAGAGGATCAGAGGATCAATCAGAGAATCAATCAGAAAATCAATCAGTAATTAATCAGAGAATCAATCAGAGGATTAATTAGAGAATCAATCAGAGGATCAATCAGAGGATCAATCAGAGGATTAATCAGAGAATCAATCAGAGGATCAATCAGATGATCAATCAGAATGAATCAGAGGATCAATCAAACAATTAATCAGAGGATCAATCAGAGAATCAATCAGAGAATCAATCAGAGGATTAATCAGAGAATCAATCAGAGGATCAATCAGAGGATCAGGGGATCAGTCAGAGAATCAATCAGAGGATTAATTATGGAAACAATCAGGGGATCAATCAGAGGATCAGAGGGTCAATCAGAGAATCAATCAGAGAATCAATCAGAGGATCAATCAGAGGACCAATCAGAGAATCAATCAGAGGATCAATCAGAGGATCAATCAGAGAATCAATCAGTGAATCAATCAGAGGATTAATCAGAGAATCAATCAGAGGATTAATTAGAGAAGCAATCAGAGGATCAATCAGAGGATCAATCTGAGGATTAATCAGATGGTCAATCGGACAATCACTCAGAGGATCAATCAGAGGATAAATCAGAGGATCAATCAGTCAGAGGAGCAATCAGAAAATCAAACAGAGGTCAATCAGACGAATGAATCAGAGGATCAATCAGAGTATCACTCAAACAATCAATCAGAGGATCAATCAGAGGATCAATTAGAGGATCAATCTGAGAATCAATCGGAGAATCAATCAGAGGGTCAATCAGAGAATCAATCAGAGAGTCAATCAGAGAATCAATCAGAGTATCAATTAGAGTATCAACAGAGAATCATTTAGAGGGTCAATCAGAGAATCTATTAGAGATCACTCAGAGGATCAATCAGAGAGTCAATTAGAGAATCAATCAGAGTATCAATCAGAGAATCAATCAGAGGATCGGTCAGAGGATCAATCAGAGAATCAATCAGTGAATCAATCAGAGGATTAATCAGAGAATCAATCAGAGGATTAATTAGAGAATCAATCAGAGGATCAATCAGAGGATCAATCAGAGGATTAATCAGTGAATCAATCAGAGAATCAATCAGAGTATCAATCAGAGAATCAATCAGACAATCAATCAGAAGATCAATCAATCTATCAGAGGATCAATCAGAGGATCAATCAGAGAATCAATTAGACAATCAATCAGAGGATTATTCAGAGAATCAATCAGAAGATCAATCAGAGGATCAGGGGATCAATCAGAGAATCAATCAGAGGATTAATTAGAGAATCAATCAGAGGATCAATCAGAGGATCAGAGGATCAATCAGAGAATCAATCAGAAAATCAATCAGTAATTAATCAGAGAATCAATCAGAGGATTAATTAGAGAATCAATCAGAGGATCAATCAGAGGATCAATCAGAGGATTAATCAGAGAATCAATCAGAGGATCAATCAGATGATCAATCAGAATGAATCAGAGGATCAATCAAACAATTAATCAGAGGATCAATCAGAGAATCAATCAGAGAATCAATCAGAGGATTAATCAGAGAATCAATCAGAGGATCAATCAGAGGATCAGGGGATCAGTCAGAGAATCAATCAGAGGATTAATTATGGAAACAATCAGGGGATCAATCAGAGGATCAGAGGGTCAATCAGAGAATCAATCAGAGAATCAATCAGAGGATCAATCAGAGGACCAATCAGAGAATCAATCAGAGGATCAATCAGAGGATCAATCAGAGAATCAATCAGTGAATCAATCAGAGGATTAATCAGAGAATCAATCAGAGGATTAATTAGAGAAGCAATCAGAGGATCAATCAGAGGATCAATCTGAGGATTAATCAGATGGTCAATCGGACAATCACTCAGAGGATCAATCAGAGGATAAATCAGAGGATCAATCAGTCAGAGGAGCAATCAGAAAATCAAACAGAGGTCAATCAGACGAATGAATCAGAGGATCAATCAGAGTATCACTCAAACAATCAATCAGAGGATCAATCAGAGGATCAATTAGAGGATCAATCTGAGAATCAATCGGAGAATCAATCAGAGGATCAATCAGAGAATCAATCAGAGAATCAATTAGAGGGTCTGAAATTCAATCAGAGAATCAATCAGAGAATCAATCAGATGAATGAATCAGAGGATCAATCAAACAATCAATCAGAGGATCAATCGGAGGATCAATCAGAGGATCAATCAGAGGATCAATTAGAGGATCAATCAATCAATCAGAGGATCAGTCAGCGGATCAATCAGAGGATCAATCAGAGGATTAATCAGAGAATCAATCAGAGGATGAATCAGCAGATCAATCAGAGAATCAAGCAGATGGTCAATCAGACAATCACTCAGAGGATCAATCAGAGGATAAATCAGAGGATCAATCAGTCAGAGGATCAATCAGAAAAAAAAACAGAGGGCAATCAGACGAATGAATCAGAGGATCAATCAGAGTATCAGTCAAACAATCAATCAGAGGATCAATCAGAGGATCAATTAGAGGATCAATCTGAGAATCAATCGGAGAATCAATCAGAGGATCAGTCAGAGAATCAATCAGAGAATCAATTAGAGGGTCTGAAATTCAATCAGAGAATCAATCAGAGAATCAATCAGACGAATGAATCAGAGGATCAATCAAACAATCAATCAGAGGATCAATCAGAGGATCAATCAGAGGATCAATCAGTGGATCAATTAGAGGATCAATCAATCAATCAGAGGATCAGTCAGCGGATCAATCAGAGGATCAATCAGAGAATCAATCAGACAATCAATCAGAAGATCAATCAATCTATCAGAGGATCAATCAGAGGAACAATCAAAGAATCAATCAGACAATCAATCAGAGGATTAATCAGAGAATCGATCAGAGGATCAATCAGAGGATCAGGGGATCAATCAGAGAATCAATCAGAGGATTAATTAGAGAATCAATCAGAGGATCAATCAGAGGATCAGAGGATCAATCAGAGAATCAATCAGAGAATCAATCAGATAATTAATCAGAGAATCAATTAGAGGATTCACTAGATAATCAATCAGAGGATCAATCAGAGGATTAATCAGAGAATCAATCAGAGGATCAATCAGTTGATCAATCAGAGAATCAATCAGAGACTCAATCAGACAATCATTCAGAGGATCAATCATAGGGTCAATTAGAGAATCTATCAGAGGATCAATTAGAGAGTCAATCAGAGGGTCAATCAGAGAATCAATCAGAGGGTCAATCAGAGGGTCAATCAGAGAATCAATCAGAGGATAAGTCTGAGAATCAATCAGAGTATCAATCAGAGAATTAATTAGAAGGTCAATCAGAAGATCAATCAATCTATCAGAGGATCAATCAGTGGATCAATTAGAGGATCAATCAATCAATCAGAGGATCAGTAAGAGGATCAATCAGAGGATCAATCAGAGAATCAATGAGACAATCAATCAGAAGATCAATCAATCTATCAGAGGATCAATCAGAGAATCAATCAGAGGATCAATCAGAGAATCAATCAGACAATCAATCAGAGGATTAATCATTGAATCAATCAGAGGATCAATCAGAGGATCAGGGGATCAATCAGAGAATCAATCAGAGGATTAATTAGAGAATCAATCAGAGGATCAATCAGAGGATCAATCGGAGAATCAATCATAAAATCAATCAGTAATTAATCAGAGAATCAATCAGAGGATTAATTAGAGAATCAATCAGAGGATCAATCAGGGGATCAATCAGAGGACTAATCAGAGAATCAATCAGAGGATCAATCAGATAATCAATCAGAATGAATCAGAGGTCAATCAAACAATCAATCAGAGGATCAATCAGAGGATCAATCAGAGAATCAATCAGACAATCACTCAGAGGATCAATCAGAGGGTCAATCAGAGGGTCAATCAGAGAATCAATTAGAGAATAATTCAGAATATCAATTAGAGGGTTAATCAGAGAATCAATTAGAGAATCACACAGAGGATAAATCAGAGGATTAATCAGAGAATCAATCAGAGGGGCAATCAGAGAATCAATTACAGAATTAACTAGAGGGTCAATCAGAGGGTCAATCAGAGAATCAATCAGAGAGTCAATCAGAGAATCAATCAGAGTATCAATTAGAGTATCAACAGAGAATCATTCAGAGGGTCAATCAGAGAATCTATTAGAGATCACTCAGAGGATCAATCAGAGAGTCAATTAGAGAATCAATCAGAGTATCAATCAGAGAATCAATCAGAGGATCAGTCAGAGGATCAATCAGAGAATCAATCAGTGAATCAATCAGCGGATTAATCAGAGAATCAATCAGAGGATTAATTAGAGAATCAATCAGAGGATCAATCAGAGGATCAATCAGAGGATTAATCAGTGAATCAATCAGAGGATCAATCAGAGGATCAATCAGAGAATCAATCAGATGGTCAATCAGACAATCACTCAGAGGATCAATCAGAGGGTCAATCAGAGGGTCAATCAGAGAATCAATCAGAGGATCAATCAGAGGGTCAGAAAATAAATTAATGAATAAATCAGAGAATCAATCAGATGAATGAATCAGTGGATCAATCAAACAATCAATCAGAGGATCAATCAGAGGATCAATCAGAGTATCAATCAAACAATCAGTCAGAGGATCAATCAGAGTATCAATCAGAGGATCAATCTGAGAATCAATCGGAGAATCAATCAGAGGAGCAATCAGAGAATCAATCAGACGAATGAATCAGAGGATCAATCAAACAATCAATCAGAGGATCAATCAGAGGATTAATCAGAGAATCAATCAGACAATCACTCAGAGGATCAATCAGCGGGTCAATCAGAGGGTCAATCAGAGAATCAATTAGAGAACCAATCAGAATATCAATTAGAGGGTCAATCAGAGAATCAATTAGAGAATCACACAGAGGATCAATCAGAGGATTAATCAGAGAACCAATCAGAGGGGCAATCAGAGAATCAATTAGAAAATCAACCAGAGGGTCAATCAGAGGGTCAATCAGAGAATCAATCAGAGTATCAATCAGAGGATCAATCAATCAATCAGAGCATCAATCAGAGTATCAATCAGAGTATCAATCAGAGAATCAATTAGAGCGTCAATCAGAGAATCTATTAGAGAATCACTCAGAGGATCAATCAGAGAGTCTATTAGAGAATCAATCAGAGGATCAATCAGAGAATCAATCAGAGAATAAATCAGAGAATCAATCAGAGGATCAATCAGGGAATCAATCAGATAATCTATCAGAGGATCAATCAGAGAACCAATTAGAGCATCAATCAGAAGATCAATCAGAGAATCAATCAGAGAATCAATCAGAGGATCAATCAGAGAATCAATCAGAGGTCGAGTGAGATAATTAATTATTGGATCAATCAGAGAAGCAATCAGATACTTAATCAGTGAATCAATGAGACAATCAATCTGAAAATCAATTAGAGGATCAATCAGAGAATGAATCAGAGGATCAATTAGAGGGCCATAAAATCAATCAGTGAATCAATCAGAGAATCAATCAGAGGATAAATCAGAGACTCAATCAGTGGATCAATCAGAGGATCAATCAGAAAATCAATCAGATGATTAATTAGAGAATCAATCAGAGGATCAATCAAAGGGACAGTCAGAGAATCAATCAGAGGATCAATCAGAGAATTGATTAGAAGATCAATCAATCAATCAGAGGATCAATCATAGAATCAATCAGAGAATCAATTATAGGATCAATCAGAGAATCAATTAGAGAATCACTCAGAGGATCAATCAGAGGATCAGACAGAGAATCAATCAGAGAATCAATCAGAGGATCAATCAGAGGATCAATCAGAGAATCAATCAGAGTATCAATCAGAGAATCAATCAGATAATCAATCAAAGGATCAATCAGAGGATTAATTAGAGAATCAATCAGAGGATCAGAGGATCAATCAGAGAATCAATCAGTGAATCAATCAGGGGATTAATCAGAGAATCAATCAGA
Source organism: Scyliorhinus torazame (assembly GCF_047496885.1). Lineage (NCBI taxonomy): Eukaryota > Metazoa > Chordata > Chondrichthyes > Carcharhiniformes > Scyliorhinidae > Scyliorhinus > Scyliorhinus torazame. The sequence continues at coordinate 95,397,051 of NC_092710.1, forward strand.
GGATTAATTAGAGAATCAATCAGAGAATCAATCAGAGGATAAACCAGAGGATCAATCAGAGGATCAATTAATCAATCAGAGGATCAATCAGAGGGTCAATCAGACAATCTCTCAGAGGATCAATCAGAGGATCAATCAGAGGATCAATCAGAGGATAAATCAGAGACTCAATCAGTGGATCAATCAGAGGATCAATCAGAGAATTAATCAGAGGGTTAATTAGAAAATCAATCAGAGGATCAATCAGGGAATCAATCAGAGGATCAATCAGAGGAGCAATCAGAGAATCAATCAGAGGGTCAATCAGGCAATCACTCAGAGGATCAATCAGAGGGTCAATTAGACGATCAATCAATCAATAAGTGGGTCAACCATAGAATCAATTGGAGAATCACTCAGAGGATCAATCAGAGGAACAGTCAGAGAATCAATCAGAGGATCAATCAGAGGATTAATTAGAAGATCAATCAGAGGATCAATCAGAGAATCAATCAGAGTACCAATCAGAGTATCAATCAGAGGATCAATCAGAGGGTCAATCAGACAATCACTCAGAGGATATACCAGAGGATCAATCAGAGGATCAATTAATCATCAGAGGATCAATCAGAGGATCAATCAGAGTACCAATCAGAGTATCAATCAGAGGATCAATCAGAGGGTCAATCAGACAATAACTCAGAGGATCAATCAGAGGGTCAATCAGAGGGTCAATCAGAGAATCAACCAGACTATCAATCAGAGGATCAATCAATCAGAGGATCAATCAGAAAATCAAACAGAGGGTCAATCAGACGAATGAATCAGTGGATCAATCAGAGTATCAATCAAACAATCAGTCAGAGGATCAATCAGAGGATCAATCAGAGGATCAATCAGACGAATGAATCAGAGGATCAATCAAACAATCAATCAGAGGATCAATCAGAGGATCAATCAGAGGATCAATTAGAGGACCAATCAATCAATCAGAGGATCAGTCAGAGGATCAATCAGAGGATCAATCAGCTAATCAATCAGACAATTATATCAGAGGATCAATCAATCTATCAGAGGATCAATCATAGGATCATTCAGAGGATCAAACTGAGAATCAATCAGACAATCAATCAGAAGATCAATCAATCAATTAGAGGATCAATCAGAGGATCAATCAGAGAATCAATCAGAGGATCAATCAGATAATCAATCAAACATTCAATCTGAGGATCGATCAGAGGATCAATCAGAGACACAATCGGAGAATAAATCAGAGGACCAATCAATCAATCAGTGGATCAATCAGAGGATCAATCAGAGGATCTATCAGAGAATCAATCAAACAATCAATCAGAGGATCAATCAATCAATCAGGGGATCAATCAGAGAATCTATCAGTGGATCAATCAGAGAATCAATCAGAGGATCAATGACAGGATCAATCAGAGAATCAATTTGGAGAAGCAATCAGAGGATCAATCAGAGGTTGAATCAGAGAATCAATCAGAGGCGCTATCAGAGAATCAATTAGAGAATCAATCAGGGGGTCAATCAGAGGGTCAACAGAGAATCAATCAGAGGGCCAAACAGAGAATCAATTAGAGGATCACTCATAGGATCAATCAGAGGACCAGTCAGAGAATCGATCAGAATATCAATCAGAGAAGCAATTAGAAAGTCCATCCGCGAATCAATTAGAGAATCACTCAGATGATCAATCAGCGGATCAGTCAGAGTATCAATCAGAGAATCAATTAGAGAACCACACAGAGGAGCAATCAGAGGTTGAATCAGAGAATCAATCAGAGGGGCAATCAGAGAATCAATTAGAGAATCAATCAGGGGGTCAATCAGAGGGCCAAACAGAGAATCAATTAGAGAATCACTCAGAGGATCAATCAGAGGATCTGTCAGAGAATCGATCAGAGTATCAATCAGAGAATCAATTAGAAGGTCAATCAGAGAATCAATTAGAGAATCACTCAGAGGATCAATCAGAGGATCAGTCAGAGAATCAATCAGACAATCAATCAGAGGATTAATCAGAGAATCGATCAGAGGGTCAATCAGAGGATCAGGGGATCAATCAGAGAATCAATCAGAGAATTAATCAGAGGGTTAATAAGAAAATCAATCAGAGGATCAATTAGAGAATCACTCAGAGGATCAATCAGAGGAACAGTCAGAGAAACAATCAGAGGTTTAATTAGAGAATCACTCAGAGGATCAATCAGAGGATCAATCAGAGAATCAATCAGAGAATCAATCAGAGAACCAATCAGTGAATCAATTAGAGGATCAATCCGAAGATCTATCAGAGAATCAATTAGAGGGTCAATCAGAGAATCAATTAGAGAATCACTCAGAGGATCAATCAGAGGAACAGTCAGAGAAACAATCAGAGGATTAATTAGAGAATCACTCAGAGGATCAATCAGAGGATCAATCAGAGGATCAAACAGGGAATCAATCAGATAATCAATCAGAGGATCAATCAGAGAATCAATTAGAGGATCAATCAGAAGATCAATCAGAGAATAAATCAGAGAATCAATCAGAGGATCAATCAGAGAATCAATCAGAGGATGTGTCAGAGAATTAATTAGTGGATCAATCAGAGAATCAATCAGAGAATTAATCAGTGAATCAATGAGACAACCAATCAGAAAATCAATTAGAGGATCAATCAGAGAATGAATCAGAGGATCAATTAGAGGGCCAGAAAATCAATCAGCGAATCAATCAGAGAATCAATCAGAGGATTAATCAGAGAATCAATCAGAGGATGAATCAGAGGATCAGAGGATCAATCAGAGAATCAATCAGAGGATTAATTAGAGAATCAATCAGAGGATCAATCAGAGGATCAGAGAATCAATCAGAGAATCAATCAGAAAATCAATCAGAGGATTAATCAGAGAATCAATCAGAGAATTAAGTCGAAAATCAATCAGAGGATCAATCAGAGGATCAATCAGAGAATCAATCAGAGGATCAATCAGAGGAGAAATCAGAGAATCAATCAGAGGGTCAATCAGACAATCACGCAGAGGATCAATCAGAGGGTCAATTAGAGGATCAATCAATCAATCAGAGGACCAATCAGAGTATCAATAAGAGTATCAATCAGAGGATCAATCAGAGAATCAATCAGAGGATTAATTAGAGAATCAATCAGAGGATCAATCAGAGGACCAATCAGAGGATCAGAGGAGCAATCAGAGAATCAATCAGGGTATCAATCAGAGGATCAGTCATAGAATCAATCAGAGGATCAATCAGAGAATCACTCAGAGGATCAATCAGAGGAACAGTCAGAGAATCAATCAGAGGTTCAATCAGAGGATTAATTAGAGAATCAATCAGAGGATCAATCAGAGGATCAAACAGAGGATCATGGATCAATCAGAGAATCAATCAGAGAATCAATCAGAGGATTAATCAGAGAATCAATCAGAGGATTAATTAGAGAATCAATCAGAGGATCAATCAGAGGATCAATCAGGAGATTAATCAAAGAATAAATTAGAGGATCAATCAGAGGATCAATCAGAGAATCAATCAGAGGGTCAATCAGACAATCACTCAGAGGATCAATCAGAGGGTCAATCAGATGGTCAATCAGAGAATCAATTAGATAATCAATCAGAGGATCAATCAGTGGATTAATTAAAGGATCAATCATTCAATCAGTGGATCAATCAGAGGATCAATCAGAGGATCAATCAGAGAATCAATCAGAGGATTAATTAGCGAATCAATCAGAGGATCAATCAGAGAATCAATTAGAGGATCAATCAGAGAATCACTCAGAGGATCAATCAGAGAATCAATCAGAGGATCAGTCAGAGAATCAATTAGAGAATCACTCAGCGGATCAATCAGAGGGTCAGAAAATATATTAATCAATCAATCAGAGAATCATTCACACTATCAATCAGAGTATCAATCAAGCAATCAGAGGATCAATCAGAGGATCAATCAAAGGATCAATCTGAGAATCAATCTGAGAATCAATCAGAGGATCAATCAGAGAATCAATCAGAGAATCAATTAGAGGGCCAGAAAATCAATCAGTGAATCAATCAGAGAATCAATCAGAGGATTAATCAGAGGATCAATCACAGGATCAGAGGATCAATTAGAGAATCAATCAGATTATCAATCAGAGGATCAGCCAGAGAATCAATTAGAGGATCAATCAGAGAATCACTCAGAGGATGAATCAGAGAATCAATTAGAGGATCAATCAGAGAATCACTCAGAGGATCAATCAGAGAATCAGTCAGAGAATCAATCAGAGGATCAATCAGAGATTCAATCAGAGGATTAATTAGGGAATCAATCAGAGGATCAATCAGAGGAACAGTCAGAGAAACAATCAGAGGCATATTGGTACTAACGACATAGGCAGGAAGGGGCATGAGGTCCTGCAGCAGGAGTTCAGGGAGCTAGGCAGAAAGTTAAAGGACAGGACCTCGAGGGTTGTAATCTCGGGATTACTCCCTGTGCCACGTGCCAGTGAGGCTAGAAATAGGAAGATAGAGCAGACAAACACGTGGCTAAACAGCTGGTGTAGGAGGGAGGGTTTCCGTTTTCTGGACCACTGGGAGCTCTTCCGGGGCAGGTGTGACCTGTATAAGATGGACGGGTTGCATCTAAACCGGAGAGGCATAAATATCCTGGCCGCGAGGTTTGCTAGTGTCACACGGGAGGGTTTAAACTAGTATGGCAGGGGGGTGGGTACGGGAGCAATAGGTCAGAAGGTGAGAGCATTGAGGGAGAACTAGGGAATAGGGACAGTGTGGCTCTGAGGCAGAGCAGACGGGGAAAAGTTGCTGAACACAGCGGGTCTGGTGGCCTGAAGTGCATATGTTTTAATGCAAGGAGCATTACGGGTAAGGCAGATGAACTTAGAGCTTGGATTACTACTTGGAACTATGATGTTATTGCCATTACAGAGACCTGGTTGAGGGAAGGGCAGGATTGGCAGCTAAACGTTCCAGGATTTAGATGTTTCAGGCGGGATAGAGGGGGATGTAAAAGGGGAGGCGGAGTTGCGCTACTTGTTCGGGAGAATATCACAGCTATACTGCGAGAGGACACCTCAGAGGGCAGTGAGGCTATATGGGTAGAGATCAGGAATAAGAAGGGTGCAGTCACAATGTTGGGGGTATACTACAGGCCTCCCAACAGCCAGCGGGAGATAGAGGAGCAGATAGGTAGACAGATTTTGGAAAAGAGTAAAAACAACAGGGTTGTGGTGATGGGAGACTTCAACTTCCCCAATATTGACTGGGACTCACTTAGTGCCAGGGGCTTAGACGGGGCGGAGTTTGTAAGGAGCATCCAGGAGGGCTTCTTAAAACAATATGTAAACAGTCCAACTAGGGAAGGGGCGGTACTGGACCTGGTATTGGGGAATGAGCCCGGCCAGGTGGTAGATGTTTCAGTAGGGGAGCATTTCGGTAACAGTGACCACAATTCAGTAAGTTTTAAAGTACTGGTGGACAAGGATAAGAGTGGTCCGAGGATGAATGTGCTAAATTGGGGGAAGGCTAATTATGACAATATTAGGCGGGAACTGAAGAACATAGATTGGGGGCGGATGTTTGAGGGCAAATCAACATCTGACATGTGGGAGGCTTTCAAGTGTCAGTTGAAGGGAATACAGGACAGGCATGTTCCTGTGAGGAAGAAAGATAAATACGGCAATTTTCGGGAACCTTGGATGACGAGTGATATTGTAGGCCTCGTCAAAAAGAAAAAGGAGGCATTTGTCAGGGCTAAAAGGCTGGGAACAGACGAAGCCTGTGTGGCATATAAGGAAAGTAGGAAGGAACTTAAGCAAGGAGTCAGGAGGGCTAGAAGGGGTCATGAAAAGTCATTGGCAAATAGGGTTAAGGAAAATCCCAAGGCTTTTTACACGTACATAAAAAGCAAGAGGGTAGCCAGGGAAAGGGTTGGCCCACTGAAGGATAGGCAAGGGAATCTATGTGTGGAGCCAGAGGAAATGGGCGAGGTACTAAATGAATACTTTGCATCAGTATTCACCAAAGAGAAGGAATTGGTAGATGTTGAGTCTGGAGAAGGGGGTGTAGATAGCCTGGGTCACATTGTGATCCAAAAAGACGAGGTGTTGGGTGTCTTAAAAAATATTAAGGTAGATAAGTCCCCAGGGCCTGATGGGATCTACCCCAGAATACTGAAGGAGGCTGGAGAGGAAATTGCTGAGGCCTTGACAGAAATCTTTGGATCCTCGCTGTCTTCAGGGGATGTCCCGGAGGACTGGAGAATAGCCAATGTTGTTCCTCTGTTTAAGAAGGGTAGCAAGGATAATCCCGGGAACTACAGGCCGGTGAGCCTTACTTCAGTGGTAGGGAAATTACTGGAGAGAATTCTTCGAGACAGGATCTACTCCCATTTGGAAGCAAATGGACGTATTAGTGAGAGGCAGCACGGTTTTGTGAAGGGGAGGTCGTGTCTCACTAACTTGATAGAGTTTTTCGAGGAGGTCACTAAGATGATTGATGCAGGTAGGGCAGTGGATGTTGTCTACATGGACTTCAGTAAGGCCTTTGACAAGGTCCCTCATGGTAGACTAGTACAAAAGGTGAAGTCACACGGGATCAGGGGTGAGCTGGCAAGGTGGATTCAGAACTGGCTAGGCCATAGAAGGCAGAGGGTAGCAATGGAGGGATGCTTTTCTAATTGGAGGGCTGTGACCAGTGGTGTTCCACAGGGATCAGTGCTGGGACCTTTGCTGTTTGTAGTATATATAAATGATTTGGAGGAAAATGTAACTGGTCTGATTAGTAAGTTTGCAGACGACACAAAGGTTGGTGGAATTGCGGATAGCGATGAGGACTGTCTGAGGATACAGCAGGATTTAGATTGTCTGGAGACTTGGGCGGAGAGATGGCAGATGGAGTTTAATCCGGACAAATGTGAGGTAATGCATTTTGGAAGGGCTAATGCAGGTAGGGAATATACAGTGAATGGTAGAACCCTCAAGAGTATTGAAAGTCAAAGAGATCTAGGAGTACAGGTCCACAGGTCATTGAAAGGGGCAACACAGGTGGAGAAGGTAGTCAAGAAGGCATACGGCATGCTTGCCTTCATTGGACGGGGCATTGAGTATAAGAATTGGCAAGTCATGTTGCAGCTGTATAGAACCTTAGTTAGGCCACACTTGGAGTATAGTGTTCAATTCTGGTCGCCACACTACCAGAAGGATGTGGAGGCTTTAGAGAGGGTGCAGAAGAGATTTACCAGAATGTTGCCTGGTATGGAGGGCATAAGCTATGAGGAGCGATTGAATAAACTCGGTTTGTTCTCTCTGGAACGAAGGAGGTTGAGGGGCGACCTGATAGAGGTCTACAAAATTATGAGGGGCATAGACAGAGTGGATAGTCAGAGGCTTTTCCCCAGGGTAGAGGGGTCAATTACTAGGGGGCATAGGTTTAAGGTGAGAGGGGCAAGGTTTAGAGTAGATGTACGAGGCAAGTTTTTTACGCAGAGGGTAGTGGGTGCCTGGAACTCGCTACCGGAGGAGGTAGTGGAAGCAGGGACGATAGGGACATTTAAGGGGCATCTTGACAAATATATGAATAGGATGGGAATAGAAGGATACGGACCCAGGAAGTGTAGAAGATTGTAGTTTAGTCGGGCAGTATGGTCGGCGCGGGCTTGGAGGGCCGAAGGGCCTGTTCCTGTGCTGTACATTTCTTTGTTCTTTGTTGTTGTTCTTTGTTTAATTAGAGAATCACTCAGAGGATCAATCAGAGGATCAATCAGAGGATCAAACAGGGAATCAATCAGATAATCAATCAGAGGATCAATCAGAGAATCAATTAGAGGATCAATCAGAAGATCAATCAGAGAATAAATCAGAGAATCAATCAGAGGATCAATCAGAGAATCAATCAGAGGATGAGTCAGAGAATTAATTAGTGGGTCAATCAGAGAATCAATCAGAGAATTAATCAGTGAATCAATGAGACAATCAATCAGAAAATCAATTAGAGGACCAATCAGAGAATGAATCAGAGGATCAATTAGAGGGCCAGAAAATCAATCAGCGAATCAATCAGAGAATCAATCAGAGGATTAATCAGAGAATCAATCAGAGGATGAATCAGAGGATCAGAGGATCAATCAGAGAATCAATCAGAGGATTAATTAGAGAATCAATCAGAGGATCAATCAGAGGATCAGAGAATCAATCAGAGAATCAATCAGAAAATCAATCAGAGGATTAATCAGAGAATCAATCAGAGAATTAAGTCGAAAATCAATCAGAGGATCAATCAGAGGATCAATCAGAGAATCAATCAGAGGATCAATCAGAGGAGAAATCAGAGAATCAAGCAGAGGGTCAATCAGACAATCACACAGAGGATCAACCAGAGGGTCAATTAGAGGATCAATCAATCAATCAGAGGACCAATCAGAGTATCAATAAGAGTATCAATCAGAGGATCAATCAGAGAATCAATCAGAGGATTAATTTGAGAATCAATCAGAGGATCAATCAGAGGACCAATCAGAGGATCAGAGGATCAATCAGAGAATCAATCAGGGTATCAATCAGAGGATCAGTCAGAGAATCAATCAGGGGATCAACCAGAGAATCACTCAGAGGATCAATCAGAGGAACAGTCAGAGAATCAATCAGAGGTTCAATCAGAGGATTAATTAGAGAATCAATCAGAGGATCAATCAGAGGATCAAACAGAGGATCATGGATCAATCAGAGAATCAATCAGAGAATCAATCAGAGGATTAATCAGAGAATCAATCAGAGGATTAATTAGAGAATCAATCAGAGGATCAATCAGAGGATCAATCAGGAGATTAATCAAAGAATAAATTAGAGGATCAATCAGAGGATTAATCAGAGAATCAATCAGAGGGTCAATCAGACAATCACTCAGAGGATCAATCAGAGGGTCAATCAGAGGGTCAATCAGAGAATCAATTAGATAATCAATCAGAGGATCAATCAGTGGATTAATTAAAGGATCAATCATTCAATCAGTCGATCAATCAGAGGATCAATCAGAGGATCAATCAGAGAATCAATCAGAGGATTAATTAGCGAATCAATCAGAGGATCAATCAGAGAATCAATTAGAGGATCAATCAGAGAATCACTCAGAGGATCAATCAGAGAATCAATCAGAGGATCAGTCAGAGGATCAATCAGAGAATCAATTAGAGAATCACTCAGCGGATCAATCAGAGGGTCAGAAAAAATATTAATCAATCAATCAGAGAATCATTCACACTATCAATCAGAGTATCAATCAAGCAATCAGAGGATCAATCAGAGGATCAATCAAAGGATCAATCTGAGAATCAATCTGAGAATCAATCAGAGGATCAATCAGAGAATCAATCAGAGAATCAATTAGAGGGCCAGAAAATCAATCAGTGAATCAATCAGAGAATCAATCAGAGGATTAATCAGAGGATCAATCACAGGATCAGAGGATCAATTAGAGAATCAATCAGAGTATCAATCAGAGGATCAGCCAGAGAATCAATCAGAGGATCAATCAGAGAATCACTCAGAGGATCAATCAGAGAATCAATTAGAGGATCAATCAGAGAATCACTCAGAGGATCAATCAGAGAATCAGTCAGAGAATCAATCAGAGGATTGATCAGAGATTCAATCAGAGGATTAATTAGGGAATCAATCAGAGGATCAATCAGAGGATCAATCAGGGGATTAATCAGAGAATCAATCAGAGGATCAATCAGTGGATTAATTAAAGGATCAATCATTCAATCAGTCGATCAATCAGAGGATCAATCAGAGGATCAATCAGAGAATCAATCAGAGGATTAATTAGCGAATCAATCAGAGGATCAATCAGAGAATCAATTAGAGGATCAATCAGAGAATCACTCAGAGGATCAATCAGAGAATCAATCAGAGGATCAGTCAGAGAATCACTCAGAGGATCAATCAGAGAATCAATTAGAGGATCAATCAGAGAATCACTCAGAGGATCAATCAGAGAATCAGTCAGAGAATCAATCAGAGGATTGATCAGAGATTTAATCAGAGGATTAATTAGGGAATCAATCAGAGGATCAATCAGAGGATCAATCAGGGGATTAATCAGAGAATCAATCAGAGGATCAATCAGAGGATCAATCAGAGTATCAATCAGAATATCAATCAGAGAATCAATTTTAGGGTCAATTAGAGAATCAATCAGAGGATCAATCAGGGGATTAATCAGGAATCAATCAGAGGATCAATCAGAGGATCAGTCAGAGAATCAATCAGAGTACCAATCAGAGAATCAATTAGAGGGTCAATCAGAGAATCAATTAGATAATCACTCAGATGATCAATTAGAGGATCAATCAGAGGAACAGTCAGAGAATCAATCAGAGGATCAATCAGAGGATCAAACACAGTATCAAACAGAGTAACAATCAGAGGATTAATTAGAGAACCAATCAGAGGATCAATCAGAGGATCAGAGGATCAATCAGAGAATCAATCAGAGAATCAATCAGAGGATTAATCAGAGGATCAATCAGATGGTCATTCAGAGGGTCAATCAGAGGATTAATTAGCGAATCAATCAGAGGGTCAATCAGACAATCACTCAGAGGATCAATCAGAGGGTCAATTAGAGGATCAATCAATCAATCAGAGGATCAATCAGAGGATCAATAAGAGTATGAATCAGATAATCAAATTGAGGTTCAATCATAGAATCAATTGGAGAATCACTCAGAGGATCAATTAGAGGAACAGTCAGAGTAACAATCAGAGGATCAATCAGAGGATTAATTAAAGGAACAATCAATCAATCAGAGGATCAATCAGAGTATCAATCACAGAATCAATCAGAGGATCAACCAGAGGATCAATCAATCAATCAGAGGATCAATCAGAGTATGAATAAGAGTATGAATCAGAGAATCAAATAGAGGGTCAATCATAGAATCAATTATAGAATCACTCAGAGGATCAATCAGAGGAACAGTCAGAGAAACAATCAGAGGATCAATCAGAGGATTAATTAAAGGAACAATCAATCAATCAGAGGATCAATCAGAGTATCAATCACAGAATCAATCAGAGGATCAACCAGAGGATCAATCAATCAATCAGAGGATCAATCAGAGTATGAATAAGAGTATGAATCAGAGAATCAAATAGAGGGTCAATCATAGAATCAATTATAGAATCACTCAGAGGATCAATCAGAGGAACAGTCAGAGAAACAATCAGAGGATCAATCAGAGGATTAATTAGAGGATCAATCAATCAATCAGAGGATCAATCAGATAATCAATGAGAGGGTCAATCAGAGATCCAAATAGAGAATCACTCAAAGGATCAATCAGAGAATCAATCAGAGGATTAATTAGAGAATCAATCAGATGATCAATCAGAGGATCAGAGGATCAATCAGTGAATCAATCAGAGGATTAATCAGAGATTCAATCAGAGGATTAATTAGAGAATAAATCTGAGGAACAATCAGAGGATTAATCAGAGAATCAATCAGAGGATCAATCAGAGGATCAATCAGAGAATCAATCAGAGGGTCATTCAGACAATCACTCAGAGGATCAATCAGAGGGTCAATCAGAGGGTCAATCAGAGAATCAGTTAGATAATCACTCAGCAGATCAATCAGAGGAACAGTCAGAGAATCAATCAGAGGATCAATCAGAGGATTAATTAGTGGATCAATCAGTCAATCAGAGGATCAATCAGAGTATATATCAATCAATCAGAGGATCAATCAGAGAATCAATCAGAGGATTAATTAGAGAATCAATCAGAGAATCAATCAGAGAATCAATCAGAGGATCAATCAGAGGATCACTCAATCAATCAGAGGTTCAATCAGAGTATCAATCAGAGTATCAATCAGAGAATCAATTAGAGGGTCAATCAGAGTTTCAATTAGATAATCACTAAGAGGATCAATCAGAGGATCAATCAGAGGAACAGTCGGAGAATCAATCAGAGGGTCAATGAGAGGATCAATCAGAGTATCAATCAGAGAATCAATCAGAAGATCAATCAGAGGATCAATCAGAGGATCAATCAGAGGATCAATCAGAGGATCAATCAGAGAATCAATCAGAGGATTAATTAGAGAATCAATCAGAGGATCAATCAGAGAATCAATCATAGAATCAATCAGAGGATTAATCAGAGATTCAGTCTGAGGATTAATTAGAGAATAAATCAGAGGATCAATCAGAGGATTAATCAGAGAATCAATCAGAGGATCAATCAGAGGATCAATCAGAGAATCAATCAGAGGGTCAATCAGACAATCACTCAGAGGATCAATCAGAGGGTCAATCAAACGGTCAATCAGAGGATCAATCAGAGAATCAATCAGAGGGTCAATCAGACAATCACTCAGAGGATCAATCAGAGGAACAGTCAGAGGAACAATCAGAGGATCAATTAGAGGATCAGTCAATCAATTAGAGGATCAATCAGAGTATCAATAAGAGTATCAATCAGAGAATCAAATAGAGAGTCAATCATAGAATCAATTAGAGAATCACTCAGAGGATCAATCAAAGGGTCAATCAGAGGGTCAATCATAGAATCAATTAGATAATCACTCAAAGGATCAATCAGAGGAACAGCCAGAGAATCAATCAGAGGATCAATCAGAGGATTCATTAGAGGATCAATCAGTCAATCAGAGGATCAATCAGAGGATCAATCAGAGAATCAATCAGAGGATTAATTAGAGAATCAATCAGAGGATCAATCAGAGGATCAATCAATCAATCAGAGGTTCAATCAGAGTATCAATCAGAGTATCAATCAGAGAATCAATAAGAGGGTCATTCAGAGAATCAATTAGATAATCACTAAGAGGATCAATCAGAGGATCAATCAGAGGAACAGTCAGAGAATCAATCAGAGGGTCAATGAGAGGATCAATCAGAGTATCAATCAGAGAATCAATCAGAGGATCAATCAGAGGATCAATCAGAGGATCAATCCGAGGATCAATCAATCAATCAGAGGATCAATCAGAGGATCAATCAGAGTATCACTCAGATAATCAATTAGAGGGTCAATCAGAGAATCAATCAGAGGATCAATCAGAGGATCAATCAGAGTATCAATCAGAGTATCACTCAGATAATCAATCAGAGGATCAGTCAGAGAATCAAACAGAGGGTCAATCAGAGGATCAATCAGAGGATCAATCAATCAATCAGAGGATCAATCAGAGGATCAATAAGAGAATCAAACAGAGGGTCAATCAGACGAATGAATCAGAGGATCAATCAGAGAATCAATCAGACAATCAATCAGAGGATCAATCAGAGGATCAATCAGAGGATCAATCAGAGAATCAATGAGAGAATCAACCAGAGGATCAATTAGAGGATCAATCAATCAATCAGAGGATCAGTCAGAGGATCAATCAGAGGATCAATCAGAGGATCAATCAGAGGATCAATCAGAGAATCAATGAGAGAATCAACCAGAGGATCAATTAGAGGATCAATCAATCAATCAGAGGATCAGTCAGAGGATCAATCAGAGGATCAATCAGAGAATCAATCAGACAATCAATCAGAGGATCAATCAATCAATCAGAGGATCAATCAGAGGATCAAGCAGAGGATCAATATGAGAATCAATCAGACAATCAATCAGAGGATCAATCATTCAATTAAAGGATCAATCAGATGATCATTCAGAGAATCAATCAGAGGATCAATCAGATAATAAATCAGAATCAATCAGGGGATCAATCAGAGAATCAATCAAACAATCAATCAGAGGATCATTCAGAGGATCAATAAGAGACTCAATCGGAGAATCAATCAGAGGATAAATCAATCAATCAGCGGATCAATCAGAGGATCAATCAGAGGATCAATCAGAGAATCAATCAGACAATCAATCAGAGTATCAATCAATCAATCAGAGAAACAATCAGAGGATCAATCAGAGAATCAATCAGAGGATCAATCAGAGAATCAATCAGAATCAATCAGAGGATCAATCAGAGAATCAATCAAACAATCAATCAGAGGATCAATGACAGGATCAATCAGAGAATCAATCAGAGAATCAATCAGAGGATTAATCGCAGAATCAATCAGAGGATCAACCAGAGGATCAATCAATCAATCAGAGTATCAATCAGAGTATCAATCAGAGAATCAATTGCAGAGTCAATCAGAGAAACAATTGGAGAATCACTCAGAGGAGCAATCAGAGGATCAGTCAGAGAATTAACCAGAAGATCAAACAGAGGAACAATCAGAGAATCAATCAGAGGATTAATTAGATAACCAATCAGAGGATCACTCACAGGATCAGAGGCTCAATCAGAGGATTGATCAGAGGATCAATCAGATGGTCAATCAGAGGGTCTATCAGAGGGTCAATCAGAGGATTAATTATAGAATCAATCAGAGGGTCAATCAGATAATCACTCAGAAGATCAATCAGAGGGGCAATTAGAGGATCAATAAATCAATCAGAGGATCAATCAGAGAATCAAATAGAGGTTCAATCATAGAATCAATTAGAGAATCACTCAGAGGATCAATCAGAGGAGCAGTCAGAGTAACAATCAGAGGATCAATCAGAGGATTAATTAGAGGATCAATCAATCAATCAGAGGATCAATCAGAGTATCAATCACAGAATCAATCAGAGGATCAACCAGAGGATCAATCAATCAATCAGAGGATCAATCAGAGGATCAATCACAGAATCAATCAGACGATCAATCAGAGGATCAATCAGAGAATCAATCAGATGGTCAATCGGACAATCAATCAGAGGGTCAATCAGAGGATCAATCAATCAATCAGAGGATCAATCAGAGGATCAATCAACCAATCAGAGGATCAATCAGAGGATCAATCAGAGTATCACTCAGATAATCATTTAGAGGGTCAAGCAGAGAATCAATCAGAGGATCAATCAGAGGATCAATCAGAGTATCAATCAGAGTATCACTCAGATAATGAATTAGAGGGTCATTCAGAGAATCAATCAGTGAATCAATCATAGGATCAGTCAGAGAATCAAACAGAGGGTCAATCAGACGAATGAATCAGAGGATCAATCAGAGAATCAATCAAACAATCAATCAGAGGATCAATCAATCAATCAGAGGATCAATCAGAGGACCAATCAGAGAATCAAACAGAGGGTCAATGAGATGATTGAATCTGAGGATCAATCAGAGAATCAATCAGACAATCAATCAGAGGATCAATCAGAGGATCAATCAGAGGATCAATCTGAGAATCAATCGGAGAATCAATCAGAGGATCAATCAGAGAATCAATCAGAGAATCAATTGGAGGGTCTGAAATTCAAATAGAGAATCAATCAGAGAATCAATCAAACAATCAATCAGAGGATTAATCAGAGGATCAATCAGAGGATCAATCAGAGAATCAATGAGAGAATCAACCAGAGGATCAATTTGAGGATCAATCAATCAATAAGAGGATCAGTCAGAGGATCAATCAGAGGATCAATCATAGAATCAATCAGACAATCAATCAGAGGATCAATCAATCAATCAGAGGATCAATCAGAGGATCAATCAGAGGATCAATAAGATAATCAATCAGAGGATCAATCAATCAATTAGAGGATCAATCAAATGATCAATCAGAGAATCAATCAGAGGATCAATCAGTTAATCAATCAGAATCAATCAGAGGTTCAATCAGAGAATCAATCAAACAATCAATCAGAGGATCAATCAGAGGATCAATCAGACAATCAATCAGAGGATCAATCAATCAATCAGAGAATCAATCAGAGGATCAATCAGAGACGCAATCAGAGGATCAAACAGAAAATCAATCAGAATCAATCAGAGGATCAATCAGAGAATCAATCAAACAATCAATCAGAGGATCAATGAAAGGATCAATCATAGAATCAATCAGAGAATCAATCAGAGGATTAATTAGAGGATCAATCAATCAATCAGAGGATTAATCCGAGTATCAATCACAGAATCAATCAGAGGATCAACCAGAGGATCAATCAATCAATCAGAGTATCAATCAGAGTATCAATCAGCGTATCAATCTGAGTACCAATCAGAGAATCAATTAGAGGGTCAATCAGAGATCAAATCTGAGAATCACTCAGAGGATCATCAGAGAATAAGTCAGAAAATCAATCAGAGTATCAATCAGAGAATCAATTGCAGGATCAATCAGAGAATCAATTAGAGAATCACTCAGAGGATCAATCAGAGAATCACTCAGAGGAGCAATAAGAGCATCAGTCAGAGAATCAATCAGAAGATCAAACAGAGGATCAATCAGAGAATCTGCCAGAGGATTAATTAGATAACCAATCAGAGGATCAATCAGAGGATCAGAGGCTCAATCAGAGGATTAATCAGAGGATCAATCAGATGGTCAATCAGAGGGTCTATCAGAGGATCAATCAGAGGATCAATCACAGAATCAATCAGACGATCAATCAGAGGATCAATCAGAGAATCAATCAGATGGTCAATCGGACAATCAATCAGAGGGTCAATCAGAGGATCAATCAATCAATCAGAGGATCAATCAGAGGATCAATCAACCAATCAGAGGATCAATCAGAGGATCAATCAGAGTATCACTCAGATAATCAATTAGAGGTTCAAGCAGAGAATCAATCAGAGGATCAATCAGAGGATCAATCAGAGGATCAATCAGAGTATCACTCAGATAATGAATTAGAGGGTCATTCAGAGAATCAATCAGTGAATCAATCATAGGATCAGTCAGAGAATCAAACAGAGGGTCAATCAGACGAATGAATCAGAGGATCAATCAGAGAATCAATCAAACAATCAATCAGAGGATCAATCAATCAATCAGAGGATCAATCAGAGGATCAATCAGAGAATCAAACAGAGGGTCAATGAGATGATTGAATCTGAGGATCAATCAGAGAATCAATCAGACAATCAATCAGAGGATCAATCAGAGGATCAATCAGAGGATCAATCTGAGAATCAATCGGAGAATCAATCAGAGGATCAATCAGAGAATCAATCAGAGAATCAATTGGAGGGTCTGAAATTCAAATAGAGAATCAATCAGAGAATCAATCAAACAATCAATCAGAGGATTAATCAGATGATCAATCAGAGGATCAATCAGAGAATCAATGAGAGAATCAACCAGAGGATCAATTTGAGGATCAATCAGAGGATCAGTCAGAGGATCAATCAGAGGATCAATCAGAGAATCAATCCGACAATCAATCAGAGGATCAAGCAATCAATCAGAGGATCAATCAGAGGATCAATCAGAGGATCAATAAGAAAATCAATCAGAGGATCAATCAATTAATTAGAGGATCAATCAGATGATCAATCAGAGAATCAATCAGAGGATCAATCAGTTAATCAATCAGAATCAATCAGAGGTTCAATCAGAGAATCAATCAAACAATCAATCAGAGGATCAATCAGAGGATCAATCAGACAATCAATCAGAGGATCAATCAATCAATCAGAGAATCAATCAGAGGATCAATCAGAGACGCAATCAGAGGATCAAACAGAAAATCAATCAGAATCAATCAGAGGATCAATCAGATAATCAATCAAACAATCAATCAGAGGATCAATGACAGGATCAATCATAGAATCAATCAGAGAATCAATCAGAGGATTAATTAGAGGATCAATCAATCAATCAGAGGATTAATCAGAGTATCAATCACAGAATCAATAAGAGGATCAACCAGAGGATCAATCAATCAATCAGAGTATCAATCAGAGTATCAATCAGCGTATCAATCTGAGTACCAATCAGAGAATCAATTAGAGGGTCAATCAGAGATCAAATCTGAGAATCACTCAGAGGATCATCAGAGAATAAGTCAGAGAATCAATCAGAGTATCAATCAGAGAATCAATTGCAGGGTCAATCAGAGAATCAATTAGAGAATCACTCAGAGGATCAATCAGAGAATCACTCAGAGGAGCAATCAGAGCATCAGTCAGAGAATCAATCAGAAGATCAAACAGAGGATCAATCAGAGAATCAGCCAGAGGATTAATTAGCTAACCAATCAGAGGATCAATCAGAGGATCAGAGGCTCAATCAGAGGATTAATCAGAGGATCAATCAGATGGTCAATCAGAGGGTCTATCAGAGGGTCAATCAGAGGATTAATTAGAGAATCAATCAGAGGGTCAATCAGACAATCACCCAGAGGATCAATCAGAGGGTCAATTAGAGGATCAATCAATCAATCAGAGGAACAATCAGAGAATCAAATCGAGGGTCAATCATAGAATCAATTAGAGAATCACTCAGAGGATCAATCAGAGGAACAGTCAGAGTAACAATCAGAGGATCAATCAGAGGATTAATTAGAGGATCAATCAATCAATCAGAGGATCAATCAGAGTATCAATCACAGCATCAATCAGAGGATCAACCAGAGGATCAATCAATCAATCAGAGGATCAATCAGAGTATCAATCAGAGTATCAATCAGATAATCAATGGGAGAGTCAATCAGAGATCCAATTAGAGAATCACTCAGAGAATCAATCAGAGAATCTCAGAGGATTAATTAGAGAATCAATCAGAGAATCAATCAGAGGATCAGAGGATCAATCAGAGAATCAATCAGAGAATCAATCAGAGGATTAATCAGAGATTCAATCAGAGGATTAATTAGAGAATCAATCAGCGGATCAATCAGAGGATCAATCAGGGGATTAATCAGGTAATCAATCAGAGAAGCAATCAGTGGATCAATCAGAGAATCAATCAGAGGGTCAATCAGACAATCATTCAGAGGATCAATCAGAGGATCAATCAGAGACGCAATCAGAGGATCAAACAGAAAATCAATCAGAATCAATCAGAGGATCAATCAGATAATCAATCAAACAATCAATCAGAGGATCAATGACAGGATCAATCATAGAATCAATCAGAGAATCAATCAGAGGATTAATTAGAGGATCAATCAATCAATCAGAGGATTAATCAGAGTATCAATCACAGAATCAATAAGAGGATCAACCAGAGGATCAATCAATCAATCAGAGTATCAATCAGAGTATCAATCAGCGTATCAATCTGAGTACCAATCAGAGAATCAATTAGAGGGTCAATCAGAGATCAAATCTGAGAATCACTCAGAGGATCATCAGAGAATAAGTCAGAGAATCAATCAGAGTATCAATCAGAGAATCAATTGCAGGGTCAATCAGAGAATCAATTAGAGAATCACTCAGAGGATCAATCAGAGAATCACTCAGAGGAGCAATCAGAGCATCAGTCAGAGAATCAATCAGAAGATCAAACAGAGGATCAATCAGAGAATCAGCCAGAGGATTAATTAGCTAACCAATCAGAGGATCAATCAGAGGATCAGAGGCTCAATCAGAGGATTAATCAGAGGATCAATCAGATGGTCAATCAGAGGGTCTATCAGAGGGTCAATCAGAGGATTAATTAGAGAATCAATCAGAGGGTCAATCAGACAATCACCCAGAGGATCAATCAGAGGGTCAATTAGAGGATCAATCAATCAATCAGAGGAACAATCAGAGAATCAAATCGAGGGTCAATCATAGAATCAATTAGAGAATCACTCAGAGGATCAATCAGAGGAACAGTCAGAGTAACAATCAGAGGATCAATCAGAGGATTAATTAGAGGATCAATCAATCAATCAGAGGATCAATCAGAGTATCAATCACAGCATCAATCAGAGGATCAACCAGAGGATCAATCAATCAATCAGAGGATCAATCAGAGTATCAATCAGAGTATCAATCAGATAATCAATGGGAGAGTCAATCAGAGATCCAATTAGAGAATCACTCAGAGGATCAATCAGAGAATCTCAGAGGATTAATTAGAGAATCAATCAGAGAATCAATCAGAGGATCAGAGGATCAATCAGAGAATCAATCAGAGAATCAATCAGAGGATTAATCAGAGATTCAATCAGAGGATTAATTAGAGAATCAATCAGCGGATCAATCAGAGGATCAATCAGGGGATTAATCAGGTAATCAATCAGAGAATCAATCAGTGGATCAATCAGAGAATCAATTAAAGGGTCAATCAGACAATCATTCAGAGGATCAATCAGAGGATCAATCAGAGAATCAATTAGAGAATCACTCAGAGGATCAATCAGAGGAACAGTCAGAGAATCAATCAGAGGATCAATCAGAGGATTCATTAGAGAATCAACAGACGATCAATCAGAGGATCAATCAATCAATCAGAGGTTCAATCAGAGTATCAATCAGAGTATCAATCAGAGAATCAATCAGAGGGTCAATCAGAGGATCAATCAGAGGATTAATTAGAGAATCAATCACAGGATCAATCAGAGGATCAATCAGAGGATCATTCAGAGAATCAATCAGACGATCAATCAGCGGATCAATCAGAGAATCAATCAGATGGTCAATCGGACAATCAATCAGAGGATCAATCAGAGGATCAATCAATCAATCAGAGGATCAATCAGAGGATCAAGCAGAGTATCACTCAGATAATCAATTAGAGGGTCAAACAGAGAATCAATCAGAGGATCAATCAGAGGATAAATCAGAGTATCAAGCAGAGGGTCAATCAGAGAATCAATGAGAGAATCAATCAGAGTATCACTCAGATAATCAATTAGAGGGTCATTCAGAGAATCAATGAGAGAATCAATCAGAGAATCAATCAGAGAATCAAACAGAGGGTCAATCAGATGAATGAATCAGAGGATCAATCAGGGAATCAATCAAACAATCAACCAGAGGATCAATCAGAGGATCACTCAATCAATCAGAGGATCAATCAATCAATCAGAGGATCAATCAGAGGATCAATTAGAGAATCAAACAGAGGGTCAATCAGAGGATCAATCAGAGAATTAATCAGACAATCAATCTGAGGATCTATCAGAGGATCAATCAGAGTATCAATCAGACAATCAATCTGAGGATCTATCAGAGGATCAATCAGAGTATCAATCAGAGGATCAATCAGAGAATCAATGAGAGAATCAATCAGAGGATCAATTAGAGGATCAATCAATCAATCAGAGGATCAGTCAGAGGATCAATCAGACAATCAATCTGAGGATCTATCAGAGGATCAATCAGAGTATCAATCAGAGGATCAATCAGAGAATCAATGAGAGAATCAATCAGAGGATCAATTAGAGGATCAATCAATCAATCAGAGGATCAGTCAGAGGATCAATCAGAGGATCAATCAGAGAATCAATCAGACAATCAATCAGAGGATCAATCAATCAATCAGAGGATCAATCAATCAATCAGAGGATCAATCAGAGGATCAATCAGAGTATCAATCAGAGAATCAATCAGACAGTCAATCAGAGGATCAATCAATCAATTAGAGGATCATTAAGAGGATCAATCAGAGAATCAATCAGAGGATCAATCAGATAATCAATCAGAATCAATCAGAGGCTCAATCAGAGAATCAATCAAACAAACAATCAGAGGATCAATCAGAGGGTCAATCAGAGACTCAATCGGAGTATCAATCAGAGGATCAATCAATCAGCGGATCAATCAGAGGATCAATCAGAGGATCAATGAGAGAATCAATCAGACAATCAATCAGAGGATCAATCAATCAATCAGAGAATCAATCAGAGGGTCAATCGGAGAATCAATCAGTGGTTCAATCAGAGAATCAATCAGAATCAATTATCGGATCAATCAGAGAATCAATCAAACAATCAATCAGAGGATCAATGACAGGATCACTCAGAGAATCAATCAGAGAATCAATTAGAATCAATCAGAGTATCAATCAGAGGATCAGTCAGAGAATCAATCAGAGAATCAATCAGAGGATCAATCAGAGAATCAGAGGATCAATCAGAGGATTAATCAGAGGATCAATCAGATGGTCAATCAGAGGGTCAATCAGAGGATTAATTAGAGAATCAATCAGAGGGTCAATCAGAGGGTCAATCAGAGGATTAATTAGAGAATCAATCAGAGGGTCAATCAGAAAATCACTCAGAGGATCAATCAGAGGGTCAATTAGAGGATCAATCAATCAATCAAAGGAACAATCAGAGAATCAAATCGAGGGTCAATCATAGAATCAATTAGAGAATCACTCAGAGGATCAATCAGAGGAACAGTCAGAGTAACAATCAGAGGATCAATCAGAGGATTAATTAGAGGATCAATCAATCAATCAGAGGATCAATCAGAGTATCAATCACAGCATCAATCAGAGGATCAACCAGAGGATCAATCAATCAATCAGAGGATCAATCAGAGTATCAATCAGAGTATCAATCAGATAATCAATGGGAGAGTCAATCAGAGATCCAATTAGAGAATCACTCAGAGGATCAATCAGAGAATCAATCAGAGGATTAATTAGAGAATCAATCAGAGAATCAATCAGAGGATCAGAGGATCAATCAGAGAATCAATCAGAGAATCAATCAGAGGATTAATCAGAGATTCAATCAGAGGATTAATTAGAGAATCAATCAGCGGATCAATCAGAGGATCAATCAGGGGATTAATCAGGTAATCAATTAGAGAATCAATCAGAGGATCAATCAGAGAATCAATCAGAGGGTCAATCAGACAATCATTCAGAGGATCAATCAGAGGATCAATCAGAGAATCAATTAGAGAATCACTCAGAGGATCAATCAGAGGAACAGTCAGAGAATCAATCAGAGGATCAATCAGAGGATTCATTAGAGGATCAATTAATCAATCAGAGGATCAATCAGAGGATAAATCAGAGGATCAATCAGAGAATCAATCAGAGGATTAATTAGAGAATCAACAGAGGATCAATCAGAGGATCAATCAATCAATCAGAGGTTCAATCAGAGTATCAATCAGAGTATCAATCAGAGAATCAATCAGAGGGTCAATCAGAGGATCAATCAGAGGATTAATTAGAGAATCAATCACAGGATCAATCAGAGGATCAATCAGAGGATCAATCAGAGAATCAATCAGACGATCAATCAGCAGATCAATCAGAGAATCAATCAGATGGTCAATCGGATAATCAATCAGAGGATCAATCAGAGGATCAATCAATCAATCAGAGGATCAATCAGAGGATCAAGCAGAGTATCACTCAGATAATCAATTAGAGGGTCAATCAGAGAATCAATCAGAGGATCAATCAGAGGATAAATCAGAGTATCAAGCAGACGGTCAATCAGAGAATCAATGAGAGAATCAATCAGAGTATCACTCAGATAATCAATTAGAGGGTCATTCAGAGAATCAATGAGAGAATCAATCAGAGAATCAAACAGAGGGTCAATCAGATGAATGAATCAGAGGATCAATCAGAGAATCAATCAAACAATCAACCAGAGGATCAATCAGAGGATCACTCAATCAATCAGAGGATCAATCAATCAATCAGAGGATCAATAAGAGGATCAATTAGAGATTCAAACAGAGGGTCAATCAGACGAATGAATCAGAGGATCAATCAGAGAATCAATCAGACAATCAATCTGAGGATCTATCAGAGGATCAATCAGAGTATCAATCAGAGGATCAATCAGAGAATCAATGAGAGAATCAATCAGAGGATCAATTAGAGGATCATTCAATCAATCAGAGGATCAGTCAGAGGATCAATCAGAGGATCAATCAGAGAATCAATCAGACAATCAATCAGAGGATCAATCAATCAATCAGAGGATCAATCAGAGGATCAATCAGAGTATCAATCAGAGAATCAATCAGACAGTCAATCAGAGGATCAATCAATCAATTAGAGGATCAATCAAAGAATCAATCAGAGAATCAATCAGATAATCAATCAGAATCAATCAGAGGCTCAATCAGAGAATCAATCAAACAAACAATCAGAGGATCAATCAGAGGGTCAAGCAGAGACTCAATCGGAGTATCAATCAGAGGATCAATCAATCAGCGGATCAATCAGAGGATCAATCAGAGGATCAATGAGAGAATCAATCAGACAATCAATCAGAGGATCAATCAATCAATCAGAGAATCAATCAGAGGGTCAATCGGAGAATCAATCAGTGGTTCAATCAGAGAATCAATCAGAATCAATTATAGGATCAATCCGAGAATCAATCAAACAATCAATCAGGGGATCAATGACAGGATCACTCAGAGAATCAATCAGAGAATCAATTAGAATCAATCAGAGTATCAATCAGAGGATCAGTCAGAGAATCAATCAGAGAATCAATCAGAGGATCAATCAGAGAATCAGAGGATCAATCAGAGGATTAATCAGAGGATCAATCAGATGGTCAATCAGAGGGTCAATCAGAGGATTAATTAGAGAATCAATCAGAGGGTCAATCAGAGGGTCAATCAGAGGATTAATTAGAGAATCAATCAGAGGGTCAATCAGAAAATCACTCAGAGGATCAATCAGAGGGTCAATTAGAGGATCAATCAATCAATCAGAGGATCAATTAGAGTATCAATAAGAGTATCAATCAGAGAATCAAATAGAGGGTCAATCATAGAATCAATTAGAGAATCACTCAGAGGATCAATTAGAGGAACAGTCAGAGTAACAATCAGAGGATCAATCAGAGGATTAATTGGAAGGTCAATCAATCAATCAGAGGATCAATCAGAGTATCAATCACAGAATAAATCAGAGGATCTACCAGAGGATCAATCAATCAATCAGAGTATCAATCAGAGTATCAATCAGAGTATCAATCAGATAATCAATGAGAGGGTCAATCAGAGATCCAATTAGAGAATCACTCAGAGGATCAATCAGAGACTCAATCAGAGGATTAATTAGAGAATCAATCAGAGGATCAATCAGAGGATCAGAGGATCAATCAGAGAATTAATCAGAGAATCAATTGCAGAGTCAATCAGAGAAACAATTGGAGAATCACTCAGAGGAACAATCAGAGGATCAGTCAGAGAATCAATCAGAAGATCAAACAGAGGATCAATCAGAGAATCAATCAGAGGATTAATTAGATAACCAATCAGAGGATCACTCACAGGATCAGAGGCTCAATCAGAGGATTGATCAGAGGAACAATCAGATGGTCAATCAGAGGGTCTATCAGAGGGTCAATCAGAGGATTAATTATAGAATCAATCAGAGGGTCAATCAGATAATCACTCAGAAGATCAATCAGAGGGGCAATTAGAGGATCAATAAATCAATCAGAGGATCAATCAGAGAATCAAATAGAGGTTCAATCATAGAATCAATTAGAGAATCACTCAGAGGATCAATCAGAGGAGCAGTCAGAGTAACAATCAGAGGATCAATCAGAGGATTAATTAGAGGATCAATCAATCAATCAGAGGATCAATCAGAGTATCAATCACAGAATCAATCAGAGGATCAACCAGAGGATCAATCAATCAATCAGAGGATCAATCAGAGGATCAATCACAGAATCAATCAGACGATCAATCAGAGGATCAATCAGAGAATCAATCAGATGGTCAATCGGACAATCAATCAGAGGGTCAATCAGAGGATCAATCAATCAATCAGAGGATCAATCAGAGGATCAATCAACCAATCAGAGGATCAATCAGAGGATCAATCAGAGTATCACTCAGATAATCAATTAGAGGGTCAAGCAGAGAATCAATCAGAGGATCAATCAGAGGATCAATCAGAGTATCAATCAGAGTATCACTCAGATAATCAATTAGAGGGTCATTCAGAGAATCAATCAGTGAATCAATCATAGGATCAGTCAGAGAATCAAACAGAGGGTCAATCAGACGAATGAATCAGAGGATCAATCAGAGAATCAATCAAACAATCAATCAGAGGATCAATCAATCAATCAGCGGATCAATCAGAGGATCAATCAGAGAATCAAACAAAGGGTCAATGAGATGATTGAATCTGAGGATCAATCAGAGAATCAATCAGACAATCAATCAGAGGATCAATCAGAGGATCAATCAGAGAATCAATCTGAGAATCAATCGGAGAATCAATCAGGATCAATCAGAGAATCAATCAGAGAATCAATTGGAGGGTCTGAAATTCAAATAGAGAATCAATCAGAGAATCAATCAAACAATCAATCAGAGGATTAATCAGAGGATCAATCAGAGGATCAATCAGAGAATCAATGAGAGAATCAACCAGAGGATCAATTTGAGGATCAATCAATCAATCAGAGGATCAGTCAGAGGATCAATCAGAGGATCAATCAGAGAATCAATCAGACAATCAATCAGAGGATCAATCAATCAATCAGAGGATCAATCAGAGGATCAATCAGAGGATCAATAAGATAATCAATCAGAGGATCAATCAATCAATTAGAGGATCAATCAGATGATCAATCAGAGAATCAATCAGAGGATCAATCAGTTAATCAATCAGAATCAATCAGAGGTTCAATCAGAGAATCAATCAAACAATCAATCAGTGGATCAATCAGAGGATCAATCAGACAATCAATCAGAGGATCAATCAATCAATCAGAGAATCAATCAGAGGATCAATCAGAGACGCAATCAGAGGATCAAACAGAAAATCAATCAGAATCAATCAGAGGATCAATCAGAGAATCAATCAAACAATCAATCAGAGGATCAATGACAGGATCAATCATAGAATCAATCAGAGAATCAATCAGAGGATTAATTAGAGGATCAATCAATCAATCAGAGGATTAATCAGAGTATCAATCACAGAATCAATCAGAGGATCAACCAGAGGATCAATCAATCAATCAGAGTATCAATCAGAGTATCAATCAGCGTATCAATCTGAGTACCAATCAGAGAATCAATTAGAGGGTCAATCAGAGATCAAATCTGAGAATCACTCAGAGGATCATCAGAGAATAAGTCAGAGAATCAATCAGAGTATCAATCAGAGAATCAATTGCAGGGTCAATCAGAGAATCAATTAGAGAATCACTCAGAGGATCAATCAGAGAATCACTCAGAGGAGCAATCAGAGCATCAGTCAGAGAATCAATCAGAAGATCAAACAGAGGATCAATCAGAGAATCAGCCAGAGGATTAATTAGATAACCAATCAGAGGATCAATCAGAGGATCAGAGGCTCAATCAGAGGATTAATCAGAGGATCAATCAGATGGTCAATCAGAGGGTCTATCAGAGGGTCAATCAGAGGATTAATTAGAGAATCAATCAGAGGGTCAATCAGACAATCACTCAGAGGATCAATCAGAGGGTCAATTAGAGGATCAATCAATCAATCAGAGGAACAATCAGAGAATCACTCAGAGGATCAATCAGAGGAACAGTCAGAGAATCAATCAGAGGATCAATCAGAGGATTCATTAGAGGATCAATTAATCAATTAGAGGATCAATCAGAGGATAAATCAGAGGATCAATCAGAGAATCAATCAGAGGATTAATTAGAGAATCAACAGAGGATCAATCAGAGGATCAATCAATCAATCAGAGGTTCAATCAGAGTATCAATCAGAGTATCAATCAGAGAATCAATCAGAGGGTCAATCAGAGGATCAATCAGAGGATTAATTAGAGAATCAATCACAGGATCAATCAGAGGATCAATCAGAGGATCAATCAGAGAATCAATCAGACGATCAATCAGCAGATCAATCAGAGAATCAATCAGATGGTCAATCGGATAATCAATCAGAGGATCAATCAGAGGATCAATCAATCAATCAGAGGATCAATCAGAGGATCAAGCAGAGTATCACTCAGATAATCAATTAGAGGGTCAATCAGAGAATCAATCAGAGGATCAATCAGAGGATAAATCAGAGTATCAAGCAGACGGTCAATCAGAGAATCAATGAGAGAATCAATCAGAGTATCACTCAGATAATCAATTAGAGGGTCATTCAGAGAATCAATGAGAGAATCAATCAGAGAATCAAACAGAGGGTCAATCAGATGAATGAATCAGAGGATCAATCAGAGAATCAATCAAACAATCAACCAGAGGATCAATCAGAGGATCACTCAATCAATCAGAGGATCAATCAATCAATCAGAGGATCAATCAGAGGATCAATTAGAGAATCAAACAGAGGGTCAATCAGACGAATGAATCAGAGGATCAATCAGAGAATCAATCAGACAATCAATCTGAGGATCTATCAGAGGATCAATCAGAGTATCAATCAGAGGATCAATCAGAGAATCAATGAGAGAATCAATCAGAGGATCAATTAGAGGATCATTCAATCAATCAGAGGATCAGTCAGAGGATCAATCAGAGGATCAATCAGAGAATCAATCAGACAATCAATCAGAGGATCAATCAATCAATCAGAGGATCAATCAGAGGATCAATCAGAGTATCAATCAGAGAATCAATCAGACAGTCAATCAGAGGATCAATCAATCAATTAGAGGATCAATCAAAGAATCAATCAGAGAATCAATCAGATAATCAATCAGAATCAATCAGAGGCTCAATCAGAGAATCAATCAAACAAACAATCAGAGGATCAATCAGAGGGTCAAGCAGAGACTCAATCGGAGTATCAATCAGAGGATCAATCAATCAGCGGATCAATCAGAGGATCAATCAGAGGATCAATGAGAGAATCAATCAGACAATCAATCAGAGGATCAATCAATCAATCAGAGAATCAATCAGAGGGTCAATCGGAGAATCAATCAGTGGTTCAATCAGAGAATCAATCAGAATCAATTATAGGATCAATCCGAGAATCAATCAAACAATCAATCAGGGGATCAATGACAGGATCACTCAGAGAATCAATCAGAGAATCAATTAGAATCAATCAGAGTATCAATCAGAGGATCAGTCAGAGAATCAATCAGAGAATCAATCAGAGGATCAATCAGAGAATCAGAGGATCAATCAGAGGATTAATCAGAGGATCAATCAGATGGTCAATCAGAGGGTCAATCAGAGGATTAATTAGAGAATCAATCAGAGGGTCAATCAGAGGGTCAATCAGAGGATTAATTAGAGAATCAATCAGAGGGTCAATCAGAAAATCACTCAGAGGATCAATCAGAGGGTCAATTAGAGGATCAATCAATCAATCAGAGGATCAATTAGAGTATCAATAAGAGTATCAATCAGAGAATCAAATAGAGGGTCAATCATAGAATCAATTAGAGAATCACTCAGAGGATCAATTAGAGGAACAGTCAGAGTAACAATCAGAGGATCAATCAGAGGATTAATTGGAAGGTCAATCAATCAATCAGAGGATCAATCAGAGTATCAATCACAGAATAAATCAGAGGATCTACCAGAGGATCAATCAATCAATCAGAGTATCAATCAGAGTATCAATCAGAGTATCAATCAGATAATCAATGAGAGGGTCAATCAGAGATCCAATTAGAGAATCACTCAGAGGATCAATCAGAGACTCAATCAGAGGATTAATTAGAGAATCAATCAGAGGATCAATCAGAGGATCAGAGGATCAATCAGAGAATTAATCAGAGAATCAATTGCAGAGTCAATCAGAGAAACAATTGGAGAATCACTCAGAGGAACAATCAGAGGATCAGTCAGAGAATCAATCAGAAGATCAAACAGAGGATCAATCAGAGAATCAATCAGAGGATTAATTAGATAACCAATCAGAGGATCACTCACAGGATCAGAGGCTCAATCAGAGGATTGATCAGAGGAACAATCAGATGGTCAATCAGAGGGTCTATCAGAGGGTCAATCAGAGGATTAATTATAGAATCAATCAGAGGGTCAATCAGATAATCACTCAGAAGATCAATCAGAGGGGCAATTAGAGGATCAATAAATCAATCAGAGGATCAATCAGAGAATCAAATAGAGGTTCAATCATAGAATCAATTAGAGAATCACTCAGAGGATCAATCAGAGGAGCAGTCAGAGTAACAATCAGAGGATCAATCAGAGGATTAATTAGAGGATCAATCAATCAATCAGAGGATCAATCAGAGTATCAATCACAGAATCAATCAGAGGATCAACCAGAGGATCAATCAATCAATCAGAGGATCAATCAGAGGATCAATCACAGAATCAATCAGACGATCAATCAGAGGATCAATCAGAGAATCAATCAGATGGTCAATCGGACAATCAATCAGAGGGTCAATCAGAGGATCAATCAATCAATCAGAGGATCAATCAGAGGATCAATCAACCAATCAGAGGATCAATCAGAGGATCAATCAGAGTATCACTCAGATAATCAATTAGAGGGTCAAGCAGAGAATCAATCAGAGGATCAATCAGAGGATCAATCAGAGTATCAATCAGAGTATCACTCAGATAATCAATTAGAGGGTCATTCAGAGAATCAATCAGTGAATCAATCATAGGATCAGTCAGAGAATCAAACAGAGGGTCAATCAGACGAATGAATCAGAGGATCAATCAGAGAATCAATCAAACAATCAATCAGAGGATCAATCAATCAATCAGCGGATCAATCAGAGGATCAATCAGAGAATCAAACAAAGGGTCAATGAGATGATTGAATCTGAGGATCAATCAGAGAATCAATCAGACAATCAATCAGAGGATCAATCAGAGGATCAATCAGAGAATCAATCTGAGAATCAATCGGAGAATCAATCAGGATCAATCAGAGAATCAATCAGAGAATCAATTGGAGGGTCTGAAATTCAAATAGAGAATCAATCAGAGAATCAATCAAACAATCAATCAGAGGATTAATCAGAGGATCAATCAGAGGATCAATCAGAGAATCAATGAGAGAATCAACCAGAGGATCAATTTGAGGATCAATCAATCAATCAGAGGATCAGTCAGAGGATCAATCAGAGGATCAATCAGAGAATCAATCAGACAATCAATCAGAGGATCAATCAATCAATCAGAGGATCAATCAGAGGATCAATCAGAGGATCAATAAGATAATCAATCAGAGGATCAATCAATCAATTAGAGGATCAATCAGATGATCAATCAGAGAATCAATCAGAGGATCAATCAGTTAATCAATCAGAATCAATCAGAGGTTCAATCAGAGAATCAATCAAACAATCAATCAGTGGATCAATCAGAGGATCAATCAGACAATCAATCAGAGGATCAATCAATCAATCAGAGAATCAATCAGAGGATCAATCAGAGACGCAATCAGAGGATCAAACAGAAAATCAATCAGAATCAATCAGAGGATCAATCAGAGAATCAATCAAACAATCAATCAGAGGATCAATGACAGGATCAATCATAGAATCAATCAGAGAATCAATCAGAGGATTAATTAGAGGATCAATCAATCAATCAGAGGATTAATCAGAGTATCAATCACAGAATCAATCAGAGGATCAACCAGAGGATCAATCAATCAATCAGAGTATCAATCAGAGTATCAATCAGCGTATCAATCTGAGTACCAATCAGAGAATCAATTAGAGGGTCAATCAGAGATCAAATCTGAGAATCACTCAGAGGATCATCAGAGAATAAGTCAGAGAATCAATCAGAGTATCAATCAGAGAATCAATTGCAGGGTCAATCAGAGAATCAATTAGAGAATCACTCAGAGGATCAATCAGAGAATCACTCAGAGGAGCAATCAGAGCATCAGTCAGAGAATCAATCAGAAGATCAAACAGAGGATCAATCAGAGAATCAGCCAGAGGATTAATTAGATAACCAATCAGAGGATCAATCAGAGGATCAGAGGCTCAATCAGAGGATTAATCAGAGGATCAATCAGATGGTCAATCAGAGGGTCTATCAGAGGGTCAATCAGAGGATTAATTAGAGAATCAATCAGAGGGTCAATCAGACAATCACTCAGAGGATCAATCAGAGGGTCAATTAGAGGATCAATCAATCAATCAGAGGAACAATCAGAGAATCAAATCGAGGGTCAATCATAGAATCAATTAGAGAATCACTCAGAGGATAAATCAGAGGAACAGTCAGAGTAACAATCAGAGGATCAATCAGAGGATTAATTAGAGGATCAATCAATCAATCAGAGGATCAATCAGAGTATCAATCACAGCATCAATCAGAGGATCAACCAGAGGATCAATCAATCAATCAGAGGATCAATCAGAGTATCAATCAGAGTATCAATCAGATAATCAATGGGAGAGTCAATCAGAGATCCAATTAGAGAATCACTCAGAGGATCAATCAGAGAATCAATCAGAGGATTAATTAGAGAATCAATCAGAGAATCAATCAGAGGATCAGAGGATCAATCAGAGAATCAATCAGAGAATCAATCAGAGGATTAATCAGAGATTCAATCAGAGGATTAATTAGAGAATCAATCAGCGGATCAATCAGAGGATCAATCAGGGGATTAATCAGGTAATCAATCAGAGAATCAATCAGAGAATCAATCAGAGAATCAATCAGAGGGTCAATCAGACAATCATTCAGAGGATCAATCAGAGGATCAATCAGAGAATCAATTAGAGAATCACTCAGAGGATCAATCAGAGGAACAGTCAGAGAATCAATCAGAGGATCAATCAGAGGATTCATTAGAGGATCAATTAATCAATCAGAGGATCAATCAGAGGATAAATCAGAGGATCAATCAGAGAATCAATCAGAGGATTAATTAGAGAATCAACAGACGATCAATCAGAGGATCAATCAATCAATCAGAGGTTCAATCAGAGTATCAATCAGAGTATCAATCAGAGAATCAATCAGAGGATCAATCAGAGGATCAATCAGAGGATTAATTAGAGAATCAATCAGAGGATCAATCAGAGGATCAATCAAAGAATCAATCAGAGAATCAATCAGAGGATTAATCAGAGATTCAATCAGAGGATTAATTAGAGAATCAATCACAGGATCAATCAGAGGATCAATCAGAGGATCAATCAGAGAATCAATCAGACGATCAATCAGAGGATCAATCAGAGAATCAATCAGATGGTCAATCGGACAATCAATCAGAGGATCAATCAATCAATCAGATGATCAATCAGAGGATCAAGCAGAGTATCACTCAGATAATCAATTAGAGGGTCAATCAGAGAATCAAGCAGAGGATCAATCAGAGGATCAATCAGAGAATCAATCAGAGGATTAATTAGAGAATCAACAGACGATCAATCAGAGGATCAATCAAACAATCAGAGGTTCAATCAGAGTATCAATCAGAGTATCAATCAGAGAATCAATCAGAGGGTCAATCAGAGGATCAATCAGAGGATTAATTAGAGAATCAATCAGAGGATCAATCAGAGGATCAATCAAAGAATCAATCAGAGAATCAATCAGAGGATTAATCAGAGATTCAATCAGAGGATTAATTAGAGAATCAATCACAGGATCAATCAGAGGATCAATCAGAGAATCAATCAGACGATCAATCAGAGGATCAATCAGAGAATCAATCAGATGGTCAATCGGACAATCAATCAGAGGATCAATCAATCAATCAGAGGATCAAGCAGAGGATCAATCAGAGAATCAAACAGACAATCAATCAGAGGATTAATCTGAGAATCAATCAGAGGATCAATCAGAGAATCAATCATCGAATCAATTAGTGGGTCTGAAATTCAATCAGAGAATCAATCAGAGAATCAATCAAACAATCAATCAGTGGATCAATCAGAGGGTCAATCAGAGGATCAATCAGAGAATCAATGAGAGAATCAAACAGAGTATCACTCAGATAATCAATTAGAGGGTCATTCAGAGAATCAATGAGAGAATCAATCAGAGAATCAATCAGAGAATCAAACAGAGGGTCAATCAGATGAATGAATCAGAGGATCAATCAGAGAATCAATCAAACAATCAGCCAGAGGATCAATCAGAGGATCACTGAATCAATCAGAGGATCAATCAATCAATCAGAGGATCAATCAGAGGATCAATTAGAGAATCAAACAGAGGGTCAATCAGACGAATGAATGAGAGGATCAATCAGAGAATCAATCAGACAATCAATCTGAGGATCAATCAGAGGATCAATCAGAGTATCAATCAGAGGATCAATCAGAGAATCAATGAGAGAATCAATCAGAGGATCAATTAGAGGATCAATCAATCAATCAGAGGATCAGTCAGAGGATCAATCAGAGGATCAATCAGAGAATCAATCAGACAATCAATCAGAGGATCAATCAATCAATCAGAGGATCAATCAGAGGATCAATCAGAGTATCAATCAGAGAATCAATCAGACAGTCAATCAGAGGATCAATCAATCAATTAGAGGATCAATCAGAGGATCAATCAGAGAATCAATCAGAGGATCAATCAGATAATCAATCAGAATCAATCAGAGGCTCAATCAGAGAATCAATCAAACAAACAATCAGAGGATCAATCAGAGGGTCAATCAGAGGGTCAATCAGAGACTCAATCGGAGTATCAATCAGAGGATCAATCAATCAGCGGATCAATCAGAGGATCAATCAGAGGATCAATGAGAGAATCAATCAGACAATCAATCAGAGGATCAATCAATCAATCAGAGAATCAATCAGAGGGTCAATCAGAAAATCAATCAGTGGTTCAATCAGAGAATCAATCAGAATCAATTATAGGATCAATCAGAGAATCAATCAAACAATCAATCAGAGGATCAATGACAGGATCACTCAGAGAATCAATCAGAGAATCAATTAGAATCAATCAGAGTATCAATCCGAGGATCAGTCAGAGAATCAATCAGAGAATCAATCAGAGGATCAATCAGAGAATCAGAGGATCAATCAGAGGATTAATCAGAGGATCAATCAGATGGTCAATCAGAGGGTCAATCAGAGGATTAATTAGAGAATCAATCAGAGGGTCAATCAGAGGGTCAATCAGAAAATCAATCAGTGGTTCAATCAGAGAATCAATCAGAATCAATTATAGGATCAATCAGAGAATCAATCAAACAATCAATCAGAGGATCAATGACAGGATCACTCAGAGAATCAATCAGAGAATCAATTAGAATCAATCAGAGTATCAATCAGAGGATCAGTCAGAGAATCAATCAGAGAATCAATCAGAGGATCAATCAGAGAATCAGAGGATCAATCAGAGGATTAATCAGAGGATCAATCAGATGGTCAATCAGAGGGTCAATCAGAGGATTAATTAGAGAATCAATCAGAGGGTCAATCAGAGGGTCAATCAGAGGATTAATTAGAGAATCAATCAGAGGGTCAATCAGAAAATCACTCAGAGGATCAATCAGAGGGTCAATTAGAGGATCAATCAATTAATCAGAGGATCAATTAGAGTATCAATAAGAGTATCAATCAGAGAATCAATTGGAGAGTCAATCATAGAATCAATTAGAGAATCACTCAGAGGATCAATTAGAGGAACAGTCAGAGTAACAATCAGAGGATCAATCAGAGGATTAATTAGAGGATCAATCAATCAATCAGAGGATCAATCAGAGTATCAATCACAGAATAAATCAGAGGATCTACCAGAGGATCAATCAATCAATCAGAGTATCAAGCAGAGTATCAATCAGAGTATCAATCAGAGTATCAATCAGATAATCAATGAGAGGGTCAATCAGAGATCCAATTAGAGAATCACTCAGAGGATCAACCAGAGACTCAATCAGAGGATTAATTAGAGAATCAATCAGAGGATCAATCAGAGGATCAGAGGATCAATCAGAGAATTAATCAGAGAATCAATCAGTGGTTCAATCAGAGTATCAATCAGAGTATCAATCAGGGAATCAATTAGAGGGTCAATCAGAGAATCAATTAGATAATCACGAAGAGGATCGATCAGAGGATCAATCAGAGGATCAATCAGAGTATCACTCAGATAATCAATTAGAGGGTCAATCAGAGAATCAATCAGAGGATCAATCAGAGGATCAATCAGAGAATCAATCAGGTGGTCAATTGGACAATCAATCAGAGGATCAATCAGAGGATCAATCAATCAATCAGAGGATCAATCAGTGGATCAATCAGAGTATCTCTCAGATAATCAATTAGAGGGTCAATCAGAGAATCAATCAGAGGATCAATCAGAGGATCAATCAGAGGGTCAATCAATCAGAGGATCAATCAGAGGATCAATCAATCAATCAGAGGATCAATCAGAGGATCAATCAGAGTATCACTCAGATAATCAATTAGAGGGTCAATCAGAGAATCAAGCAGAGGATCAATCAGACGAATGAATCAGAGGATCAATCAGAGAATCAAACAGACAATCAATCAGAGGATCAATCTGAGAATCAATCAGAGGATCAATCAGAGAATCAATCATAGAATCAATTAGAGGTTCTGAAATTCAATCAGAGAATGAAACAGAGAATCAATCAAACAATCAATCAGAGGATCAATCAGAGGATCAATCAGAGGGTCAATCAATCAGAGGATCAATCAATCAATCAGAGGATCAATCAGAGGGTCAATCAATCAGAGGATCAATCAATCAATCAGAGGATCAATCAGAGGATCAATCAGAGTATCACTCAGATAATCAATTAGAGGGTCAATCAGAGAATCAAGCAGAGGATCAATCAGACGAATGAATCAGAGGATCAATCAGAGAATCAAACAGACAATCAATCAGAGGATCAATCTGAGAATCAATCATAGAATCAATTAGAGGGTCTGAAATTCAATCAGAGAATCAATCAGAGAATCAATCAAACAATCAATCAGAGGATCAATCAGAGGATCAATCAGAGGATCAATCAAAGAATCAATGAGAGAATCAAACAGAGTATCACTCAGATCATCAATTAGAGGGTCATTCAGAGAATCAATCAGAGAATCAATCAGAGAATCAGTCAGAGAATCAAACAGAGGGTCAATCAGACGAATGAATCAGAGGATCAATCAGAGAATCAATCAATCAATCAATCAGAGGATCAATCAGAGGATCAATCAATCAATCAGAGGATCAATCAGAGGATCAATCAGAGTATCACTCAGATAATCAATTAGAGGGTCAATCAGAGAATCAAGCAGAGGATCAATCAGACGAATGAATCAGAGGATCAATCAGAGAATCAAACAGACAATCAATCAGAGGATCAATCTGAGAATCAATCAGAGGATCAATCAGCGAATCAATCATAACATTAATTAGACGGTCTGAAATTCAAGCAGAGAATCAATCAGAGAATCAATCGAAGAATCAATCAGAGGATCAATCAGCGAATCAATCATAGACTCAATTAGAGGGTCTGAAATTCAATCAGAGAATGAAACAGAGAATCAATCAAACAATCAATCAGAGGATCAATCAGAGGATCAATCAGAGGATCAATGAGAGAATCAAACAGAGTATCACTCAGATAATCAATTAGAGGGTCATTCAGAGAATCAATCAGAGAATCAATCAGAGAATCAGTCAGAGAATCAAACAGAGGGTCAATCAGACGAATGAATCAGAGGATCAATCAGAGGATCAATCAGAGGGTCAATCAATCAATCAGAGGATCAATCAGAGGATCAATCAGAGTGTCACTCAGATAATCAATTAGAGGGTCAATTAGAGGGTCTGAAATTCAATCAGAGAATCAATCAGAGAATCAATCGAAGAATCAATCAGAGGATCAATCAGCGAATCAATCACAGACTCAATTAGAGGGTCTGAAATTCAATCAGAGAATGAAACAGAGAATCAATCAAACAATCAATCAGAGGATCAATCAGAGGATCAATCAGAGGATCAATCAGAGAATCAATGAGAGAATCAAACAGAGTATCACTCAGATAATCAATTAGAGGGTCATTCAGAGAATCAATCCGAGAATCAATCAGAGAATCAGTCAGAGAATCAAACAGAGGGTCAATCAGACGAATGAATCAGAGGATCAATCAGAGGATCAATCAGAGGGTCAATCAATCAGAGGATCAATCAGAGGATCAATCAATCAATCAGAGGATCAATCAGAGTATCACTCAGATAATCAATTAGAGGGTCAATCAGAGAATCAAGCAGAGGATCAATCAGACGAATGAATCAGAGGATCAATCAGAGAATCAAACAGACAATCAATCAGAGGATCAATCTGAGAATCAATCAGAGGATCAATCAGAGAATCAATCATAGAATCAATTAGAGGGCCTGAAATTCAATCAGAGAATGAAACAGAGAATCAATCAAACAATCAATCAGAGGATCAATCAGAGGATCAATCAGAGGGTCAATCAATCAGAGGATCAATCAGAGGATCAATCAATCAATCAGAGGATCAATCAGAGGATCAATCAGAGTATCACTCAGATAATTAATGAGAGTGTCAATCATAGAATCAAGCAGAGGATCAATCAGACGAATGAATCAGAGGATCAATCAGAGAATCAAACAGACAATCAATCAGAGGATCAATCTGAGAATCAATCAGAGGATCAATCAGAGAATCAATCTGAGAATCAATTAGAGGGTCTGAAATTCAATCAGAGAATCAATCAGAGAATCAATCAAACAATCAATCAGTGGATCAATCAGAGGGTCAATCAGAGGATCAATCAGAGAATCAATGAGAGAATCAAACAGAGTATCACTCAGATAATCAATTAGAGGGTCATTCAGAGAATCAATCAGAGAATCAATCAGAGAATCAGTCAGAGAATCAAACAGAGGGTCAATCAGACGAATGAATCAGAGGATCAATCAGAGAATCAATCAAACAATCAATCAGAGGATCAATCAGAGGATCAATCAGAGGATCAATCAATCAATCAGAGGATCAATCAGAGGATCAATCAGAGAATCAAACAGAGGGTCAATCAGACAAATGAATCAGATGATCAATCAGAGAATCAATCAGACAATCAATCTGAGGATCAATCAGAGAATCAATCAGAGAATCAATCAAACACTCAATCAGAGGATCAATCAGAGGATCTATCAGAGAATCAATGAAAAAATCAATCAGAGGATCAATTAGAGGATCAATCAATCAATCAGAGAATCAGTCAGAGGATAAATCAGAGGATAAA
The DNA here is from genome assembly GCF_047496885.1 of Scyliorhinus torazame. Taxonomy (NCBI): domain Eukaryota; kingdom Metazoa; phylum Chordata; class Chondrichthyes; order Carcharhiniformes; family Scyliorhinidae; genus Scyliorhinus; species Scyliorhinus torazame. Next base: position 95,435,935 of record NC_092710.1, read on the forward strand.
TCAGAGAATCAATCAGACAATCAATCAGAGGATCAATCAATCAATCAGAGGATCAATCAGAGGGTCAATCAGAGAATCAATCAGACAATCAATCAGAGGATCAATCAATCAATCAGAGGATCAATCAGAGGATCAATCAGAGAATCAATCAGACAATCAATCAGAGGATCAATCAATCAATTAGAGGATCAATCAGAGGGTCAATCAGAGAATCAATCAGAGGATCAATCAGATAATCAATCAGAATCAATCAGAGGATCAATAAGAGAATCAATCAAACAAACAATCAGAGGGTCAATCAGAGGATCATTCAGAGACTCAATCTGAGAATCAATCAGAGAATCAATCAATCAGCGGATCAATCAGAGGATCAATCGGAGGATCAATCAGAGGATCAATCAGATAATCAATTAGAGGGTCAATCAGAGAATCAAGCAGAGGATCAATCAGATGAATGAATCAGAGGACCAATCAGAGAATCAAACAGACAATCAATCAGAGGATCAATCTGAGAATCAATCAGAGGATCAATCAGAGAATCAATCATAGAATCAATTAGAGGGTCTGAAATTCAATCAGAGAATCAATCAGAGAATCAATCGAAGAATCAATCAGAGGATCAATCAGCGAATCAATCATAGACTCAATTAGAGGGTCTGAAATTCAATCAGAGAATGAAACAGAGAATCAATCAAACAATCAATCAGAGGATCAATCAGAGGATCAATCAGAGGATCAATCAGAGGATCAATCAGAGAATCAATGAGAGAATCAAACAGAGTATCACTCAGATAATCAATTAGAGGGTCATTCAGATAATCAATCCGAGAATCAATCAGAGAATCAGTCAGAGAATCAAACAGAGGGTCAATCAGACGAATGAATCAGAGGATCAATCAGAGGATCAATCAGAGGGTCAATCAATCAGAGGATCAATCAGAGGACCAATCAATCAATCAGAGGATCAATCAGAGTATAACTCAGATAATCAATTAGAGGGTCAATCAGAGAATCAAGCAGAGGATCAATCAGACGACTGAATCAGAGGATCAATCAGAGAATCAAACAGACAATCAATCAGAGGATCAATCTGAGAATCAATCAGAGGATCAATCAGAGAATCAATCATAGAATCAATTAGAGGGCCTGAAATTCAATCAGAGAATGAAACAGAGAATCAATCAAACAATCAATCAGAGGATCAATCAGAGGATCAATCAGAGGGTCAATCAATCAGAGGATCAATCAGAGGATCAATCAATCAATCAGAGGATCAATCAGAGGATCAATCAGAGTATCACTACGATAATCAATTAGAGGGTCAATCATAGAATCAAGCAGAGGATCAATCAGACGAATGAATCAGAGGATCAATCAGAGAATCAAACAGACAATCAATCAGAGGATCAATCTGAGAATCAATCATAGGATCAATCAGAGAATCAATCATAGAATCAATTAGAGGGTCTGAAATTCAATCAGAGAATCAATCAGAGAATCAATCAAACAATCAATCAGTGGATCAATCAGAGGGTCAATCAGAGGATCAATCAGAGAATCAATGAGAGAATCAAACAGAGTATCACTCAGATAATCAATTAGAGGGTCATTCAGAGAATCAATCAGAGAATCAATCAGAGAATCAATCAGAATCAATCAGAGGATCAATAAGAGAATCAATCAAACAAACAATCAGAGGGTCAATCAGAGGATCATTCAGAGACTCAATCTGAGAATCAATCAGAGAATCAATCAATCAGAGGGTCAATCAGAGAATCAATCAGACAATCAATCAGAGGATCAATCAATCAATCAGAGGATCAATCAGAGGATCAATCAGAGAATCAATCAGACAATCAATCAGAGGATCAATCAATCAATTAGAGGCTCAATCAGAGGGTCAATCAGAGAATCAATCAGAGGATCAATCAGATAATCAATCAGAATCAATCAGAGGATCAATAAGAGAATCAATCAAACAAACAATCAGAGGGTCAATCAGAGGATCATTCAGAGACTCAATCTGAGAATCAATCAGAGAATCAATCAATCAGCGGATCAATCAGAGGATCAATCGGAGGATCAATCAGAGGATCAATCAGATAATCAATTAGAGGGTCAATCAGAGAATCAAGCAGAGGATCAATCAGATGAATGAATCAGAGGACCAATCAGAGAATCAAACAGACAATCAATCAGAGGATCAATCTGAGAATCAATCAGAGGATCAATCAGAGAATCAATCGAAGAATCAATCAGAGGATCAATCAGCGAATCAATCATAGACTCAATTAGAGGGTCTGAAATTCAATCAGAGAATGAAACAGAGAATCAATCAAACAATCAATCAGAGGATCAATCAGAGGATCAATCAGAGGATCAATCAGAGGATCAATCAGAGAATCAATGAGAGAATCAAACAGAGTATCACTCAGATAATCAATTAGAGGGTCATTCAGAGAATCAATCCGAGAATAAATCAGAGAATCAGTCAGAGAATCAAACAGAGGGTCAATCAGACGAATGAATCAGAGGATCAATCAGAGGATCAATCAGAGGGTCAATCAATCAGAGGATCAATCAGAGGACCAATCAATCAATCAGAGGATCAATCAGAGTATCACTCAGATAATCAATCAGAGGATCAATCTGAGAATCAATCAGAGGATCAATCAGAGAATCAATCATAGAATCAATTAGAGGGCCTGAAATTCAATCAGAGAATGAAACAGACAATCAATCAAACAATCAATCAGAGGATCAATCAGAGGATCAATCAGAGGGTCAATCAATCTGAGGATCAATCAGAGGATCAATCAATCAATCAGAGGATCAATCAGAGGATCAATCAGAGTATCACTCAGATAATCAATTAGAGGGTCAATCAGAGAATCAAGCAGAGGATCAATCAGACGAATGAATCAGAGGATCAATCAGAGAATCAAACAGACAATCAATCAGAGGATCAATCTGAGAATCAATCAGAGGATCAATCAGAGAATCAATCATAGAATCAATTTGAGGGTCTGAAATTCAATCAGAGAATAAATCAGAGAATCAATCAAACAATCAATCAGTGGATCAATCAGAGGGTCAATCAGAGGATCAATCAGAGAATCAATGAGAGAATCAAACAGAGTATCACTCAGATAATCAATTAGAGGGTCATTCAGAGAATCAATCAGAGAATCAATCAGAGAATCAGTCAGAGAATCAAACAGAGGGTCAATCAGACGAATGAATCAGAGGATCAATCAGAGAATCAATCAAACAATCAATCAGAGGATCAATCAGAGGATCAATCAGAGGATCAATCAATCAATCAGAGGATCAATCAGAGGATCAATCAGAGAATCAAACAGAGGGTCAATCAGACAAATGAATCAGAGGATCAATCAGAGAATCAATCAGACAATCAATCTGAGGATCAATCAGAGAATCAATCAGAGAATCAATCAAACACTCAATCAGAGGATCAATCAGAGGATCAATCAGAGAATCAATGAAAAAATCAATCAGAGGATCAATTAGAGGATCAATCAATCAATCAGAGGATCAGTCAGAGGATCAATCAGAGGATAAATCAGAGAATCAATCAGACAATCAATCAGAGGATCAATCAATCAATCAGAGGATCAATCAGAGGATCAATCAGAGAATCAATCAGACAATCAATCAGAGGATCAATCAATCAATTAGAGGATCAATCAGAGGGTCAATCAGAGAATCAATCAGAGGGTCAATCAGAGAATCAATCAGACAATCAATCAGAGGATCAATCAATCAATCAGAGGATCAATCAGAGGATCAATCAGAGAATCAATCAGACAATCAATCAGAGGATCAATCAATCAATTAGAGGATCAATCAGAGGGTCAATCAGAGAATCAATCAGAGGATCAATCAGATAATCAATCAGAATCAATCAGAGGATCAATAAGAGAATCAATCAAACAAACAATCAGAGGATCAATCAGAGGATCATTCAGAGACTCAATCTGAGAATCAATCAGAGAATCAATCAATCAGCGGATCAATCAGAGGATCAATCGGAGGATCAATCAGAGGATCAATCAGAGAATCAATCAGAATCAATCAGAGGATCAATCAGAGAATCAATCAAACAATCAATCAGAGGATCAATGACAGGATCAATCAGAGAATCAATCAGAGAATGAATTAGAATCAATCAGAGTATCAATCAGAGAATCACTCAGAGGAGCAATCAGAGGATCAGTCAGAGAATCAATCAGAAGATCAATCAGAGGATCAATCAGAGAATCAATCAGAGGATTAATTATAGAACCAATCAGAGGATCAATCAGAGAATCAGAGGATCAATCATAGGATTAATCAGAGGGTCAATCAGACAATCAATCAGAGGGTCAATTAGAGGATCAATCAATCAATCAGAGGATCAATTAGAGTATCAATAAGAGTATCAATCAGAGAATCAAATAGAGGGTCAATCATAGAATCAATTAGAGAATCACTCAGAGGATCAATTAGAGGAAAAGTCAGAGTAACAATCAGAGGATCAATCAGAGGATCTACCAGAGGATCGATCAATCAATCAGAGTATCAATCAGAGTATCAATCAGAGTATCAATCAGAGTATTAATCAGATAATCAATGAGAGTGTCAATCAGAGATCCAATTAGAGAATCACCCAGAGGATCAATCAGAGAATCAATCAGAGGATTAATTAGAGAATCAATCAGAGGATCAATCAGAGGATCAATCAGAGAATTAATCAGAGAATCAATCAGAGGTTCAATCAGAGTATCAACCAGAGTATCAATCAGGGAATCAATTTGACGGTCAATCAGAGAATCAATTAGATAATCACGAGGAGGATCAATCAGAGGATCAATCAGAGGATCAATCAGAGGATCAATCAAAGAATCAATCAGAGAATCAATCAGAGGATTAATCAGAGAATCAATCAGAGGATTCATTAGACAATCAATCACAGGATCAATCAGAGGGTCAATCAGAGGATCAATCAGAGAATCAATCAGATGGTCATTCGGACAATCAATCAGAGGATCAATCAGAGGATCAATCAATCAATCAGAGGATCAATCAGAGGATCAGAGTATCACTCAGATAATCAAGCAGAGGGTCAATCAGACGAATGATTCAGAGGATCAATAAGAGAATCAATCATACAATCAATCAAAGGATCAGTCAGAGAATCAAACAGAGGGTCAATCAGACGAATGAATCAGAGGATCAATCAGAGAATCAATCAGACAAACAATCAGAGGATCAATCTGAGAATCAATCAGAGGATCAATCAGAGAATCAATCATAGAATCAATTAGAGGGTCTGAAATTCAATCAGAGAATCAATCAGAGAATCAATCAGAGGAGCAATCAGAGGGTCTGAAATTCAATCAGAGAATCAATCAGAGAATCAATCAAACAATCAATCAGAGGGTCAATCAGAGGATCAATCAGAGGATCAATCAAAGAATCAATGAGAGAATCAATCAGAGTATCACTCAGATAATCAATTAGAGGGTCATTCAGAGAATCAATCAGAGAATCAGTCAGAGAATCAAACAGAGGGTCAATCAGACGAATGAACCAAAGGATCAATCAGAGAATCAATCAAACAATCAATCAGAGGATCAATCAGAGGATCAATCAGAGGATCAATCAATCAATCAGAGGATCAATCAGAGGATCAATCAGAGAATCAAACAGAGGGTCAATCAGACGAATGAATCAGAGGATCAATCAGAGAATCAATCAGACAATCAATCAGATGGTCAATCGGACAATCAATCAGAGGATCAATCAGAGGATCAATCAATCAATCAGAGGATCAATCAGAGGATCATTCAGAGTATCACTCAGATAATCAATTAGAGGGTCAATCAGAGAATGTATCAGAGAATCAATCAGAGAATCAATCGAAGAATCAATCAGAGGATCAATCAGCGAATCAATCATAGAATCAATTAGAGGGTCTGAAATTCAATCAGAGAATGAAACAGAGAATCAATCAAACAATCAATCAGAGGATCAATCAGAGGGTCAATCAATCAGAGGATCAATCAATCAATCAGAGGATCAATCAGAGGATCAATCAGAGGATCAATCAGAGTATCACTCAGATAATCAATTAGAGGGTCAATCAGAGAATCAAGCAGAGGATCAATCAGACGAATGAATCAGAGGATCAATCAGAGAATCAAACAGACAATCAATCAGAGGATCAATCTGAGAATCAATCAGAGGATCAATCAGAGAATCAATCATAGAATCAATTAGAGGGTCGGAAATTCAATCAGAGAATCAATCAGAGAATCAATCGGAGAATCAATCAGAGGATCAATCAGAGAATCAATCATAGAATCAATTAGAGGGTCTGAAATTCAATCAGAGAATCAATCAGAGAATCAATCAAACAATCAATCAGAGGATCAATCAGAGGATCAATCAGAGGATCACTCAGAGAATCAATGAGAGAATCAAACAGAGTATCACTCAGATAATCAATTAGAGGGTCATTCAGAGAATCAATCAGAGAATCAATCAGAGAATCAGTCAGAGAATCAAACAGAGGGTCAATCAGACGAATGAATCAGAGGATCAATCAGAGAATCAATCAAACAATCAATCAGAGGATCAATCAGAGGATCAATCAATCAATCAGAGGATCAATCAGAGGATCAATCAGAGTATCACTCAGATAATCAATTAGAGGGTCAATCAGAGAATCAAGCAGAGGATCAATCAGACGAATGAATCAGAGGATCAATCAGAGAATCTAACAGACAATCAATCAGAGGATCAATCTGAGAATCAATCAGAGGATCAATCAGAGAATCAATCATAGAATCAATTAGAGGGTCTGAAATTCAATCAGAGAATCAATCAGAGAATCAATCGAAGAATCAATCAGAGGATCAATCAGCGAATCAATCATAGAATCAATTAGAGGGTCTGAAATTCAATCAGAGAATGAAAGAGAGAATCAATCAAACAATCAATCAGAGGATCAATCAGAGGATCAATCAGAGGATCAATCAGAGAATCAATGAGAGAATCAAACAGAGTAACACTCAGATAATCAATTAGAGGGTCATTCAGAGAATCAATCCGAGAATCAATCCGAGAATCAGTCAGAGAATCAAACAGAGGGTCAATCAGACGAATGAATCAGAGGATCAATCAGAGGATCAATCAGAGGGTCAATCAATCAGAGGATCAAACAGAGGATCAATCAATCAATCAGAGGATCAATCAGAGGATCAATCAGAGTATCACTCAGATAATCAATTAGAGGGTCAATCAGAGAATCAAGCAGAGGATCAATCAGACAAATGAATCAGAGGATCAATCAGAGAATCAAACAGACAATCAATCAGAGGATCAATCTGAGAATCAATCAGAGGATCAATCAGAGAATCAATCATAGAATCAATTAGAGGGTCTGAAATTCAATCAGAGAATCAATCGAAGAATCAATCAGAGGATCAATCAGCGAATCAATCATAGAATCAATTAGAGGGCCTGAAATTCAATCAGAGAATGAAACAGAGAATCAATCAAACAATCAATCGGAGGATCAATCAGAGGATCAATCAGAGGGTCAATTAATCAGAGGATCAATCAGAGGATCAATCAATCAATCAGAGGATCAATCAGAGGATCAATCAGAGTATCACTCAGATAATCAATTAGAGGGTCAATCAGAGAATCAAGCAGAGGATCAATCAGACGAATGAATCAGAGGATCAATCAGAGAATCAAACAGACAATCAATCAGAGGATTAATCTGAGAATCAATCAGAGGATCAATCAGAGAATCAATCATAGAAATAATTAGAGGGTCTGAAATTCAATCAGAGAATCAATCAGAGAATCAATCAAACAATCAATCAGTGGATCAATCAGAGGGTCAATCAGAGGATCAATCAGAGAATCAATGAGAGAATCAAACAGAGTATCACTCAGATAATCAATTAGAGGGTCATTCAGAGAATCAATCAGAGAATCAATCAGAGAATCAGTCAGAGAATCAAACAGAGGGTCAATCAGACGAATGAATCAGAGGATCAATCAGAGAATCAATCAAACAATCAATCAGAGGATCAATCAGAGGATCAATCAGAGGATCAATCAATCAATCAGAGGATCAATCAGAGGATCAATCAATCAATCAGAGGATCAGTCAGAGGATCAATCAGAGCATAAATTAGAGAATCAATCAGACAATCAATCAGAGGATCAATCAATCAATCAGAGGATCAATCAGAGGATCAACCAGAGAATCAATCAGACAATCAATCAGAGGATCAATCAAACAATTAGAGGATCAATCAGAGGGTCAATCAGAGGATCAATCAGATAATCAATCAGAATCAATCAGAGGATCAATAAGAGAATCAATCAAACAAACAATCAGAGGATCAATCAGAGGATCATTCAGAGACTCAATCTGAGAATCAATCAGAGAATCAATCAATCAGCGGATCAATCAGAGGATCAATCGGAGGATCAATCAGAGGATCAATCAGAGAATCAATCAGAATCAATCAGAGGATCAATCAGAGAATCAATCAAACAATCAATCAGAGGATCAATGACAGGATCAATCAGAGAATCAATCACAGAATGAATTAGAATCAATCAGAGTATCAATCAGAGAAACACTCAGAGGAGCAATCAGAGGATCAGTCAGAGAATCAATCAGAAGATCAATCAGAGGATCAATCAGAGAATCAATCAGAGGATTAATTATAGAACCAATCAGAGGATCAATCAGAGAATCAGAGGATCAATCAGAGGATTAATCAGAGGATCAATCAGATGGTCAATCAGAGGGTCAATCAGAGGGTCAATAAGAGGATTAATTAGAGAAACAATCAGAGGGTCAATCAGAGATCCAATTAGAGAATCACTCAGGGAATCAATCAGAGAATCAATCAAACAATCAATCAGAGGGCCAATCAGAGGATCAATCAGAGGATCAATCAAAGAATCAATGAGAGAATCAATCAGAGTATCACTCAGATAATCAATTAGAGGGTCATTCAGAGAATCAATCAGAGAATCAGTCAGAGAATCAAACAGAGGGTCAATCAGGCGAATGAACCAGAGGATCAATCAGAGAATCAATCAATCAATCAGAGGATCAATCAGAGGATCAATCAGAGAATCAAACAGAGGGTCAATCAGACGAATGAATCAGAGGATCAATCAGAGAATCAATCAGACAATCAATCAGATGGTCAATCGGACAATCAATCAGAGGATCAATCAGAGGATCAATCAATCAATCAGAGGATCAATCAGAGGATCATTCAGAGTATCACTCAGATAATCAATTAGAGGGTCAATCAGAGAATGTATCAGAGAATCAATCAGAGAATCAATCGAAGAATCAATCAGAGGATCAATCAGCGAATCAATCATAGAATCAATTAGAGGGTCTGAAATTCAATCAGAGAATGAAACAGAGAATCAATCAAACAATCAATCAGAGGATCAATCAGAGGGTCAATCAATCAGAGGATCAATCAATCAATCAGAGGATCAATCAGAGGATCAATCAGAGGATCAATCGGAGTATCACTCAGATAATCAATTAGAGGGTCAATCAGAGAATCAAGCAGAGGATCAATCAGACGAATGAATCAGAGGATCAATCAGAGAATCAAACAAACAATCAATCAGAGGATCAATCTGAGAATCAATCAGAGGATCAATCAGAGAATCAATCATAGAATCAATTAGAGGGTCTGAAATTCAATCAGAGAATCAATCAGAGAATCAATCGGAGAATCAATCAGAGGATCAATCAGAGAATCAATCATAGAATCAATTAGAGGGTCTGAAATTCAATCAGAGAATCAATCAGAGAATCAATCAAACAATCAATCAGAGGATCAATCAGAGGATCAATCAGAGGATCACTCAGAGAATCAATGAGAGAATCAAACAGAGTATCACTCAGATAATCAATTAGAGGGTCATTCACAGGATCAATCAGAGAATCAATCAGAGAATCAGTCAGAGAATCAAACAGAGGGTCAATCAGACGAATGAATCAGAGGATGAATCAGAGAATCAATCAAACAATCAATCAGAGGATCAATCAGAGGATCAATCAATCAATCAGAGGATCAATCAGAGGATCAATCAGAGTATCACTCAGATAATCAATTAGAGGGTAAATCAGAGAATCAAGCAGAGGATCAATCAGACGAATGAATCAGAGGATCAATCAGAGAATCTAACAGACAATCAATCAGAGGATCAATCTGAGAATCAATCAGAGGATCAATCAGAGAATCAATCATAGAATCAATTAGAGGGTCTGAAATTCAATCAGAGAATCAATCAGAGAATCAATCGGAGAATCAATCAGGGGAGCAATCAGAGGGTCTGAAATTCAATCAGAGAATCAATCAGAGAATCAATCAAACAATCAATCAGAGGGTCAATCAGAGGATCAATCAGAGGATCAATCAGAGAATCAATGAGAGAATCAATCAGAGTATCACTCAGATAATCAATTAGAGGGTCATTCAGAGAATCAATCAGAGAATCAGTCAGAGAATCAAACAGAGGGTCAATCAGACGAATGAACCAGAGGATCAATCAGAGAATCAATCAAACAATCAATCAGAGGATCAATCAGAGGATCAATCAGAGGATCAATCAATCAATCAGAGGATCAATCAGAGGATCAATCAGAGAATCAAACAGAGGGTCAATCAGACGAATGAATCAGAGGATCAATCAGAGAATCAATCAGACAATCAATTAAATGGTCAATCGGACAATCAATCAGAGGATCAATCAGAGGATCAATCAATCAATCAGAGGATCAATCAGAGGATCATTCAGAGTATCACTCAGATAATCAATTAGAGGGTCAATCAGAGAATGTATCAGAGGAACAATCAGAGGATCAATCAGAGAATCAAACAGAGGGTCAATCAGACGAATGAATCAGAGGATCAATCAGAGAATCAATCAGACAATCAATCTGAGGTTCAATCAGAGAATCAATCAGAGAATCAATCAAACAATCAATCAGAGGATCAATCAGAGGATCAATCAGAGGATCAATGAGAGAATCAATGAGAGAATCAAGCAGGGGATCAATTAGAGGAGCAATCAATCAATCAGAGAATCAGTCAGAGGATCAATCAGAGGATCAATCAGAGAATCAATGAGACAATCAATCAGAGGATCAATCAATCAATCAGAGGATCAATCAGAGGATCAATCAGACAATCAATCAGACAATCAATCAGAGGATCAATCAATCAATTAGATGATCATCCAGAGGATCAATCAGAGATTCAATCAGAGGATCAATCAGATAATTAATCAGAATCAATCAGAGGATCAATCAGAGACAAAATCGGAGAATCAATCAGAGGATCAATCAATGAGCGGATCAATCAGAGGATCAGTCAGAGAATCAATCCGAAGATCAATCAGAGGATCAATCAGAGAATCAATCAGAGGATTAATTATAGAACCAATCAGAGGATCAATCAGAGAATCAGAGGATCAATCAGAGGATTAATCAGAGGATCAATCAGATGGTCAATCAGAGGGTCAATCAGAGGGTCAATCAGAGGATTAATTAGAGAATCAATCAGAGGGTCAATCAGACAATCACTCAGAGGATCAATCAGAGGGTCAATTAGAGGATCAATCAATCAATCAGTGGATCAATTAGAGTATCAATAAGAGTATCAATCAGAGAATCAAATAGAGGGTCAATCATAGAATCAATTAGAGAATCACTCAGAAAAATCAATTAGAGGAACAGTCAGAGTAACAATCAGAGGATCAATCAGAGGATTAATTAGAGGATCAATCAATCAATCAGAGGATCAATCAGAGTATCAATCACAGAATCAATCAGAGGATCTACCAGAGGATCAATCTATCAATCAGAGTATCAATCAGAGTATCAATCAGAGTATCAATCAGAGTATCAATCAGATAATCAATGAGAGGGTCAATCAGAGATCAAATTAGAGAATCACTCAGAGGATCAATCAGAGAATCAATCAGAGGATTAATTAGAGAATCAATCAGAGGATCAATCAGAGGATCAGAGGATCAATCAGAGAATTAATCAGAGAATCAATCAGAGGATTAATCAGAGATTCAATCAGAGGATTAATTAGAGAATCAATCAGAGGATCGATCAGAGGATCAATCAGGGGATTAATCAGAGAATCAATCAGAAGATCAATCAGAGGATCAATCAGAGGATCAATCAGAGGATCAATCAGAGAATCAATGAGAGAATCAATCAGAGTATCACTCAGATAATCAATTAGAGGGTCATTCAGAGAATCAATCAGAGAATCAGTCAGAGAATCAAACAGAGGGTCAATCAGACGAATGAACCAGAGGATCAATCAGAGAATCAATCAAACAATCAATCAGAGGATCAATCAGAGGATCAATCAGAGGATCAATCAATCAATCAGAGGATCAATCAGAGGATCAATCAGAGAATCAAACAGAGGGTCAATCAGACGAATGAATCAGAGGATCAATCAGAGAATCAATCAGACAATCAATTAAATGGTCAATCGGACAATCAATCAGAGGATCAATCAGAGGATCAATCAATCAATCAGAGGATCAATCAGAGGATCATTCAGAGTATCACTCAGATAATCAATTAGAGGGTCAATCAGAGAATGTATCAGAGGAACAATCAGAGGATCAATCAGAGAATCAAACAGAGGGTCAATCAGACGAATGAATCAGAGGATCAATCAGAGAATCAATCAGACAATCAATCTGAGGTTCAATCAGAGAATCAATCAGAGAATCAATCAAACAATCAATCAGAGGATCAATCAGAGGATCAATCAGAGGATCAATGAGAGAATCAATGAGAGAATCAAGCAGGGGATCAATTAGAGGAGCAATCAATCAATCAGAGAATCAGTCAGAGGATCAATCAGAGGATCAATCAGAGAATCAATGAGACAATCAATCAGAGGATCAATCAATCAATCAGAGGATCAATCAGAGGATCAATCAGACAATCAATCAGACAATCAATCAGAGGATCAATCAATCAATTAGATGATCATCCAGAGGATCAATCAGAGATTCAATCAGAGGATCAATCAGATAATTAATCAGAATCAATCAGAGGATCAATCAGAGACAAAATCGGAGAATCAATCAGAGGATCAATCAATGAGCGGATCAATCAGAGGATCAGTCAGAGAATCAATCCGAAGATCAATCAGAGGATCAATCAGAGAATCAATCAGAGGATTAATTATAGAACCAATCAGAGGATCAATCAGAGAATCAGAGGATCAATCAGAGGATTAATCAGAGGATCAATCAGATGGTCAATCAGAGGGTCAATCAGAGGGTCAATCAGAGGATTAATTAGAGAATCAATCAGAGGGTCAATCAGACAATCACTCAGAGGATCAATCAGAGGGTCAATTAGAGGATCAATCAATCAATCAGTGGATCAATTAGAGTATCAATAAGAGTATCAATCAGAGAATCAAATAGAGGGTCAATCATAGAATCAATTAGAGAATCACTCAGAAAAATCAATTAGAGGAACAGTCAGAGTAACAATCAGAGGATCAATCAGAGGATTAATTAGAGGATCAATCAATCAATCAGAGGATCAATCAGAGTATCAATCACAGAATCAATCAGAGGATCTACCAGAGGATCAATCTATCAATCAGAGTATCAATCAGAGTATCAATCAGAGTATCAATCAGAGTATCAATCAGATAATCAATGAGAGGGTCAATCAGAGATCAAATTAGAGAATCACTCAGAGGATCAATCAGAGAATCAATCAGAGGATTAATTAGAGAATCAATCAGAGGATCAATCAGAGGATCAGAGGATCAATCAGAGAATTAATCAGAGAATCAATCAGAGGATTAATCAGAGATTCAATCAGAGGATTAATTAGAGAATCAATCAGAGGATCGATCAGAGGATCAATCAGGGGATTAATCAGAGAATCAATCAGAAGATCAATCAGAGGATCAATCAGAGAATCAATCAGATGGTCAATCGGACAATCAATCAGAGGATCAATCAGAGGATCAATCAATCAATCAGGGGATCAATCAGAGGATCAATCAGAGTATCACTCAGATTATCAATTAGAGGGTCAATCAGAGAATCAATCAGATGGTCAATCGGACTATCAATCAGAGGATCAATCAGAGGATCAATCAGAGGATCAATCAGAGTATCACTCAGATAATCAGTTAGAGGGTCAATCAGGGAATCAATCAGAGGATCAATCAGAGGATCAATCAGAGTATCAAGCTGAGGGTCAATCAGACGAATGAATCAGAGGATCAATCAGAGAATCAATCAAACAATCAATCAGAGGATCAGTCAGAGAATCAAACAGAGGGTCAATCAAACGAATGAATCAGAGGACCAATTAGAGAATCAATCAGACAAACAATCAGAGGATCAATCTGAGAATGAATCAGAGGATCAATCAGAGAATCAATCAAACAATCAATCAGAGGATCAGTCAGAGAATCAAACAGAGGGTCAATCAAACGAATGAATCAGAGGACCAATTAGAGAATCAATCAGACAAACAATCAGAGGATCAATCTGAGAATCAATCAAACAATCAATCAGAGGATCAATCAGAGGATCAATCAGAGGATCAATCAGAGGATCAATCAGAGAATCAATGAGAGAATCAAACAGAGTATCACTCAGATAATCAATTAGAGGGTCATTCAGAGAATCAATCCGAGAATCAATCAGAGAATCAGTCAGAGAATCAAACAGAGGGTCAATCAGACGAATGAATCAGAGGATCAATCAGAGGATCAATCAGAGGGTCAATCAATCAGAGGATCAATCAGAGGATCAATCAATCAATCAGAGGATCAATCAGAGTATCACTCAGATAATCAATTAGAGGGTCAATCAGAGAATCAAGCAGAGGATCAATCAGACGAATGAATCAGAGGATCAATCAGAGAATCAAACAGACAATCAATCAGAGGATCAATCTGAGAATCAATCAGAGGATAAATCAGAGAATCAATCATGGAATCAATTAGAGGGTCTGAAATTCAATCAGAGAATCAATCAGAGAATCAATCAAACAATCAATCAGTGGATCAATCAGAGGGTCAATCAGAGGATCAATCAGAGAATCAATGAGAGAATCAAACAGAGTATCACTCAGATAATCAATTAGAGGGTCATTCAGAGAATCAATCAGAGAATCAATCAGAGAATCAGTCAGAGAATCAAACAGAGGGTCAATCAGACGAATGAATCAGAGGATCAATCAGAGAATCAATCAAACAATCAATCAGAGGATCAATCAGAGGATCAATCAGAGGATCAATCAATCAATCAGAGGATCAATCAGAGGATCAATCAGAGAATCAAACAGAGGGTCAATCAGACAAATGAATCAGAGGATCAATCAGAGAATCAATCAGACAATCAATCTGAGGATCAATCAGAGAATCAATCAGAGAATCAATTAAACACTCAATCAGAGGATCAATCAGAGGATCAATCAGAGAATCAATGAAAAAATCAATCAGAGGATCAATTAGAGGATCAATCAATCAATCAGAGGATCAGTCAGAGGATCAATCAGAGGATAAATCAGAGAATCAATCAGACAATCAATCAGAGGATCAATCAATCAATCAGAGGATCATTCAGAGGATCAATCAGAGAATCAATCAGACAATCAATCAGAGGATCAATCAATCAATTAGAGGATCAATCAGAGGGTCAATCAGAGAATCAATCAGACAATCAATCAGAGGATCAATCAGAGGATCAATCAGAGAATCAATCAGACAATCAATCTGAGGATCAATCAATCAATTAGAGGATCAATCAGAGGGTCAATCAGAGAATCAATCAGAGGATCAATCAGATAATCAATCAGAATCAATCAGAGGATCAATAAGAGAATCAATCAAACAAACAATCAGAGGATCAATCAGAGGATCATTCAGAGACTCAATCTGAGAATCAATCAGAGAATCAATCAATCAGCGGATCAATCAGAGGATCAATCGGAGGATCAATCAGAGGATCAATCAGAGAATCAATCAGAATCAATCAGAGGATCAATCAGAGAATCAATCAAACAATCAATCAGAGGATCAATGACAGGATCAATCAGAGAATCAATCAGAGAATGAATTAGAATCAATCAGAGTATCAATCAGAGAATCACTCAGAGGAGCAATCAGAGGATCAGTCAGAGAATCAATCAGAAGATCAATCAGAGGATCAATCAGAGAATCAATCAGAGGATTAATTATAGAACCAATCAGAGGATCAATCAGAGAATCAGAGGATCAATCATAGGATTAATCAGAGGATCAATCAGATGGTCAATCAGAGGGTCAATCAGAGGGTCAATAAGAGGATTAATTAGAGAAACAATCAGAGGGTCAATCAGACAATCAATCAGAGGGTCAATTAGAGGATCAATCAATCAATCAGAGGATCAATTAGAGTATCAATAAGAGTATCAATCAGAGAATCAAATAGAGGGTCAATCATAGAATCAATTAGAGAATCACTCAGAGGATCAATTAGAGGAAAAGTCAGAGTAACAATCAGAGGATCAATCAGAGGATCTACCAGAGGATCGATCAATCAATCAGAGTATCAATCAGAGTATCAATCAGAGTATCAATCAGAGTATTAATCAGATAATCAATGAGAGGGTCAATCAGAGATCCAATTAGAGAATCACCCAGAGGATCAATCAGAGAATCAATCAGAGGATTAATTAGAGAATCAATCAGAGGATCAATCAGAGGATCAATCAGAGAATTAATCAGAGAATCAATCAGAGGTTCAATCAGAGTATCAACCAGAGTATCAATCAGGGAATCAATTAGAGGGTCAATCAGAGAATCAATTAGATAATCACGAGGAGGATCAATCAGAGGATCAATCAGAGGATCAATCAGAGGATCAATCAAAGAATCAATCAGAGAATCAATCAGAGGATTAATCAGAGAATCAATCAGAGGATTCATTAGACAATCAATCACAGGATCAATCAGAGGGTCAATCAGAGGATCAATCAGAGAATCAATCAGACGATCAACCAGAGGATCAATCAGAGAATCAATCAGATGGTCATTCGGACAATCAATCAGAGGATCAATCAGAGGATCAATCAATCAATCAGAGGATCAATCAGAGGATCAGAGTATCACTCAGATAATCAAGCAGAGGGTCAATCAGACGAATGATTCAGAGGATCAATCAGAGAATCAATCATACAATCAATCAAAGGATCAGTCAGAGAATCAAACAGAGGGTCAATCAGACGAATGAATCAGAGGATCAATCAGAGAATCAATCAGACAAACAATCAGAGGATCAATCTGAGAATCAATCAGAGGATCAATCAGAGAATCAATCATAGAATCAATTAGAGGGTCTGAAATTCAATCAGAGAATCAATCAGAGAATCAATCAGAGGAGCAATCAGAGGGTCTGAAATTCAATCAGAGAATCAATCAGAGAATCAATCAAACAATCAATCAGAGGGTCAATCAGAGGATCAATCAGAGGATCAATCAAAGAATCAATGAGAGAATCAATCAGAGTATCACTCAGATAATCAATTAGAGGGTCATTCAGAGAATCAATCAGAGAATCAGTCAGAGAATCAAACAGAGGGTCAATCAGACGAATGAACCAAAGGATCAATCAGAGAATCAATCAAACAATCAATCAGAGGATCAATCAGAGGATCAATCAGAGGATCAATCAATCAATCAGAGGATCAATCAGAGGATCAATCAGAGAATCAATCAGACAATCAATCAGATGGTCAATCGGACAATCAATCAGAGGATCAATCAGAGGATCAATCAATCAATCAGAGGATCAATCAGAGGATCATTCAGAGTATCACTCAGATAATCAATTAGAGGGTCAATCAGAGAATGTATCAGAGAATCAATCAGAGAATCAATCGAAGAATCAATCAGAGGATCAATCAGCGAATCAATCATAGAATCAATTAGAGGGTCTGAAATTCAATCAGAGAATGAAACAGAGAATCAATCAAACAATCAATCAGAGGATCAATCAGAGGGTCAATCAATCAGAGGATCAATCAATCAATCAGAGGATCAATCAGAGGATCAATCAGAGGATCAATCAGAGTATCACTCAGATAATCAATTAGAGGGTCAATCAGAGAATCAAGCAGAGGATCAATCAGACGAATGAATCAGAGGATCAATCAGAGAATCAAACAGACAATCAATCAGAGGATCAATCTGAGAATCAATCAGAGGATCAATCAGAGAATCAATCATAGAATCAATTAGAGGGTCTGAAATTCAATCAGAGAATCAATCAGAGAATCAATCGGAGAATCAATCAGAGGATCAATCAGAGAATCAATCATAGAATCAATTAGAGGGTCTGAAATTCAATCAGAGAATCAATCAGAGAATCAATCAAACAATCAATCAGAGGATCAATCAGAGGATCAATCAGAGGATCACTCAGAGAATCAATGAGAGAATCAAACAGAGTATCACTCAGATAATCAATTAGAGGGTCATTCAGAGAATCAATCAGAGAATCAATCAGAGAATCAGTCAGAGAATCAAACAGAGGGTCAATCAGACGAATGAATCAGAGGATCAATCAGAGAATCAATCAAACAATCAATCAGAGGATCAATCAGAGGATCAATCAATCAATCAGAGGATCAATCAGAGGATCAATCAGAGTATCACTCAGATAATCAATTAGAGGGTCAAGCAGAGGATCAATCAGACGAATGAATCAGAGGATCAATCATAGAATCTAACAGACAATCAATCAGAGGATCAATCTGAGAATCAATCAGAGGATCAATCAGAGAATCAATCATAGAATCAATTAGAGGGTCTGAAATTCAATCAGAGAATCAATCAGAGAATCAATCGAAGAATCAATCAGAGGATCAATCAGCGAATCAATCATAGAATCAATTAGAGGGTCTGAAATTCAATCAGAGAATGAAACAGAGAATCAATCAAACAATCAATCAGAGGATCAATCAGAGGATCAATCAGAGGATCAATCAGAGAATCAATGAGAGAATCAAACAGAGTAACACTCAGATAATCAATTAGAGGGTCATTCAGAGAATCAATCCGAGAATCAATCCGAGAATCAGTCAGAGAATCAAACAGAGGGTCAATCAGACGAATGAATCAGAGGATCAATCAGAGGATCAATCAGAGGGTCAATCAATCAGAGGATCAAACAGAGGATCAATCAATCAATCAGAGGATCAATCAGAGGATCAATCAGAGTATCACTCAGATAATCAATTAGAGGGTCAATCAGAGAATCAAGCAGAGGATCAATCAGACAAATGAATCAGAGGATCAATCAGAGAATCAAACAGACAATCAATCAGAGGATCAATCTGAGAATCAATCAGAGGATCAATCAGAGAATCAATCATAGAATCAATTAGAGGGTCTGAAATTCAATCAGAGAATCAATCGAAGAATCAATCAGAGGATCAATCAGCGAATCAATCATAGAATCAATTAGAGGGCCTGAAATTCAATCAGAGAATGAAACAGAGAATCAATCAAACAATCAATCGGAGGATCAATCAGAGGATCAATCAGAGGGTCAATTAATCAGAGGATCAATCAGAGGATCAATCAATCAATCAGAGGATCAATCAGAGGATCAATCAGAGTATCACTCAGATAATCAATTAGAGGGTCAATCAGAGAATCAAGCAGAGGATCAATCAGACGAATGAATCAGAGGATCAATCAGAGAATCAAACAGACAATCAATCAGAGGATTAATCTGAGAATCAATCAGAGGATCAATCAGAGAATCAATCATAGAATCAATTAGAGGGTCTGAAATTCAATCAGAGAATCAATCAGAGAATCAATCAAACAATCAATCAGTGGATCAATCAGAGGGTCAATCAGAGGATCAATCAGAGAATCAATGAGAGAATCAAACAGAGTATCACTCAGATAATCAATTAGAGGGTCATTCAGAGAATCAATCAGAGAATCAATCAGAGAATCAGTCAGAGAATCAAACAGAGGGTCAATCAGACGAATGAATCAGAGGATCAATCAGAGAATCAATCAAACAATCAATCAGAGGATCAATCAGAGGATCAATCAGAGGATCAATCAATCAATCAGAGGATCAATCAGAGGATCAATCAGAGAATCAAACAGAGGGTCAATCAGACAAATGAATCAGAGGATCAATCAGAGAATCAATCAGGCAATCAATCTGAGGATCAATCAGAGAATCAATCAGAAAATCAATCAAACACTCAATCAGAGGATCAATCAGAGGATCAATCAGAGAATCAATGAGAAAATCAATCAGAGGATCAATTAGAGGATCAATCAATCAATCAGAGGATCAGTCAGAGGATCAATCAGAGCATAAATTAGAGAATCAGTCAGACAATCAATCAGAGGATCAATCAATCAATCAGAGGATCAATCAGAGGATCAATCAGAGAATCAATCAGACAATCAATCAGAGGATCAATCAAACAATTAGAGGATCAATCAGAGGGTCAATCAGAGGATCAATCAGATAATCAATCAGAATCAATCAGAGGATCAATAAGAGAATCAATCAAACAAACAATCAGAGGATCAATCAGAGGATCATTCAGAGAGTCAATCTGAGAATCAATCAGAGAATCAATCAATCAGCGGATCAATCAGAGGATCAATCGGAGGATCAATCAGAGGATCAATCAGAGAATCAATCAGAATCAATCAGAGGATCAATCAGAGAATCAATCAAACAATCAATCAGAGGATCAATGACAGGATCAATCAGAGAATCAATCAGAGAATGAATTAGAATCAATCAGAGTATCAATCAGAGAATCACTCAGAGGAGCAATCAGAGGATCAGTCAGAGAATCAATCAGAAGATCAATCAGAGGATCAATCAGAGAATCAATCAGAGGATTAATTATAGAACCAATCAGAGGATCAATCAGAGAATCAGAGGATCAATCAGAGGATTAATCAGAGGATCAATCAGATGGTCAATCAGAGGGTCAATCAGAGGATCAATAAGAGGATTAATTAGAGAAACAATCAGAGGGTCAATCAGAGATCCAATTAGAGAATCACTCAGGGAATCAATCAGAGAATCAATCAAACAATCAATCAGAGGGTCAATCAGAGGATCAATCAGAGGATCAATCAAAGAATCAATGAGAGAATCAATCAGAGTAACACTCAGATAATCAATTAGAGGGTCATTCAGAGAATCAATCAGAGAATCAGTCAGAGAATCAAACAGAGGGTCAATCAGGCGAATGAACCAGAGGATCAATCAGAGAATCAATCAATCAATCAGAGGATCAATCAGAGGATCAATCAGAGAATCAAACAGAGGGTCAATCAGACGAATGAATCAGAGGATCAATCAGAGAATCAATCAGACAATCAATCAGATGGTCAATCGGACAATCAATCAGAGGATCAATCAATCAATCAGAGGATCAATCAGAGGATCATTCAGAGTATCACTCAGATAATCAATTAGAGGGTCAATCAGAGAATGTATCAGAGAATCAATCAGAGAATCAATCGAAGAATCAATCAGAGGATCAATCAGCGAATCAATCATAGAATCAATTAGAGGGTCTGAAATTCAATCAGAGAATGAAACAGAGAATCAATCAAACAATCAATCAGAGGATCAATCAGAGGGTCAATCAATCAGAGGATCAATCAATCAATCAGAGGATCAATCAGAGGATCAATCAGAGGATCAATCGGAGTATCACTCAGATAATCAATTAGAGGGTCAATCAGAGAATCAAGCAGAGGATCAATCAGACGAATGAATCAGAGGATCAATCAGAGAATCAAACAGACAATCAATCAGAGGATCAATCTGAGAATCAATCAGAGGATCAATCAGAGAATCAATCATAGAATCAATTAGAGGGTCTGAAATTCAATCAGAGAATCAATCAGAGAATCAATCGGAGAATCAATCAGAGGATCAATCAGAGAATCAATCATAGAACCAATTAGAGGGTCTGAAATTCAATCAGAGAATCAATCAGAGAATCAATCAAACAATCAATCAGAGGATCAATCAGAGGATCAATCAGAGGATCACTCAGAGAATCAATGAGAGAATCAAACAGAGTATCACTCAGATAATCAATTAGAGGGTCATTCACAGAATCAATCAGAGAATCAATCAGAGAATCAGTCAGAGAATCAAACAGAGGGTCAATCAGACGAATGAATCAGAGGATCAATCAGAGAATCAATCAAACAATCAATCAGAGGATCAATCAGAGGATCAATCAATCAATCAGAGGATCAATCAGAGGATCAATCAGAGTATCACTCAGATAATCAATTAGAGGGTAAATCAGAGAATCAAGCAGAGAATCAATCAGACGAATGAATCAGAGGATCAATCAGAGAATCTAACAGACAATCAATCAGAGGATCAATCTGAGAATCAATCAGAGGATCAATCAGAGAATCAATCATAGAATCAATTAGAGGGTCTGAAATTCAATCAGAGAATCAATCAGAGAATCAATCGGAGAATCAATCAGGGGAGCAATCAGAGGGTCTGAAATTCAATCAGAGAATCAATCAGAGAATCAATCAAACAATCAATCAGAGGGTCAATCAGAGGATCAATCAGAGGATCAATCAGAGAATCAATGAGAGAATCAATCAGAGTATCACTCAGATAATCAATTAGAGGGTCATTCAGAGAATCAATCAGAGAATCAGTCAGAGAATCAAACAGAGGGTCAATCAGACGAATGAACCAGAGGATCAATCGGAGAATCAATCAAACAATCAATCAGAGGATCAATCAGAGGATCAATCAGAGGATCAATCAGAGGATCAATCAATCAATCAGAGGATCAATCAGAGGATCAATCAGAGAATCAAACAGAGGGTCAATCAGACGAATGAATCAGAGGATCAATCAGAGAATCAATCAGACAATCAATTAAATGGTCAATCGGACAATCAATCAGAGGATCAATCAGAGGATCAATCAATCAATCAGAGGATCAATCAGAGGATCATTCAGAGTATCACTCAGATAATCAATTAGAGGGTCAATCAGAGAATGTATCAGAGGAACAATCAGAGGATCAATCAGAGAATCAAACAGAGGGTCAATCAGACGAATGAAACAGAGGATCAATCAGAGAATCAATCAGACAATCAATCTGAGGTTCAATCAGAGAATCAATCAGAGAATCAATCAAACAATCAATCAGAGGATCAATCAGAGGATCAATCAGAGGATCAATGAGAGGATCAATGAGAGAATCAAGCAGGGGATCAATTAGAGGAGCAATCAATCAATCAGAGAATCAGTCAGAGGATCAATCAGAGGATCAATCAGAGAATCAATGAGACAATCAATCAGAGGATCAATCAATCAATCAGAGGATCAATCAGAGGATCAATCAGACAATCAATCAGACAATCAATCAGAGGATCAATCAATCAATTAGAGGATCATCCAGAGGATCAATCAGAGATTCAATCAGAGGATCAATCAGATAATTAATCAGAATCAATCAGAGGATCAATCAGAGACAAAATCGGAGAATCAATCAGAGGATCAATCAATGAGCGGATCAATCAGAGGATCAATCAGAGAATCAATCAGAATCAATCAGAGGATCAATCAGAGAATCAATCAAACAATCAATCAGAGGATCACTCAGAGAATCAATCAGAGTATCAATCAGAGAATCACTCAGAGGAGCAATCAGAGGATCAGTCAGAGAATCAATCAGGGGATCAATCAGAGGATCAATCAGAGGATTAATTATAGAACCAATCAGAGGATCAATCAGAGAATCAGAGGATCAATCAGAGGATTAATCAGAGGATCAATCAGATGGTCAATCAGAGGGTCAATCAGAGGGTCAATCAGAGGATTAATTAGAGAATCAATCAGAGGGTCAATCAGACAATCACTCAGAGGATCAATCAGAGGGTCAATTAGAGGATCAATCAATCAATCAGTGGATCAATTAGAGTATCAATAAGAGTATCAATCAGAGAATCAAATAGAGGGTCAATCATAGAATCAATTAGAGAATCACTCAGAGGATCAATTAGAGGAACAGTCAGAGTAACAATCAGAGGATCAATCAGAGGATTAATTAGAGGATCAATCAATCAATCAGAGGATCAATCAGAGTATCAATCACAGAATCAATCAGAGGATCTACCAGAGGATCAATCTATCAATCAGAGTATCAATCAGAGTATCAATCAGAGTATCAATCAGAGTATCAATCAGATAATCAATGAGAGGGTCAATCAGAGATCAAATTAGAGAATCACTCAGAGGATCAATCAGAGAATCAATCAGAGGATTAATTAGAGAATCAATCAGAGGATCAATCAGAGGATCAGAGGATCAATCAGAGAATTAATCAGAGAATCAATCAGAGGATTAATCAGAGATTCAATCAGAGGATTAATTAGAGAATCAATCAGAGGATCGATCAGAGGATCAATCAGGGGATTAATCAGAGAATCAATCAGACGATCAATCAGAGGATCAATCAGAGAATCAATCAGATGGTCAATCGGACAATCAATCAGAGGATCAATCAGAGGATCAATCAATCAATCAGGGGATCAATCAGAGGATCAATCAGAGTATCACTCAGATTATCAATTAGAGGGTCAATCAGAGAATCAATCAGAGGATCAATCAGAGGATCAATCAGAGAATCAATCAGATGGTCAATCGGACTATCAATCAGAGGATCAATCAGAGGATCAATCAGAGGATCAATCAGAGTATCACTCAGATAATCAGTTAGAGGGTCAATCAGGGAATCAATCAGAGGATCAATCAGAGGATCAATCAGAGTATCAAGCTGAGGGTCAATCAGACGAATGAATCAGAGGATCAATCAGAGAATCAATCAAACAATCAATCAGAGGATCAGTCAGAGAATCAAACAGAGGGTCAATCAAACGAATGAATCAGAGGACCAATTAGAGAATCAATCAGACAAACAATCAGAGGATCAATCTGAGAATGAATCAGAGGATCAATCAGAGAATCAATCAAACAATCAATCAGAGGATCAGTCAGAGAATCAAACAGAGGGTCAATCAAACGAATGAATCAGAGGACCAATTAGAGAATCAATCAGACAAACAATCAGAGGATCAATCTGAGAATCAATCAAACAATCAATCAGAGGATCAATCAGAGGATCAATCAGAGGATCAATCAGAGGATCAATCAGAGAATCAATGAGAGAATCAAACAGAGTATCACTCAGATAATCAATTAGAGGGTCATTCAGAGAATCAATCCGAGAATCAATCAGAGAATCAGTCAGAGAATCAAACAGAGGGTCAATCAGACGAATGAATCAGAGGATCAATCAGAGGATCAATCAGAGGGTCAATCAATCAGAGGATCAATCAGAGGATCAATCAATCAATCAGAGGATCAATCAGAGTATCACTCAGATAATCAATTAGAGGGTCAATCAGAGAATCAAGCAGAGGATCAATCAGACGAATGAATCAGAGGATCAATCAGAGAATCAAACAGACAATCAATCAGAGGATCAATCTGAGAATCAATCAGAGGATCAATCAGAGAATCAATCATAGAATCAATTAGAGGGCCTGAAATTCAATCAGAGAATGAAACAGAGAATCAATCAAACAATCAATCAGAGGATCAATCAGAGGATCAATCAGAGGGTCAATCAATCAGAGGATCAATCAGAGGATCAATCAATCAATCAGAGGATCAATCAGAGGATCAATCAGAGTATCACTCAGATAATCAATTAGAGGGTCAATCATAGAATCAAGCAGAGGATCAATCAGACGAATGAATCAGAGGATCAATCAGAGAATCAAACAGACAATCAATAAGAGGATCAATCTGAGAATCAATCAGAGGATCAATCAGAGAATCAATCATGGAATCAATTAGAGGGTCTGAAATTCAATCAGAGAATCAATCAGAGAATCAATCAAACAATCAATCAGTGGATCAATCAGAGGGTCAATCAGAGGATCAATCAGAGAATCAATGAGAGAATCAAACAGAGTATCACTCAGATAATCAATTAGAGGGTCATTCAGAGAATCAATCAGAGAATCAATCAGAGAATCAGTCAGAGAATCAAACAGAGGGTCAATCAGACGAATGAATCAGAGGATCAATCAGAGAATCAATCAAACAATCAATCAGAGGATCAATCAGAGGATCAATCAGAGGATCAATCAATCAATCAGAGGATCAATCAGAGGATCAATCAGAGAATCAAACAGAGGGTCAATCAGACAAATGAATCAGAGGATCAATCAGAGAATCAATCAGACAATCAATCTGAGGATCAATCAGAGAATCAATCAGAGAATCAATCAAACACTCAATCAGAGGATCAATCAGAGGATCAATCAGAGAATCAATGAAAAAATCAATGAGAGGATCAATTAGAGGATCAATCAATCAATCAGAGGATCAGTCAGAGGATCAATCAGAGGATAAATCAGATAATCAATCAGACAATCAATCAGAGGATCAATCAATCAATCAGAGGATCAATCAGAGGATCAATCAGAGAATCAATCAGACAATCAATCAGAGGATCAATCAATCAATTAGAGGATCAATCAGAGGGTCAATCAGAGAATCAATCAGACAATCAATCAGAGGATCAATCAATCAATCAGAGGATCAATCAGAGGATCAATCAGAGAATCAATCAGACAATCAATCAGAGGATCAATCAATCAATTAGAGGATCAATCAGAGGGTCAATCAGAGAATCAATCAGAGGATCAATCAGATAATCAATCAGAATCAATCAGAGGATCAATAAGAGAATCAATCAAACAAACAATCAGAGGATCAATCAGAGGATCATTCAGAGACTCAATCAATCAGCGGATCAATCAGAGGATCAATCGGAGGATCAATCAGAGGATCAATCAGAGAATCAATCAGAATCAATCAGAGGATCAATCAGAGAATCAATCAAAAAATCAATCAGAGGATCAATGACAGGATCAATCAGAGAATCAATCAGAGAATGAATTAGAATCAATCAGAGTATCAATCAGAGAATCACTCAGAGGAGCAATCAGAGGATCAGTCAGAGAATCAATCAGAAGATCAATCAGAGGATCAATCATGGAATCAATCAGAGGATTAATTATAGAACCAATCAGAGGATCAATCAGAGAATCAGAGGATCAATCATAGGATTAATCAGAGGATCAATCAGATGGTCAATCAGAGAATCAATCAGAGGGTCAATTAGAGGATCAATCAATCAATCAGAGGATCAATTAGAGTATCAATAAGAGTATCAATCAGAGAATCAAATAGAGGGTCAATCATAGAATCAATTAGAGAATCACTCAGAGGATCAATTAGAGGAAAAGTCAGAGTAACAATCAGAGGATCAATCAGAGGATCTACCAGAGGATCGATCAATCAATCAGAGTATCAATCAGAGTATCAATCAGAGTATCAATCAGAGTATTAATCAGATAATCAATGAGAGGGTCAATCAGAGATCCAATTAGAGAATCACCCAGAGGATCAATCAGAGAATCAATCAGAGGATTAATTAGAGAATCAATCAGAGGATCAATCAGAGGATCAATCAGAGAATTAATCAGAGAATCAATCAGAGGTTCAATCAGAGTATCAACCAGAGTATCAATCAGGGAATCAATTAGAGGGTCAATCAGAGAATCAATTAGATAATCACGAAGAGGATCACTCAGAGGATCAATCAGAGGATCAATCAGAGGATCAATCAAAGAATCAATCAGAGAATCAATCAGAGGATTAATCAGAGAATCAATCAGAGGATTCATTAGACAATCAATCACAGGATCAATCAGAGGGTCAATGAGAGGATCAATCAGAGAATCAATCAGACGATCAACCAGAGGATCAATCAGAGAATCAATCAGATGGTCATTCGGACAATCAATCAGAGGATCAATCAGAGGATCAATCAATCAATCAGAGGATCAATCAGAGGATCAGAGTATCACTCAGATAATCAAGCAGAGGGTCAATCAGACGAATGATTCAGAGGATCAATCAGAGAATCAATCATACAATCAATCAAAGGATCAGTCAGAGAATCAAACAGAGGGTCAATCAGACGAATGAATCAGAGGATCAATCAGAGAATCAATCAGACAAACAATCAGAGGATCAATCTGAGAATCAATCAGAGGATCAATCAGAGAATCAATCATAGAATCAATTAGAGGGTCTGAAATTCAATCAGAGAATCAATCAGAGAATCAATCGGAGAATCATTCAGAGGAGCAATCAGAGGGTCTGAAATTCAATCAGAGAATCAATCAGAGAATCAATCAAACAATCAATCAGAGGGTCAATCAGAGGATCAATCAGAGGATCAATCAAAGAATCAATGAGAGAATCAATCAGAGTATCACTCAGATAATCAATTAGAGGGTCATTCAGAGAATCAATCAGAGAATCAATCAGAGAATCAGTCAGAGAATCAAACAGAGGGTCAATCAGACGAATGAATCAGAGGATCAATCAGAGAATCAATCAAACAATCAATCAGAGGATCAATCAGAGGATCAATCAGAGGATCAATCAATCAATCAGAGGATCAATCAGAGGATCAATCAGAGAATCAAACAGAGGGTCAATCAGACAAATGAATCAGAGGATCAATCAGAGAATCAATCAGACAATCAATCTGAGGATCAATCAGAGAATCAATCCGAGAATCAATCAAACACTCAATCAGAGGATCAATCAGAGGATCAATCAGAGAATCAATGAAAAAATCAATCAGAGGATCAATTAGAGGATCAATCAATCAATCAGAGGATCAGTCAGAGGATCAATCAGAGGATAAATCAGATAATCAATCAGACAATCAATCAGAGGATCAATCAATCAATCAGAGGATCAATCAGAGAATCAATCAAACAATCAATCAGAGGATCAATCAGAGGATCAATCAGAGGGTCAATCAATCAGAGGATCAATCAGAGGATCAATCAATCAATCAGAGGATCAATCAGAGGATCAATCAGAGTATCACTCAGATAATCAATTAGAGGGTCAATCATAGAATCAAGCAGAGGATCAATCAGACGAATGAATCAGAGGATCAATCAGAGAATCAAACAGACAATCAATAAGAGGATCAATCTGAGAATCAATCAGAGGATCAATCAGAGAATCAATCATGGAATCAATTAGAGGGTCTGAAATTCAATCAGAGAATCAATCAGAGAATCAATCAAACAATCAATCAGTGGATCAATCAGAGGGTCAATCAGAGGATCAATCAGTGAATCAATGAGAGAATCAAACAGAGTATCACTCAGATAATCAATTAGAGGGTCATTCAGAGAATCAATCAGAGAATCAATCAGAGAATCAGTCAGAGAATCAAACAGAGGGTCAATCAGACGAATGAATCAGAGGATCAATCAGAGAATCAATCAAACAATCAATCAGAGGATCAATCAGAGGATCAATCAGAGGATCAATCAATCAATCAGAGGATCAATCAGAGGATCAATCAGAGAATCAAACAGAGGGTCAATCAGACAAATGAATCAGAGGATCAATCAGAGAATCAATCAGACAATCAATCTGAGGATCAATCAGAGAATCAATCAGAGAATCAATCAAACACTCAATCAGAGGATCAATCAGAGGATCAATCAGAGAATCAATGAAAAAATCAATCAGAGGATCAATTAGAGGATCAATCAATCAATCAGAGGATCAGTCAGAGGATCAATCAGAGGATAAATCAGATAATCAATCAGACAATCAATCAGAGGATCAATCAATCAATCAGAGGATCAATCAGAGGATCAATCAGAGAATCAATCAGACAATCAATCAGAGAATCAATCAATCAATTAGAGGATCAATCAGAGGGTCAATCAGAGAATCAATCAGACAATCAATCAGAGGATCAATCAATCAATCAGAGGATCAATCAGAGGATCAATCAGAGAATCAATCAGACAATCAATCAGAGGATCAATCAATCAATTAGAGGATCAATCAGAGGGTCAATCAGAGAATCAATCAGAGGATCAATCAGATAATCAATCAGAATCAATCAGAGGATCAATAAGAGAATCAATCAAACAAACAATCAGAGGATCAATCAGAGGATCATTCAGAGACTCAATCAATCAGCGGATCAATCAGAGGATCAATCGGAGGATCAATCAGAGGATCAATCAGAGAATCAATCAGAATCAATCAGAGGATCAATCAGAGAATCAATCAAAAAATCAATCAGAGGATCAATGACAGGATCAATCAGAGAATCAATCAGAGAATGAATTAGAATCAATCAGAGTATCAATCAGAGAATCACTCAGAGGAGCAATCAGAGGATCAGTCAGAGAATCAATCAGAAGATCAATCAGAGGATCAATCAGAGAATCAATCAGAGGATTAATTATAGAACCAATCAGAGGATCAATCAGAGAATCAGAGGATCAATCATAGGATTAATCAGAGGATCAATCAGATGGTCAATCAGAGAATCAATCAGAGGGTCAATTAGAGGATCAATCAATCAATCAGAGGATCAATTAGAGTATCAATAAGAGTATCAATCAGAGAATCAAATAGAGGGTCAATCATAGAATCAATTAGAGAATCACTCAGAGGATCAATTAGAGGAAAAGTCAGAGTAACAATCAGAGGATCAATCAGAGGATCTACCAGAGGATCGATCAATCAATCAGAGTATCAATCAGAGTATCAATCAGAGTATCAATCAGAGTATTAATCAGATAATCAATGAGAGGGTCAATCAGAGATCCAATTAGAGAATCACCCAGAGGATCAATCAGAGAATCAATCAGAGGATTAATTAGAGAATCAATCAGAGGATCAATCAGAGGATCAATCAGAGAATTAATCAGAGAATCAATCAGAGGTTCAATCAGAGTATCAACCAGAGTATCAATCAGGGAATCAATTAGAGGGTCAATCAGAGAATCAATTAGATAATCACGAAGAGGATCACTCAGAGGATCAATCAGAGGATCAATCAGAGGATAAATCAAAGAATCAATCAGAGAATCAATCAGAGGATTAATCAGAGAATCAATCAGAGGATTCATTAGACAATCAATCACAGGATCAATCAGAGGGTCAATGAGAGGATCAATCAGAGAATCAATCAGACGATCAACCAGAGGATCAATCAGAGAATCAATCAGATGGTCATTCGGACAATCAATCAGAGGATCAATCAGAGGATCAATCAATCAATCAGAGGATCAATCAGAGGATCAGAGTATCACTCAGATAATCAAGCAGAGGGTCAATCAGACGAATGATTCAGAGGATCAATCAGAGAATCAATCATACAATCAATCAAAGGATCAGTCAGAGAATCAAACAGAGGGTCAATCAGACGAATGAATCAGAGGATCAATCAGAGAATCAATCAGACAAACAATCAGAGGATCAATCTGAGAATCAATCAGAGGATCAATCAGAGAATCAATCATAGAATCAATTAGAGGGTCTGAAATTCAATCAGAGAATCAATCAGAGAATCAATCGGAGAATCATTCAGAGGAGCAATCAGAGGGTCTGAAATTCAATCAGAGAATCAATCAGAGAATCAATCAAACAATCAATCAGAGGGTCAATCAGAGGATCAATCAGAGGATCAATCAAAGAATCAATGAGAGAATCAATCAGAGTATCACTCAGATAATCAATTAGAGGGTCATTCAGAGAATCAATCAGAGAATCAGTCAGAGAATCAAACAGAGGGTCAATCAGACGAATGAACCAAAGGATCAATCAGAGAATCAATCAAACAATCAATCAGAGGATCAATCAGAGGATCAATCAGAGGATCAATCAATCAATCAGAGGATCAATCAGAGGATCAATCAGAGAATCAAACAGAGGGTCAATCAGACGAATGAATCAGAGGATCAATCAGAGAATCAATCAGACAATCAATCAGATGGTCAATCGGACAATCAATCAGAGGATCAATCAGAGGATCAATCAATCAATCAGAGGATCAATCAGAGGATCATTCAGAGTATCACTCAGATAATCAATTAGAGGGTCAATCAGAGAATGTATCAGAGAATCAATCAGAGAATCAATCGAAGAATCAATCAGAGGATCAATCAGCGAATCAATCATAGAATCAATTAGAGGGTCTGAAATTCAATCAGAGAATGAAACAGAGAATCAATCAAACAATCAATCAGAGGATCAATCAGAGGGTCAATCAATCAGAGGATCAATCAATCAATCAGAGGATCAATCAGAGGATCAATCAGAGTATCACTCAGATAATCAATTAGAGGGTCAATCAGAGAATCAAGCAGAGGATCAATCAGACGAATGAATCAGAGGATCAATCAGAGAATCAAACAGACAATCAATCAGAGGATCAATCTGAGAATCAATCAGAGGATCAATCAGAGAATCAATCATAGAATCAATTAGAGGGTCTGAAATTCAATCAGAGAATCAATCAGAGAATCAATCGGAGAATCAATCAGAGGATCAATCAGAGAATCAATCATAGAATCAATTAGAGGGTCTGAAATTCAATCAGAGAATCAATCAGAGAATCAATCAAACAATCAATCAGAGGATCAATCAGAGGATCAATCAGAGGATCACTCAGAGAATCAATGAGAGAATCAAACAGAGTATCACTCAGATAATCAATTAGAGGGTCATTCAGAGAATCAATCAGAGAATCAATCAGAGAATCAGTCAGAGAATCAAACAGAGGGTCAATCAGACGAATGAATCAGAGGATCAATCAGAGAATCAATCAAACAATCAATCAGAGGATCAATCAGAGGATCAATCAATCAATCAGAGGATCAATCAGAGGATCAATCAGAGTATCACTCAGATAATCAATTAGAGGGTCAATCAGAGAATCAAGCAGAGGATCAATCAGACGAATGAATCAGAGGATCAATCAGAGAATTTAACAGACAATCAATCAGAGGATCAATCTGAGAATCAATCAGAGGATCAATCAGAGAATCAATCATAGAATCAATTAGAGGGTCTGAAATTCAATCAGAGAATCAATCAGAGAATCAATCAAACAATCAATCAGAGGATCAATCAGAGGATCAATCAGAGGATCAATCAGAGAATCAATGAGAGAATCAAACAGAGTAACACTCAGATAATCAATTAGAGGGTCATTCAGAGAATCAATCCGAGAATCAATCAGAGAATCAGTCAGAGAATCAAACAGAGGGTCAATCAGACGAATGAATCAGAGGATCAATCAGAGGATCAATCAGAGGGTCAATCAATCAGAGGATCAAACAGAGGATCAATCAATCAATCCTAGAATCAATCAGAGAATCAGTCAGAGAATCAAACAGAGGGTCAATCAGACGAATGAATCAGAGGATCAATCAGAGAATCAAACAGACAATCAATCAGAGGATCAATCTGAGAATCAATCAGAGGATCTATCAGAGAATCAATCATAGAATCAATTAGAGGGCCTGAAAT
This sequence comes from Scyliorhinus torazame, assembly GCF_047496885.1. Lineage (NCBI taxonomy): Eukaryota > Metazoa > Chordata > Chondrichthyes > Carcharhiniformes > Scyliorhinidae > Scyliorhinus > Scyliorhinus torazame. Next base: position 95,469,568 of record NC_092710.1, read on the forward strand.
TCAATCAGAGAATGAAACAGAGAATCAATCAAACAATCAATCAGAGGATCAATCACAGGATCAATCAGAGGGTCAATTAATCAGAGGATCAATCAGAGGATCAATCAATCAATCAGAGGATCAATCAGAGGATCAATCAGAGTATCACTCAGATAATCAATTAGAGGGTCAATCAGAGAATCAAGCAGAGGATCAATCAGACGAATGAATCAGAGGATCAATCAGAGAATCAAACAGACAATCAATCAGAGGATTAATCTGAGAATCAATCAGAGGATCAATCAGAGAATCAATCATAGAATCAATTAGAGGGTCTGAAATTCAATCAGAGAATCAATCAGAGAATCAATCAAACAATCAATCAGTGGATCAATCAGAGGGTCAATCAGAGGATCAATCAGAGAATCAATGAGAGAATCAAACAGAGTATCACTCAGATAATCAATTAGAGGGTCATTCAGAGAATCAATCAGAGAATCAATCAGAGAATCAGTCAGAGAATCAAACAGAGGATCAATCAGAGGATCAATCAGAGGATCAATCAATCAATCAGAGGATCAATCAGAGGATCAATCAGAGAATCAAACAGAGGGTCAATCAGACGAATGAATCAGAGGATCAATCAGAGAATCAATCAGACAATCAATTAAATGGTCAATCGGACAATCAATCAGAGGATCAATCAGAGGATCAATCAATCAATCAGAGGATCAATCAGAGGATCATTCAGAGTATCACTCAGATAATCAATTAGAGGGTCAATCAGAGAATGTATCAGAGGAACAATCAGAGGATCAATCAGAGAATCAAACAGAGGGTCAATCAGACGAATGAATCAGAGGATCAATCAGAGAATCAATCAGACAATCAATCTGAGGTTCAATCAGAGAATCAATCAGAGAATCAATCAAACAATCAATCAGAGGATCAATCAGAGGATCAATCAGAGGATCAATGAGAGAATCAATGAGAGAATCAAGCAGGGGATCAATTAGAGGATCAATCAATCAATCAGAGAATCAGTCAGAGGATCAATCAGAGGATCAATCAGAGAATCAATGAGACAATCAATCAGAGGATCAATCAATCAATCAGAGGATCAATCAGAGGATCAATCAGACAATCAATCAGACAATCAATCAGAGGATCAATCAATCAATTAGAGGATCAATCAGAGGATCAATCAGATATTCAATCAGAGGATCAATCAGATAATTAATCAGAATCAATCAGAGGATCAATCAGAGAATCAATCAGAATCAATCAGAGGATCAATCAGAGAATCAATCAAACAATCAATCAGAGGATCAATCAGAGAATCAATCAGAGAATCAATTAGAATTAATCAGAGTATCAATCAGAGAATCACTCAGAGGAGCAATCAGAGGATCAGTCAGAGAATCAATCAGAAGATCAATCAGAGGATCAATCAGAGAATCAATCAGAGAATTAATTATAGCACCAATCAGAGGATCAATCAGAGAATCAGAGGATCAATCAGAGGATTAATCAGAGGATCAATCAGATGGTCAATCAGAGGGTCAATCAGAGGGTCAATCAGAGGATTAATTAGAGAATCAATCAGAGGGTCAATCAGACAATCACTCAGAGGATCAATCAGAGGGTCAATTAGAGGATCAATCAATCAATCAGTGGATCAATTAGAGTATCAATAAGAGTATCAATCAGAGAATCAAATAGAGGGTCAATCATAGAATCAATTAGAGAATCACTCAGGGGATCAATTAGAGGAACAGTCAGAGTAACAATCAGAGGATCAATCAGAGGATTAATTAGAGGATCAATCAATCAATCAGAGGATCAATCAGAGTATCAATCACAGAATCAATCAGAGGATCTACCAGAGGATCAATCTATCAATCAGAGTATCAATCAGAGTATCAATCAGAGTATCAATCAGAGTATCAATCAGAGTATCAATCAGATAATCAATGAGAGGGTCAATCAGAGATCAAATTAGAGAATCACTCAGAGGATCAATCAGAGAATCAATCAGAGGATTAATTAGAGAATCAATCAGAGGATCAATCAGAGGATCAGAGGATCAATCAGAGAATTAATCAGAGAATCAATCAGAGGATTAATCAGAGATTCAATCAGAGGATTAATTAGAGAATCAATCAGAGGATCAATCAGAGGATCAATCAGGGGATTAATCAGAGAATCAATCAGACGATCAATCAGAGGATCAATCAGAGAATCAATCAGATGGTCAATCGGACAATCAATCAGAGGATCAATCAGAGGATCAATCAATCAATCAGGGGATCAATCAGAGGATCAATCAGAGTATCACTCAGATTATCAATTAGTGGGTCAATCAGAGAATCAATCAGAGGATCAATCAGAGAATCAATCAGAGAATCAATCAGATGGTCAATCGGACAATCAATCAGAGGATCAATCAGAGGATCAATCAGAGGATCAATGAGAGAATCAATGAGAGAATCAATCAGAGGATCAATTAGAGGATCAATCAATCAATCAGAGGATCAGTCAGAGGATCAATCAGAGGATCAATCAGAGAATCAATCAGACAATCAATCAGAGGATCAATCAATCAATCAGAGGATCAATCAGAGGATCAATCAGAGAATCAATCAGACAATCAATCAGAGGATCAATCAATCAATTAGAGGATCAATCAGAGGATCAATCAGAGAATCAATCAGAGGATCAATCAGATAATCAATCAGAATCAATCAGAGGATCAATCAGAGACTCAATCAAACAAACAATCAGAGGATCAATCAGAGGATCAATCAGAGACTCAATCGGAGAATCAATCAGAGGATCAATCAATCAGCGGATCAATCAGAGGATCAATCAGAGAATCAATCAGAATCAATCAGAGGATCAATCAGAGAATCAATCAAACAATCAATCAGAGGATCAATGACAGGATCAATCAGAGAATCAATCAGAGAATCAATTAGAATCAATCAGAGTATCAATCAGAGAATCATTCAGAGGAGCAATCAGAGGATCAGTCAGAGAATCAATCAGAAGATCAATCAGAGTATCAATCAGAGAATCAATCAGAGGATTAATTATAGAACCAATCAGAGGATCAATCAGAGAATCAGAGGATCAATCAGAGGATTAATCAGAGGATCAATCAGATGGTCAATCAGAGGGTCAATCAGAGGGTCAATCAGAGGATTAATTAGAGAATCAAACAGAGGGTCCATCAGAGGGTCAATTAGAGGATCAATCAATCAATCAGAGGATCAATTAGAGTATCAATAAGAGTATCAATCAGAGAATCAAATAGAGGGTCAATCATAGAATCAATTAGAGAATCACTCAGAGGATCAATTAGAGGAACAGTCAGAGTAACAATCAGAGGATCAATCAGAGGATTAATTAGTGGATCAATCAATCAATCAGAGGATCAATCAGAGTATCAATCACAGAATCAATCAGAGGATCTACCAGAGGATCAAACTATCAATCAGAGTACCAATCAGAGTATCAATCAGAGTATCAATCAGATAATCAATGAGAGGGTCAAACAGTGATCCAATTAGAGAATCACTCAGAGAATCAATCAGAGAATCAATCAGAGGATTAATTAGAGAACCAATCCGAGGATCAATCAGAGGATCAGAGGATCAATCTGAGAATTAATCAGAGAATCAATCAGAGGATAATCAGAGATTCAATCAGAGGATTAATTAGAGAATCAATCAGAGGATCAATCAGGGGATTAATCAGAGAATCAATCAGAGGATCAATCAGAGGATCAATCAGAGATTCAATCAGAGGGTTAATCAGACAATCACTCAGAGGATCAATCAGAGGGTCAATCAGAGAATCAATTAGAGAATCACTCAGAGGATCAATCAGAGGAACAGTCAGGGAATCATTCAGAGGATCAATCAGAGGATTAATTAGAGGATCAATCAATCAATCAGAGGGTCAATCAGAGAATCAATCAGAGAATCAATCTGAGGATCAATCAGAGAATCAATCAGAGGGTCAATCAGCGGATCAATCAGAGGTTCAATCAGAGGATCACTCAACAATCAGAGGATCAATCAGAGAATCAATCAGTGGGTCAAACTGAGGATCAATGAGAGGGTCAATCAGAGGATCAGGGAATCAGTCAGAGGATCTATCAGAGGACCAATCAGAGAATCAATCAGAGGATCAATCAGAAAATCAAACAGTGAATCAATCAGAGAATCAATCAGAGGTTCAATTGGAGAATCAATTAGAGGTTCACTCTGAGAATCAATCAGATAATCAATCAGAGAATCAATCAGTGGATCAATCGGAGAATCAATCTGAGAATCAATCAGGGAATCAATCAGAGGATCAATTGGAGAATCAATCAGAGAATCAATTAGAGGTTCACTCTGAGAATCAATCAGATAATCAATCAGAGAATCAATCAGCGGATCAAACGCAGAATCAATCAGAGAATCCGTCAGAGAATCAATCAGAGGATCAATCAGAGGGTCAATGATAGAATCAGTCAACAATCAGAGGATCAATCAGAGAATCAATCAGAGGGTCAATCAGAGAATCAATCAGAGAATCAATCAGAGAATCAATCAGAGAATCAATTAGAGAATCAATCAGAGAATCAATCTGAGGATCAATCAGAGAATCAATCAGAGGGTCAATCAGAGAATCAATCAGAGAATCAATTAGAGAATCAATCAGAGAATCAATCTGAGGATCAATCAGAGAATCAATTGGAGGGTCAATCAGCGGATCAATCAGAGGATCACTCAACAATCAGAGGATCAATCAGAGAATCACTCAGAGGGTCAATCATAGAATCAATCAGAGAATCAATCAGAGAATCAATCAGAGAATCAATGAAAGAATCAATCAGAGAATCAATCTGAGGATCAATCAGAGAATCAATCAGAGAATCAATCAGAGAATCAATCAGAGCGTCAATCAGAGAATCAATCAACAATCAGAGGATCAATCAGAGAATCAATCAGAGGGTCAAACAGCAGATCAATCAGAGGATCAATCAGAGGATCACTCAACAATCAGAGGATCAATCAGAGAATCAATCTGAGGGTCAATCAGAGGATCAATGAGAGGGTCAATCAGAGTATCAGAGAATCAATCAGAGGATCAATCAGAGGACCAATCAGAGAATCAATCAGAGAATCAATCAGAGGATCAATCAGAGGACCAATCAGAGAATCAATCAGACAATCAATCAGAGGATCAATCAGAGAATCAATTAGAGGGTCAATCAGAGGGTCAATCAGCAGATGAATCAGAGGATCACTCAACAATCAGAGGATCAATCAGAGGATCAATCAGAGAATCAATCAGAGAATGAATCAGAGGATCAATCAGAGAATGAATCAGAGGATCAATCAGAGAATCAATCGGAGAATCAATCAGAGAATCAATCAGAGGATCAATTGGAGAATCAATGAGAGAATCAATTAGCGGTTCACTCTGAGAATCAATCAAAGAATCAATCAGAGGATCAATTAGCATATCACTCTGAAAATCAATCAAAGAATCAATCAGAGGATCAATTAGAGGATCAGAGGATCGATCAGAGAATCAGTCAGAGGATTAATCAGAGAATCAATCAGAGGATTAATTAGAGAATCAATCAGAGGATCAATCAGAGGATCAGAGAATCAATCAGAGGATCAATCAGAGGACCCATCAGGGACTCAATCAGAGGATCAGTCAGAGAATCAGTCAGAGGATCGGAGAATCAATCAGAGGATCAATCAGAGGATCAATCAGAGGATCAGAGAATCAATCAGAGGATCAATCAGAGAATCAATCAGAGGATCAATCAGAGAAACAATCAGAGAAACAATCAGAGAATCAATCAGCATGATCAATCAAAGGATTTAAAAGTGGATCGATTGGAATGTCAATCAGATGATCAATCAAAGGATTAATTAGAGGATCAGTTAGAGGATCAATCAAAAGATCCATCAGATTATCAATCACATTTTACTTAGTAGATCAATAATGGATTTAATTAGAATGTCAATTAGAGGATCAATCAGAGGATTGAGCAGTGTTGCGATTGTAGGATCAATCAGATGATCAATTAGAGGATCAATTGGAAGATCAATCAGATGGTCAATCCGAATTTCAATCAGACGATCAGTCTATCAGAGGATCGACCGGACGATCAATTGGAGGATCATCAGAGAATCAGTTAGATGCTTCATTGGAATGTCAATCAATTAATCAATCAGAGGATCTATCAGTGGACTGATTGGAGGATAAATTAGAGGGTAAATCAGAAGATCGATCAGATGATCAATCAGAGGATCAAAGAATCAATCGGAGGATCAATTAAAGGGTGAATCTAAGGACATATTGGAAGATCAATTGGAGGATCAGAGATTCAATCGGATGATCGATCAGAAGATCAATCGCAGATTCAAACAACGGATCAAACATGGGTTTTTTTCACTGAATTAGAATCGGAGGATTAATAGAAGAATCAATTAGAAGATCAAACAGGGAATCAGACAGAGTATTTATCAACAGATATAGGACAGAACTAATCAGGTTATCCAGCAGGTTACAGTGTCAATTATGGAATTAATAACTGAATCAATCCTGGAATCTATCAGGATTAATCAGTGTACCAATCAGGAGGTCATTCTTGAGGAGATAACAGAATTATCCATATAATCAATCACAGCATCAGATAAAATCAATCAAAGGATCAGAGAACCAGTCACAAGATCAGAGAATTGATCCTAGGATCCAAGAATCAGTCACCTGATCAAGAAATCAATCACAGGGTCAGAAAATCAGTCAAGAATAATCACGGGATCATTCTGAGGATCATTCACTGTATCAATCAGAAGACCAAAGAATCAATCACAGGACAGAATCGAGCACAGGATCAGAGAATCAATTAAGAATCATCAAGGATCATTCAGAGGATCATTGAGAGGACCAGAGAATGAATCAAATGATCACAGAGAGAACTGTTGTAGTGCAAGGCAAGCTTTGAGGCAGAGTTGAATCATAACAATGATTTATTTAACTAAGAATAACTTTATATGCAGAACAGTACATACAACTACTACACAGGTCTAATCTCCTTGACTCGCAAGTTAACTCTGACCAAATCCCAACAGCCGGGTCCACGCCCAAACATCTGATAGGCTAACGTTGGCGCACACTGTCTCCATAGGCTCCGGGCCTGTCATGTGGCCCATGAAGGATCACTCCCTAAAGGGGTGATGGCCGCCAGACTTTATTTGACGATCTGGGAATATTTCCTCTCAGCACCTGACAGTATTCTGGATGTGAAAGTGACAGGCTTATCCGCATCATCTTCCACCTTGTGGGAGATTACCTCCCCGATGCCACAGGGTGATGCAGTGCAAGTGGCTATGATGGGTTTATCTGGGTTGAAATGGACCAGTAAGGCCAATGACTGCAGGGCCTGTTTGACCTGATCAAAATACTTCCTCTGGGAATCTTCCCACTTCCAACGTCGGTGCTTCTGCAGCAGTTGATGCAGGGGTGCCAAAAAGGTAAACAGATTGGGGAAAAAGTGGCTCTAATAATTGACCATCCCAACATATTCCTTGGTTCAGGTGCCCCTTTTATTGCCTTTATCTTATCTTTGAATGAATAGTAATCTCTTTGCATCAACTCTGAAACCTAAATATGTCACCTCATCAGCCTGAAACATGTACTTCTCTCACTTTCGCCGAATATCTGCTTCCTTAAACGTTTTGAGGATTTCTTCCAAATTGACTCTGTGCTCCTCTGGTGTTGCTCTCCTCACTATGACCTTGACAAGATGCACAACAACCTCAAGAATTCCTGAAAAAGGCTCCCCATTGTGCGCTGAAATATAGCACAGACCAATGAAATACCGAAGGGCAATTCCGCATATTGGAATAAGCCTTTGTGGGTATTTATGGTGATGAACTTCCTTGATTCATTTTCCAGCTCATACTGCTGGTATGCAAGGCTTAAACCCAATTTAGTGTGTTTGATGCCCCCTCTTAACTTGGCAATTAAATCTTCCATCCCTGGTCACTGTCATCTTGTAATCACCACAGATTCGGACAGTAAAGTTCAGCTACAACAATGGGATGATCGGTACTGCGCATTCGGAAAACTGTACAGGAGTAATTAACACCAGATCTTCCAGACACTTCAACTCCACCTCCACGTTTTGGTGTTGAGCATAAGGCACCAATCTCGTGTGACGTTTTTTTGCTGTTACTTCTAGTTCTACATAGATCTTTGTTTGCACTCCTTCCATGCACCCTAACTCTCTGTGGAAGACTTTGTGGTATTTCCATAGAAGTTTCTGGAAAATGCCATCAGTGATACTGAATAGTTCTAATCAATTAAATTTGATTTACTTCAGCCAATCACACCCCATGAGGTTTGGCTTTTGTCCTTTCACTATGATTGACGGCAGCTGGGCTGACTGGTGTTGGTACGATACTGGTATGCCTGCTGTCCCCAATATCTTCAGTGCCTCCCCTAAGGTGGCCGATGTATTGCTGAGATTCACAGGCTGCAGCCCTCCCTGCACTTACCTAAACGTTGCTCGCCCACTACGTTGGCAGTCTCCAACCTCTATTTCAAATGGACAGCCATTGACGTCAAAAACAATCTCAATGGGGGATATTTACTTAATTTCAGCATATTGAGTTTGTATATTTCTTATTTTTATTCAGGGTCTTCCTCAAGCTTGTTCACTCAAGTCACTGAAGTTTTTTTTAACTTGGAGTAGACTGTCTGACTCTTTGTCTGGTTTGTGTATGACCTTTTTTGTTACATTTGAAACAGATGAATTCCTTACACTTGCATCTGTCTTGGGAATGCTTTCCCCTGCAGTGGTAACAAGCCTCTAACCCTTGTGATTGCCAGTCACTTTTCCTCTTGCCTGGCATCGCTGCTTCTTGCTTCGGGAACCTCGAGCAGCCGTGTCCTCCTGCCCATGACTGATTCACCTTGCTTTGCATGCTTTGTAACTCAAAAGTACTTTGTTCAGCACTTTCAGTTGCTTGAGCAAACTCAACCGCTTTGTCCAAGGATATCTTGGTTTCTGCCAGCAACCTCTTCTGAATATTTAAGTTTTTGATCACACAGATCAACCGGTTGTGCAGCATGTCATTGAGAGAAGTACCAAATTCACAATGTTCCGGCATTTGTCAACATTTGGCTACAAAAGCGGATACCATTTTTCCAGGACCTCTAATGGCTGCATGAAATTCCACAGCGCTGCATAATAATAGAGGATCGGGATTGTATTGGTCCCTCACGATTTGTACCAATTGAACAAAGGACTTACAGTTCGGTGCCTCCAGATATGTTAAGCTTTGCATGAGGTTCTAAGTTTGTGGGCCACAAACTGTAAATAATTTTACCTTCTGTTTGTTTTCTACCGTGATTTCATTGGCAGCGAAAAAGCCTTTAGGCACATTGGCCCCAACTTTCAATCTTCGGATCATAGAACATAGAACATAGAACAATACAGCGCAGTACAGGCCCTTCGGCCCACGATGTTGCACCGAAACAAAAGCCATCTAACCTACACTATGCCATTATCATCCATATGTTTATCCAATAAACTTTTAAATGCCCTGATCAATGATCAAACAGATCAATTTTTCCAAACAGTAACATAGCTATTCGATTGCTGATGATGTTTTACTTTTTCAGGACTCTTCCCCTCCCTTCCAATTTTTGATGAGTTCCCTTTGATCGCATTGCTTTGTTCACATCGCCAGTGTTGTATTGCGAGGAAAGTGAAAAGGAAATGTTACTCAGAAGAACTTTAAATACAGAGCAGTACAACTGCTACTCAAGTCTTGTTCTCTTGACTCCCAAGCTAATTCTGACCAAACCCCAGGCCCATGTCCAAACAACAGATTGGCTAACTTTCATATGCACTGTCCCCACAGGCTCCAGGCTTGGCACGTGGTCTGTGAAGGATCGCCCCTGAAAGGGACCACGCTACCACAAGGACCAATCAGCGAATCAGAGAATTAATCAGCGAATCGGCAGATTGATCATGGATCAGTCAAAGGATCAAAAAATGACAGAAAATTGATCACAGGATCAATCAAAAGATCGAAGAGTCAGAGAATCAACCAGAGAAAAAGTCAACTGATCGGAGGATCAAACCAAATATCAATCGGAGAATCTATCATTCAAAGAATCAAGCATAAGGATTAATTTTAGACATACAAAGCAGAGGATTCAGCCATTGTGCATGTGGGAACTCTTTGAAAGACATGTCTATTTAGTCACATTCCCCATAACTCTGCTTATACATTTTTTTCCCTTTTTGACTGAATAGTTAAGATTTTATTTTACTGGTGGGAATTTGAATCCAATTTATTTGATTAACTGTTATGCCTGGCAGAAAATTACTGAAGATACAAATGGAGATAAGCACTGAAACAAATAAACAAGAAAAGTAATATTGTTAGGAAAGTAGTTCTTCTTCTGTAGCCACTCACGCATTATCATTGGTTCTGCACGGGAGCTGTGGATTTTCACACAATGTGCACTTTACCCCTGATTGACACGAGAAAGTGATTTCAAAGACAATGCTGAAAATATGCTACCCCAAGAGGCAATCTCAGTGTTTCAAGGTTCACCTTTGTATTTTCAATTTCAATATGTAGCAGTGTGAGAAATAAGTACAAAGAACATTTGGATTCCATTAAGCCTTAAACAATGCAGGCTCTGTTTTGATCAGTTGAATAAAGGAAATTTGGATTTGAGATAGCGACTGTGTTATAATGCCCAGAAGCAATGTTGTCTTTCTTAAATACATTGCTGCTCTCATTCCTGTATACTGAGCTCACAAGCACCATCGAGATGAGTAGGCCGGTCTCAGTAGCTTTAACTCAAGCAACTCAAGCATGCCATTAACTTTGACGCAAGAGGAGTGATGATAAATAGGTGTGACAGCAAAGGAAACTTCCGGGACTGGATTCTCCGATTTTCAGGCTTTGTCCTGATGCCAGTGTGGGAACGGTGGCGTTTTACGACTGAAATATTGGTGCAAAACGACCACCGATCCTCCATTTGGCTGGGGGCTAGCAGGTAGGCAGCATGGAGCACCCGGCTCTAGCTGCCTATACGGCCGGAGATTTGCTGGGTCCGTGGCCGCGCATGCGCAGGTGCCGGCCTGCAGCGGCCATGCCGTGCAACATGACGCCAGCCGCGCGTGGACCCGCCCTGTCAAATAGTGCCCCCCGTTTGGCCAGTCTCGTGACACCCAGACCACCCCCAACAGTGCTCCCAGCCCCTGCCAAAGACCCCCCTGCCCGCTGATCGGCTCTCTCCCGACTGTGGCGGCATGGGGCTGAGTCAGCAGCCGCCACGTCGAGTTCCCGACCAAAAATATCAAATGCGACCGATGCCGTCGGGAACTCGGCCAGTCGGGGGCGAGGATTCGGGTGAAGGGCCTCAGGCAACATCCTGAGGCTGTCGATATGGCGTGCGCTTTGGAGGGGGTGAAGCATTATCAAAGCGGGGGCGCCTCCGATTCCGTCGCAAACGGGGACTCCTGCCGATTGCCGAACGCGATTTCAGCGTCGGACACCGGAGAATCCAGAACTTTGCATAATAGCCTCCGGAAAACAAGGAATGCCATAAGTGATGATTGCAGTTTCTGCGGCCATCAAATCGTAGAGCTTTTGTATCGAACATTGTGCTCCGTCGCATTGGTGCAATCATAGCAATAGCGCAAATATCCAGGAATTTCCAGTGAAATATCAACTGAACCAAAATTAAACTCGGACATATTTGTAAATGTTAAAAGGATGTATGGATAATCTAGCTGTTAGTCCTCAAATAATAATAATAGTTTATAATCATAACTCTATGACATTCAACACCCTTTAACAAAGGTGAATATCCTGGGGGGGAGGGGGGGGGCAGGGGGAGGATGGGAGGTGGTGGGGGACGGAGGGGGGAGAGGCAGGTGGAAGGCGGGTGATTACCATTGCCCACAAACACAAATGGAACTGTCATCTAAATGTCCTAGATCCTCGGGCAGGCTCAAACCATCTTCACCACCAGCAAGTTAGCACTGCTACCTCACAGCGCCAGGGACCCGGGTTCCATTCTGGCCTTGGGTCACTGTCTGTGTAGAGTTTGTTCTCCCCGTGACTGCGTGGGTTTCCTCCGGGTGCTCCGGTTTCCTCCCACAGTCCAAAGGTATGCAGGTTAGGTGGATTGGCCATGCTAAATTGCTCCTTACTGTCCAAGGACGTGTGGGCTATGTTATGGGGTTGCAGGGACAGGGCCGGGTGGACATGGGTAGAGTGCTCAATTGAAGGGTTGGTGCAGACTCAATGGGCTGAATGGCCTCCTTCTGCACTGTAGGGATTTTATGATTATAAGGCACAAGCCAGGAGTGTGATGGAATATTTTGATTGTAGCTGTACAAAGAAAAGGTCCACCAATACTTTCTAAAGGAATGCCAGTGATTCTCACTAGTTAAAAAAATGCATATTTTAAAAAACCTTTAAACAATGGAAGTATCCCTTCATATATGTCTTGTCACATGACAGAAAAAGGATGGGAGGAGATATTTATTATTGCTGTGAAGTAACAAAAATCGCTCAGATATTAGATGTGAATATGTCAACAATGATAGATGGAGACTGGTTACCACACCGGTGAGGAATGGAGGTTATTCCATATAAAAACCCCAAATCTCTCTTTGCCAACTTTCAGCATTAAGTAGCGGTAACCGTCTCTGCCCTAACCAATTGCAGAAACAAAGTAAACCTGACAACTATTATCCACGTTATTTAAATAAATTATACAGTGACATAACAAACTTATGTAAGACCACTTAGGTGACTCCCTAGTAATACCATGGCCTGATTTTCAGTAGTGGCTGGTTTAGCACAGGGCTAAATCGCTGGCTTTGAAAGCAGACCAAGGCAGGCCAGCAGCACGGTTCAATTCCCATACTGGCCTCCACGAACAGGCGTTGGAATGTGGCGACTAGGGGCTTTTCACAATAACTTCATTTGAAGCCTACTTGTGGCAATAAGCGATTTTCATTTCAATATGCAAAGTCAATCCTTGTGATTTTTTCATACATATTCTTTCACATGATCTGACATTAATGGGTGGGTCAGCATTTATTGTCCATCCCTTATTGCCCTTGAGAAGGTGGGGGTGAGCTGCCTTCACAAATTACTGCAGTCCATGTGGTGTCGGTGCATCCACAGTGCTGAAAGGAAGGAGGTTCCAGAATTTTGACCCAGCGACAATGAAGGAAAGGTGATATAGCTCCAAGTCAGGATGGTGAGTGCTTTGGAGAGCAAGTTGCAAGTGTTGTTGCCGTGTATCTGCAGTTCATGGTTGGGATTCTCCGATCCTCCGCGCCTGAATCGCGGCCGGCACGGAGAATAGGCATTCACGCCGAAAATCCAGTGCAAAGGCGCTTCTGCAATTCTCTGCGGACCCCGCAGTCGCACGCGCGTGGTCGACGCGCCACCAGTCGGGGGCCATTGGAACAGGCCCCCGTGCCGATTCTCCACGGTTGACCGGCCGAAATCCCACCAGCGTGGTTTACTTGTCGTACCATTGGCAGGAGTTGGGACCCCAGGCCGCAGTGGCGGTCCCTGTGGGGGGTGGGGGGGTATCTGACTCCAGGGGGGACTCAGTAGTGGCCAGGCCCACGATCGGGGGTCACCATTGGTTGGGCCATCGCGATCTTGGAGGGCCTATCGTCCTCCGCGTGGGCCCGCTGTGTGGCACCGCCATGTCGGCAGCGCCCGTGCGAGATGGGCCGCCGTGCGCATGCGCGGACCTGCTTGTGGCCGCCTTGCGCAGGCGTGGCCGCGCGGTCTGGCTAGCAGGGCCCTGCCAGCAGCCAGAGCTGCGGGATGCACGCCGGGGCTCTGCTAGCCCCCTGGAAAACAGAGAATCACCCCGGACCTTCGAGGAAAAAGTCCGGAGTGATTCTCGCCAATTTTCCGGCGGGCCCTAATTTGGGCTTAGTCCCCAGAAGGGAGAATCCCGCCCCTTGTCTTTCTAGGTGGTAGAGGTTTTGGATTTGGAAAGTGCTGCCTGAGGAGGCTTGATGAGTTGCTGCAGCGCATCTTGTAGATGGTACACATTACAGCCGTTGCAGGTGATGGGGTAAGTGATTAAGGATGGGGCGCCAATGAAGCGGGCTGTTTTGTTTGGCTTGTGTTGAACTTTTGCGCGTTGTTTCAGTAGCACTCATTGAGGGAAGTGCAAAGTATTCCATCAAACTCCTGACTTATACCTTGAAGATGACGGACAAGCTTTGGGGAGTCAGGACGTGAGTTACCTGCTGCAGAACCCCCTACTTTTGTAGCCACCATATTTATATGACTGGTCCAGTTACATTTCTGGTCAATAGTAGCTTCCAAGATGTTCAGTGATGGTAATGCCACTGAATGTCAAGATATTCAGTGTTTTTTTAAATAGAATCCCTACAGTACATAAGGAGGCCAGTCGGCCCACCAAATCTGCACCCACCCTCCGAAAGAGGACCCTACCCCCCCATCCCCGTAACCCCACCTAACCTGCACATCTTTGGACTGTGGGAGGAAACCAGAGCACCCAGAGGAAACCCACGCAGACACAGGGAGAATGTGCAAATACAGTCACCCAAGGCCGTAATTAAACCCTGGTCCCTGCCGCTGTGAGCCAGCAGCGCTAACCATTGTGTATCCAAATAACCTTTTGGATATGGTTATTGTCTGGCACTTGTGTGGCACAAATGTCATTTGCAACTTTCCCGCCCAAGCCCGAATGTTGCATATAGTCACAAATTGCTTTTGTATCTGAGGAGTCGTGAATGTTACTGAATGTTGTGAAATCATCTGCAATCATAACCATTTCTGACCTTAAGATGGAGGATAGGTCATTGAGGAAAGACAATTAAAGAATATCTTGTCATAAACAATGGTGAACCTCAGTAATCTAGAATCTGTGTGGTAAATAATTCTATTTCGCATTACGCAAAAAATGCACTCAATATTTGAAAAAACATCAATTAACTGTGCATGAAGTGGTTAAAGACTTACATACCTTCCTTTTTCGTGCATCAGTCCATATGCCTTGCACAGAACAACTTATTTTTATGGAATATTGCAAATTCCATGAAATGAGAGAAATCCAAATGTATTTAGTAGAAGTGTTCTATATAGATCTCTATTGACTTCCATGAAACATAATCAGGATTAACTACTTTTTATCACCTTTCAATTCTGGCCTCTTGAGTATTTTCACCAAGCGCCGACCCCCTCCCCCATAATCCCAGCTGCTTTACCCCTCCCCTACTTTCTACTGTTCCCAATATTCCTCTTTTTCTTCTGCTTGAACTGGAACTACTCTTGGAGACTGTGTTGGCACTGCTCATGGCCATGGCGGCAAGGTGGCACTGCTGCCTCACAGTGCCAGGGACCCGGGTTCGATTCCGACTTTGGGTCACTGTCTGTGTGGTGTTTGCACTTTCTCCCCGTGTGTGCGCGGGCTTCCTCCGGGTGCTCCGGTTTTCTCCCACAGTCCAAAGATGTGCAGGTTAAGTGGATTGGTCATACTAAATAACCCCTTAGTGTCCGAAGGTTAGATGGGGTTATGAGGATAGAGCAAGGGATTGAACCTAGGTAGGGTAGGGTGCTCTTTTGGATGGTCGATGAAGACATGATGGGCTGAATGGCCTGATTCCAAGGTGGGTTAAACTCATTATGTCTGCTTACATCAAACTCACCTATCCAACTGATGACCCTCTGGACTCTGGTTTAAAAATCTTTGGATGAAAATCACCATCTGTCTATCATTCCTATCACTTTCGATGATTCTCAGTTCCCCTCTTTGAAACTTTTCCTTCTGTAAAATGTAATAAAATTCTTGTTGCAAAGCAGACTAAACTCTGTGAAATGTAAATTGCATATATCTCATTATCGTACTTGCGTGGAAAGGTTGATTTTCATAATGTTGATATTCCAATCTTATCTTCAGAGACCACTGAAGTGCAGCTGAAAGTTAGGTACATTTTCCTAACTGAACATACTTATGTAAAGAATGCAATAAAACACAGTCACCAAAGCATTTCTAGTGTGTCTGTGCAATCAAAGAGATGATATTTAGATGCAAACGCATATTGCTTGCTGATTGAGCTCTTGAGAAAATAGAAAACAAAAAGTGGCATAATGGAGAAAACAGTCAGGGTTTCCTTCAAACATGAGTTCTCATGGATTTCACTTCTCAGTCAATGGAGTGGTGTAAGTGTTATGACCACTGGGAATTATATGATGGTTATGTTTTAAACTGCCTCCGATAATTCAAGGTAAAATGGAGAAGTTTAGAGTGGGGGGTATGACCTCAAATGGGACTTTCCCGGAGACAAATCCATAGGGCCTGCTTATTATGGAGACAGAAACTCAAATTGAAATTTATTCAAAGTCCGGTGTAAGGCTTAACACCAGGCCACAAAAGTGGAAGCAGTTGTTCTTGCTGCGTACAGTCTGAGACTCCCCAAGTCAGAGAGACTTGAAGATTGGAGAAAGGTGTTGCTTTGCCAGGCGGAGGGCAAACAACTGTTTATTGGTTAATCCTGGAGCCGAATCTTGGTGAGGATGAAACTCCTGTGTGAGGAAACAAGGAATGTGGACAGTTAAAAACCAAGAGGATACCTTGCTGCTCGAAGTCCATTCAATTGTACTGAGAAGGCAGAATAAAGGGAACTTAGCTTAAAAGGTCACTAGAAGATTCAACCTGGTGGGGCAGGTTAAAGCTGGGAGCAGCTTGAGACTTCGAAGAAAGGGTCACACTTTTGCTGATCAGATGGGATCATGGATATTCGTTGCCTACTAAGTAGTGTATAGTCAATGTTGATTTCGGTTTTTTGTTCCAATCAAAGTCTTAAAATGTGAAATTGTATTGGCGAATCTTTGCGTTGGTCACTAAGAAATTTATATTGCTTTTTACCAGACTCTGTAGGGGGTCAAAACATAGGTCTTCAAAGCAAGCTACTGATTTAAGGTAAGGAAACCTTCTATCCTTACCCAACATGGCCTACATGTGAATCCAGGCCCACAATGATGTCGTTGACTCTTAACTGCCCTCTGAAATGGCTCAACAAAACATTTAGCTGCATCAAACCTCTACATAAAACTAAAGGAAGAAGAAAAACAGATGAACCTCCTGGCATCAGCCTAGATTCTATTCACAACCAAGGCACAGCCAGCCAAGCCAAACATGCAAGGGTCCATCTTCCTGTTGCAGCCAGGTGTAAAATGGTGGGATTGTCCCTCTCTCTTTCCATTACTCAGTTGACCGCAATAGGCGTTTTTTAAAATAAGTTGCTTTGCCATTTAGTGTGTGGTTAACTGCTTAAGTGCTGTGACTGTGAGAAGTGTATACAGGCTGGTTAAAGTAAAATAAATCATGGGCGGTATTCTTTGGTCCCCCAGCCACGTGTCTTTCGATGGCGTGCCATTCCCTGGCACCGGGATTCTCTTCTCCCGCCGCTTGTCAGTGGGATTTCCCATTGAGGCCACCCCAGGCCACTGGGAAACTCATTTCATGTGCGGGGCTGCGTTGCCAGTAGGAACAGAGAACTCCGGCAGCTGTAGAATTCCTTTACGCCTGACCTATAAACAATTAAATGATAATCGGAGGAGGAGGGTCCACAAATATCCTCATCCTCAGCGACTGCTTTTGTCAATACAAAAGGCAAGACCCAGTTGTTCACAGCCATCTCCAACCAAAAGTGCAAAATGAATGATTCCTCTTGACCTCCAGCTGAGGTCTCCACCATCACAGAAGTCATTTTTCAGCCAATTGAATTCACTCCACATGATAACAAGAAGCAGCTGAGTGCACTGGATCCTGCAAAGTGTCCTACTCCTCCTGCTCCTGATTCATATGTTCAGAGCAGAACAAAGAACAATACAGCACAGGAACAGGCCCTTCGGCCCTCCAAGTGTTCATATGTAAAAGCTGTGGGCCCTGGCAACATCATGGCAGCAATACTGAAGGCATTCACCCATGCCGTTAGCCAAGCTGTCCCAGTACAGTTAGCATGCTGGCACCTTCCCACCTACCCAACAATGTGGAACATTACCCAGGTGTGCCCTCTTCACAAAAATCAGGAGAAATATAATTTGGTCAATTATCTTGCTATCACTCTACACTCAACTATCAGCAAAGTGTTGGAAGATATTGTTGACAACGTTATGAGATATTGCTTATTTATCAACAACCTGTTCACCGATGCTCACTTCGGTTTTCTGCCAAGGCCTTTCAGTTTTACACCTCAATTCTGCCATGATCCAAACATGGACAAAGGAACTCTATTCAAGATGTGGTGTGAGAGTGATTGTCTTTGACATTTAGATGCTATTTGACCAAGTGTGGCATCAAGGAGCCTTAGCAAAATTTAAATCAGTGGGAACCAAAGGAATGACGCTCCACTGGTCGGAGTCATACCTAGCACAGAAGAAAGATACCCATAGTTGTTGGAGGCCCTCCCCAGTCCCCTCTAAGTCACTCACCATCCTGACTTCAAACTATATCGCCGTTCCTTCACTGTCGCTGGACCAAAATCCTAGAACTCCCTCCCTAACAGCACTGTGGGTGCACCTACAACTCAAGGACTGCAGTGGTTCAAGAAGACAGCTCACCACCACCTTCTCAGGGACAATTAGGGATGGGCAATGAATGATGGCTGAGCCAGCAATGCCCACATCCTGTCAATGAATAAACAAAAGGTTAACTGCTAACTAGCTGCTATCTAATTACAGGACATTACAGCAGGCAATCCTCATTGTCAGCTGCTTCATCAATGATCTTCCATCCATCAAATAGCAGAATATCAATGGTTGCTGATGATTGTTGAGTTCTCTTTAGTGATGGCGGTTTACAGTTTACTTGGGGAGTCCAAGTTGTTTTGACAACCTGCACTTTTATATTTGCATTTTTAAAAATATTATCATGGGACCATGGGACATCATGGGATGCTTTTAAAAAGCATTTAGATAGTTACATGGGTAAGATGGGTATCGAGGGTTATGGGCCAAGTGCGGGCAACTGGGACTAGCTTAATGGTAAAAACTGGGCGGCATGGACTAGTTGGGCCGAAGGGCCTGTTTCCATGCTGTAAACTTCTATGATTCTATGATTCTATATGGGTGTCGCTGTCAGTCCAGCATTTGTTTGCCCATCCCTAATTGCCCTTGAAAGAAGTGTCTTGCTCAGCCATTTCAGAGGCAGTCACATTTCGGTGGATCTGGAGTCTCATTTAGGCCAGACCATGTAAGGGTGGCAGATTTCCTTCCCTAAAGGGCATTAGTAAACAAGATTGGTTTTTACAACAAATTTAAATTGGATAGATAGAATTTAAATCAATAATGCCATGGTGGGTTTTGAACCCATGTCCCCAGAGCAGTAGCCCGGGCCTCTTAGTTTCTATTCCTACTTTAATTATCTTTAATTACTACTAAAGGCTGAATTGTGATAGAATAGTCATTATCAGCCTGCATGGGAGCAGTTGCAAAATGTACAAGGAATGTACAAGGGCGGCACGGTGGCACAGTGGTTAGCACTGCTGCCTCACAGCTCCATGGACCCGGGTTCAATTCCGGCCTCGGGTGACTGTGTGAAGTTTGCACTTTCTCCCCATGTTTGCGTGGGTTTCCTCCGGGTGCTTCCGTTTCCTCCCACAGTCCAAAGATGTGCAGGTTAGCAGGATTGGCCATGATAAATTTCCGTTAGTGACCAAAAGGTTAGGTCGGTGACTGGGTTTACGGAAATCGGGTGGGGACGTGGGCTTGGGTAGGGTGTTCTTTCCAAGAGCCGGTGCAGATTCGATGAGCTGGATGGCTTCCTTCTGCACTGCAAATTCAATGATTCTATGAATACATTGGTATGCAGGAGCAGTGGGCAGCATAGTAGCATAGTGGCTAGCACTGTTACTTCACAACTCCAGGGACCCGGGTTCGATTCCCAGCTTGGGTCACTGTCTGTGCGGAGTCTGTATGTTCTCCCCTTGTCTGCGTGGATTTGCTCCGGTTTCCTCCCGAAAGACGTGCTTGTTAGGTAATTTGGACATTCTGAATTCTCCCTCAGTGTACCCGAACAGGCACTGTAGTGTGACGACTAGGGGATTTTCACAGTAACTTCATTGCAGTGTTAATGTAAGCCTACCTGTGATACTAATAAAGAATATTATCGTTATTATTTTTGATGAATGTCCTTACTACTGTACTCAATTGCACCTCTCCCCCTATGATACCACCAGGAAAAGGAAAAGCCATGGAAACATCATTGTCTCCAAGTTCTTTTCCAAGGCGCACACCATGCTGAATTGAGCCATGTATCATTCTTTTGTCATGGTCAAAACCATCCAATTTAATATGTAACACCATCATGGCATCAGGGGTGCACCATCGCTCACTATACTCTAACACAAGGTGAATGCTGTTGCTGTGATTCAGGAAGATGGCCATAGCCACCTTATTCACTGCAATTACAGTTCAGCAAAATATGCGTCATTCCCCAGGGCTCCCACAACCCATTAATAAATAAGAGCAAATTGTTTTATAACTCCCAAGCTTTGGGCTGTGGAAACGTTGGATTGCATTCTCCTAGTCTAAGCTGATGTCAATTATCTTCACTTGTTTTAAAAGCTGAATCATGTCAGACCTCAAATTCCCTTTTCGAATGAAAGGACCTATCATTATAGTGCATCGAGTTTAATCCAAGAATGTCTAATTGCACTGCCTTTTGCTTCACAGAAATGTTCTTTTGTGTGTATACTGTTTGACTAAATTATTACCTAATAAATAATTAATATTACTTTAAGTCCATTTCCATGAACTTAACAACATTGTGTTCGCCAAATCTCTTTGGGCTGGTATTCAAATTTCTCCGAAAGGTGCCCATCATCCAGATCACAAGCCGGCCAGGGGAAAGATTAGCTCACTAATTAAGCAGCTTACATATTCAGGCTCAGCTAAATGGGTCACTCATTGTACTCTTACACAGGGTGAATGCTGTTGACTGCAAATGCATACTTGTTCCTGCTGCTTCACTGGGCACATTGCAGTATGAAGCAGAAGAACTGTGGAGTTGTCGGAGTTTCCAACGGTTATGGTAGAAGCCATCGGTCCTCTCTTGAGTGTGAAACCTCAGAGGGACGTGAGTGAGCTGCAGCTGCCAGTGACGTATGACTGGAATGACACCGTGATACCTTATAAACAGCAGGGAGTAGCGAGCGCAGCTGAAAAGAAAATGGCTGAATTAACCTACCAACAGCTGATCTACTTTAGTGGTGATGCTTGAGTGAGAAATACTAACTGGAACACCAGGCGTAATACTCCTGCTCTTTTTCAAAACCTGCCACAGTGCCCACCTGAGAGGATAGTCAGACTCTTGCTTAACATCTCATCTGACAGATTGTAACTCCAATCGTTCAGCATTCACTCAAAAATGCAAAGTCTGGATTTTGTGCCCCACTACTGTGTCGAACATTACCACTGAGTCACAGATGATGCCAGCATAGAAATCTCTCCAGAGCAAAAAAACCCCTCAGAATCACAGAATCACGGAATACTACAGTGTAGAAGAAGCCTATCATCCCATCGATTCTGCATTGATGCCCACCTTGATCTGCCCACCTAATTCCACTTGCCAGCACTTGGTCAATCACCTTGAATGTTATGGCATGCCAAGTACTCATCCAGGTACATTTTAAAGATTGTGAGGCATCTGGCCTCTTCTACCCTCCCAGGCAGGCAGTGCGTCCCAGACCGTCACCACCCTCTGGGCAAAAACGTTTTTCCTCAAAACTATTTCCAAACACTTTTTTTTTACCTGATTAAGGACATGTGTGGTTTACTATTTTCTACAATGGTCACAATCCTGTATCATCAGATATGTGTTTGTGTACACATGTCGGTTTCCAGGACGCCTTGTATCTTCAGAGTCCCTGTCATTAGTTGAATCCAAACAGTAGACTCGCTAAGCATGAGAATCTCCTTTCAGTATTACGGGGCCAGACTATTTGCAATCTGAAGCAAATTAACACGAAGGTCCTAAAAATGTGTTTTCATTCCATAAACTGGATAAGGGTCAGAGGCGGACAAAGAGCTGACCTGACGTTACCTTTAAAATGAAACACAGCATCCCTAAGAATGAGAGCCAGGAGATAGGTGGGTAACTGTAAGAGGGACTGGGAAAAAGCAGTCAGTGCAGGGATCCCCTGCGTTCGTTCCCCTGAGAAACAAGTATACCGCTTTGGATACTTGTGGGGGGGGGGACTTACCAGGGGTAAGCCATGGGGTACGGGCCTCTGGCACGGAGTCTGTCCCTGTTGCTCAGAAGGGAAGGGGGGAGAAGAGCAGAGCATTAGTAATTGGGGACTCTATAGTCAGGGGCACAGATAGGAGATTTTGTGGGAGCGTGAGAGACTCACGTTTGGTATGTTGCCTCCCAGGTGCAAGGGTACGTGATGTCTCGGATCGTGTTTTCCGGGTCCTTAGGGGGGAGGGAGAGCAGCCCCAAGCCGTGGTCCACATTGGCACTAACGACATAGGTAGGAAAGGGGACAAGGATGTCAGGCAGGCTTTCAGGGAGCTAGGATGGAAGCTCAGAACTAGAACAAACAGAGTTGTTATCTCTGGGTTGTTGCCCGTGCCACGTGATAGTCAGATGAGGAATAGGGAGAGAGAGCATTTAAACACGTGGCTAC
The DNA here is from genome assembly GCF_047496885.1 of Scyliorhinus torazame. Classification (NCBI taxonomy): domain Eukaryota; kingdom Metazoa; phylum Chordata; class Chondrichthyes; order Carcharhiniformes; family Scyliorhinidae; genus Scyliorhinus; species Scyliorhinus torazame. Next base: position 95,492,297 of record NC_092710.1, read on the forward strand.
AGGGATGGTGCAGGCGGGAGGGATTCAGATTTCTGGATAACTGGGGCTCTTTCTGGGGAAGGTGGGACCTCTACAGACAGGATGGTCTACATCTGAACCTGAGGGGCACAAATATCCTGGGGGGGAGATTTGTTAGTGCTCTTTGGGGGGGTTTAAACTAATGCAGCAGGGGCATGGGAACCTGGATTGTAGTTTTAGGGTAAGGGAGAATGAGAGTATAGAGGTCAGGAGCACAGATTTGACGTCGCAGGAGGGGGCCAGTGTTCAGGTAGGTGGTTTGAAGTGTGTCTACTTCAATGCCAGGAGTATACGAAACAAGGTAGGGGAACTGGCAGCATGGGTTGGTACCTGGGGCTTCGATGTTGTGGCCATTTCGGAGACATGGATAGAGCAGGGACAGGGATGGATGTTGCAGGTTCCGGGGTTTAGGTGTTTTAGTAAGCTCAGAGAAGGAGGCAAAAGAGGGGGAGGTGTGGCGCTGCTAGTCAAGAGCAGTATTACGGTGGCGGAGAGGATGCTAGATGGGGACTCTTCTTCCGAGGTAGTATGGGCTGAAGTTAGAAACAGGAAAGGAGAGGTCACCCTGTTGGGAGTCTTCTATAGGCCTCCAAATAGTTCTCGGGATGTAGAGGAAAGGATGGCGAAGATGATTCTGGATAAGAGCGAAAGTAACAGGGTAGTTATTATGGGAGACTTTAACTTTCCAAATATTGACTGGAAAAGATATAGTTCGAGTACAATAGATGGGTCGTTTTTTTGTACAGTGTGTGCAGGAGGGTTTCCTGAAACAATATGTTGACAGGCCAACAAGAGGCGAGGCCACGTTGGATTTGGTTTTGGGTAATGAACCAGGCCAGGTGTTGGATTTGGAGGTAGGAGAGCACTTTGGGGACAGTGACCACAATTCGGTGACGGTTACGTTAATGATGGAAAGGGATAAGTATACACCGCAGGGCAAGAGTTATAGCTGGGGGAAGGGCAATTATGATGCCATTAGACGTGACTTGGGGGGGATAAGGTGGAGAAGTAGGCTGCAAGTGTTGGGCACACTGGATAAGTGGGGCTTGTTCAAGGATCAGCTACTGCGTGATCTTGATAAGTATGTACCAGTCAGGCAGGGAGGAAGGCGTCGAGCGAGGGAACCGTGGTTTACCAAGGAAGTGGAATCTCTTGTTAAGAGGAAGAAGGAGGCCGATGTGAAGATGAGGTGTGAAGTTTCAGTTGGGGCGATGGATAGTTACAAGGTAGCGAGGAAGGATCTAAAGAGAGAGCTAAGACGAGCAAGGAGGGGACATGAGAAGTATTTGGCAGGAAGGATCAAGGAATACCCAAAAGCTTTCTATAGGTATGTCAGGAATAAGCGAATGACTAGGGAAAGAGTAGGACCAGTCAAGGACAGGGATGGGAAATTGTGTGTGGAGTCTGAAGAGATAGGCGAGATACTAAATGAATATTTTTCGTCAGTATTCACTCAGGAAAAAGATAATGTTGTGGAGGAGAATGCTGAGCCCCAGGCTAATAGAATAGATGGCATTGAGGTACGTAGGGAAGAGGTGTTGTCAATTCTGGACAGGCTTAAAATAGATAAGTCCCCGGGACCTGATGGAATTTATCCTAGGATTCTCTGGGAGGCCAGGGAAGAGATTGCTGGACCTTTGGCTTTGATTTTTATGTCATCATTGGCTACAGGAACAGTGCCAGAGGACTGGAGGACAGCAAATGTGGTCCCTTTGTTCAAAAAGGGGAGCAGAGACAACCCTGGCAACTATAGACCGGTGAGCCTCACGTCTGTAGTGGGTAAAGTCTTGGAGGGGATTATAAGAGACAAGATTTATAATCATCTAGATAGGAATAATATGATCAGGGATAGTCAGCATGGCTTTGTGAAGGGTAGGTCATGCCTCACAAAACTTATTGAGTTCTTTGAGAAGGTGACTGGACAGGTAGATGAGGGTAGAGCAGTTGATGTGGTGTATATGGATTTCAGCAAAGTGTTTGATAAGGTTCCCCACGGTAGGCTATTGCAGAAAATACGGAGGCTGAGGATTGAGGGTGATTTAGAGATGTGGATCAAAAATTGGCTAGCTGAAAGAAGACAGAGGGTGGTGGTTGATGGGAAATGTTCAGAATGGAGTACAGTCACAAGTGGAGTACCACAAGGATCTGTTCTGGGGCCGTTGCTGTTTGTCATTTTTATCAATGACCTAGAGGAAGGCGCAGAAGGGTGGGTGAGTAAATTTGCAGACGATACTAAAGTCGGTGGTGTTGTCGATAGTGTGGAAGGATGTAGCAGGTTACAGAGGGATATAGATAAGCTGCAGAGCTGGGCTGAGAGGTGGCAAATGGAGTTTAATGTAGAGAAGTGTGAGGTGATTCACTTTGGAAGGAATAACAGGAATGCGGAATATTTGGCTAATGGTAAAGTTCTTGAAAGTGTGGATGAGCAGAGGGATCTAGGTGTCCATGTACATAGATCCCTGAAAGTTGCCACCCAGGTTGATAGGGTTGTGAAGAAGGTCTATGGAGTGTTGGCCTTTATTGGTAGAGGGATTGAGTTCCGGAGTCGGGAGGTCATGTTGCAGCTGTACAGAACTCTGGTACGGCCGCATTTGGAGTATTGCGTACAGTTCTGGTCACCGCATTATAGGAAGGACGTGGAGGCTTTGGAGCGGGTGCAGAGGAGATTTACCAGGATGTTGCCTGGTATGGAGGGAAAATCTTATGAGGAAAGGCTGATGGACTTGAGGTTGTTTTCGTTGGAGAGAAGAAGGTTAAGAGGAGACTTAATAGAGGCATACAAAATGATCAGGGGGTTGGATAGGGTGGACAGTGAGAGCCTTCTCCCGCGAATGGAAATGGCTGGCACGAGGGGACATAACTTTAAACTGAGGGGTAATAGATATAGGACAGAGGTCAGAGGTAGGTTCTTTACGCAAAGAGTAGTGAGGCCGTGGAATGCCCTACCTGCTACAGTAGTGAACTCGCCAACATTGAGGGCATTTAAAAGTTTATTGGATAAACATATGGATGATAATGGCATAGTGTAGGTTAGATGGCTTTTGTTTCGGTGCAACATCGTAGGCCGAAGGGCCTGTACTGCGCTGTATTGTTCTATGTTCTATGTTCTAAGGCAGATAAGAGAGGAATCCAATTAAAGGACAAAACCAATTAGAGAAACTGTTACCAATCAGTTAGATTCACTGCACTCTCTACAGTACTAATCAACAACAAATTGGGGAGAAAATGGACAAATTGGCTTTCTATAGTTTTCCTGCAATCTGTATCAAGACAGTTCCTGATAGATTGTGAACCAGGCCATAGAGCAATTTTGACTCTTAAGAAGGATGCAGTAACTACTAACTTATCTCCAGAGAAGCAGTGTAGCTAATGGGGACAGGAAATTAGAAAGCAATTCTCCCTGGTGTCCTGGCCAATATTTATCCCAGAACCAACATCATTAAAACAGATTCTCGGGGTCATTATCGCATTGCTGCTTGTGGGATCTTGCTGTGCACAGGTTGGCCCCGCTGCATTGCCTACATTAGAATAGAGGCTACGTTTCGAAAGTAAAACACTTTCTGGTGATGTCCTGAGGTTGTGAAAGGTACTAGACAAATACGATTCATTCTCTTTTCAAGTTTACTGCCGCACTTTCTACATTACATCAGTGACTACTCTTCACAGGCCCTTTAATGGTTGTAAAGCATTATGGAATACCCTGAAGGCAAAGAATGAAAGCCAGTCTGTCTTTTTATCAGCTGCAGTAACCCAGACTGCTCAGTGAATTCAATGTCAACTGTGGGATCTTTCTCGTCTGCATTACTCAGTTACGCCTCAAATATCGAGGAAGCTCACCAGAGTATTATCAACAGCATGTCACTCAAGGTCACATTTGCAAAAGGAGTATGGTGCTATTCCATCTGCCTGGAACCCAGATTGTAATTATGCTGATTTAAATATACATTTGCTGCAAATTTTATTCATTCCCTCGTGGGCTGTGGGCTTCACTGACAAGGACAGAATTTATTGCCCTTCTGGGTGGTAAAGGGTTATATTTGGAAGGTGCTGCCGTAGGGGTTTTGCTGAGTATTTGGTGAGTGTATTGTAGATGGTATACATAGTTACCACTGTGCATTGGTGATGGTGGGAGTGAATCACAGAATCCCTAAAGTGCAGAAGGAAGCCATTCTGTCCATTGAATCTGCACCTATCCTCTGAAAGACCACCTTACCTTGGCCCACTCCTCCACTCTATCCCCATAACCCCACCTAACCTGCACACCTTTGGACACTAACGGACAATTTAGCATGGCCAATAAACTGAACCTGCACATCTTTGGACAGTGGGAGGAAACTGGTGCACCTGGAGGAATCCCATGCAGACACAGGGAGAATGTGAAAACTCCACACAGACAGTCACTCAAGGCTGGAATTGAACCAAGGTCCCTGGCCCTCTGAGGCAGCAGTGTTAACCACTGTGCCACCGTGCCGCCCCATGTCGTCAATTACCTCACATTGTTTAGTCCTTTATATGGGATGTGAGCATTGCTGGCAAGGCGAGCATTTTAATTGCCCTTCTGAAGGTGGTGGTGACCTGCCTTTGTGAACTCCTGTAGTTCCTGTGGTGTAGGTAAACCCACCATGCTGTTGGGGAGGATGTTCCAGGATTTTGATCCAATGACTGTGAAGCAACAGTGATATATTTCCAAGTCAGGATGGTTCATGGCTTGGAGAGGAACTTCCAGGTGGCGTTCCCATGTGTCTGCTTCCCTGCGGTCGTGGATTTGAAAGGTGCTGTTGAAAGAGCCTTGATGAGTTGCTGCAGTGCATCTTGTAGGTGTTACACTCGGCTGCCACTTTTGGTTGGTGGTGGAGCGAGTGGATATTGAAGGTGATGGATGGGGTATCAATCAAGCAGAATCTTGAGTAGTGTTAGAGCTGCACTCATTCAGACGAGTATTCCATCACACTCCTGACTTCTGCCTTGTAGATGGTGGACAGGCTTTGGGATCAGGAGATAAGTTACTCACTGCCGAATTCCCAGCCTTTGATCTGCTCTTGTACCCACAGTATTTAAATGGTTAGTCCAGTTCAGTTTCTAGTCAATGATAATCGCCAGGGTATTAATAGTAGGGTATTTAGGGTAATACTATTGAATGTCAGTTGTGTGACGTGATGTCCAGAATGAGTTGCAGATGGGCACAGACTGCTTCAGTATTTGAGGAGTTGTGCAACATTGTGCAATCATTAGCAAACATTCGCACTCCTGACCTTCTGATGGGGGGGAAGGTCATTGATGAAGCAGCTGAAGATGATTGGACCGAGAACACTACCTTGAGGAACTCCTGCAGTGATATCCCAGGAGTGAGCTAATTGAACTCCAATAACCACAACTATCTTCCTTTGTGCTTTGAGACAAAGAGTCATCCAGACTCGAAATGTTAGCTCCCTTTTCTATCAATGGATGCTGTTAAACCTGTTGAGATTTTCCTGTATTTTCAGTTTTTTTTCAGTCTCCAGCATCCGCAGTAATTTGCTTTTATGTTTCTTTTGTGCTGGGTATGACTCCAAACGGTGGAGAATTTTCCACTGGATTCCTTTGACACCAGTTTTGCTCAGGCCTCTCGATTCATACTTGGTCAAATTCTGGCTTGATGTCCAGGGCAGTTATTCTTACCTCACCTTTTAGGTTCAGCCCTTTTGTCCATGTTTGGACCAAAACTATAATAAGGCCAGGAGCTCAATGGCTCTGGTGGAACTCAAACTGAACATAAGTGAGCAGGTTATTGCTGAGTAAGTGCCATTTGATAGCATGGTCGACAACCCCTTCCATGATTTTGCTGATGCGAATAGACTGATGGGTCAGTAATTGGCCAAGTTGGATTTTTCTTCCTTTTTGTGGATGGGGCATATTTGGGCAATTTTGCTGTAGCTGTACTGGAGCAGCTTGGCAGCAAGTTCTGGAGAACAATTGCTAGAATATTGCCAGGGTCCATTTGCAGTATCCAGTGTCTTCAGCCACTTCTTGACAGCACGTGGAGAGAATCAATTTGAAGATTTGCATCTAAAATGCTGGGGACCTGAAGAGGAGGTTGAGATGGAGCATCCATTTGGTACATCTGACTGAAGATGACTGCAAATGCTTCAACCTTGCCTTTTGCACTCATATGGATGGGGATATTTGAGGATAATCGTGTGCTGTATATTCATCATGTTGATAGCTCATTTTTAGGTATGCCTGGTGCTGCTCTTGGCATGCTCCCCTGCATTCTTCATTGAACCACAGTCATGAAGTTACACTGTGGTTATTATACATTTACTGTTGCTGCTCACGGCCCACAGCATCTCATGGATACCCAATCTTGAGTTGCTAGATCTATTCAAAGTCTATCCCATTTAGCACGGTGGTACACAACACACTGGAGGGTATCCTCAATGTGAAGGCGGGACTTTGTCTCCACAAGGAATGTGCAGTGGTCACTCTTATTGTCCTTTCATGATACTACCATGGACAGATGCATCTATGGCAGGCAGGTTAGTGAGGGTGAGGTCAGCATATTTTCCCCTTGTTGGTGATGTATATTGAAATTCGCCACCCGCTGTACATTTTGTGCCCCAGCCAACCTGAGTGCGTCTTCAAAGTGGCTTTCAACATGGAGGAGCACTGATTCTTCAGCTGAGGTCTGGGAGAGGGTGAAGGTGGGGCGGGGGGGGGGGGGGGGGGGGTGAGTGTTGGCAAGTGGGCAGTAGTGGTAGTGGTAGTTGGCAACCAGCAGGAGTTTTCCTTGCCCATGGTGCCATTAAACTTCATGGGGTCCAGAATTGATGTTGAGAACTCCCATGGCAATACAGTCCCTCCCAACTGTACACCACTGTGCTGCCACCTCTGCTGGGTCTGTCCTGCCGTTGCGACTTTGATGATGTGTAGATGCCGGCGGTGGAACCCACCTCTTCATTCACCTGATGAAGGAGCTGTGCTCAAAAAGCTAGTGTTTCGAAACAAACCTGTTGGACTTTAGCCCGGGATATTGATGGCGGTGTCTGGGACATTATTTGTGAGGTATGATTCTGTGAATATGATTATGTCAAACTGTTGATTGATTAATCTGTGAGAAAGCTCTCCCACATTTGGCACAAGTCCCCAGATTTTAGTAGGGAGGATTTTTCAGGATTTGCAGGGCTAGATTTACTATTGCTGTTTCCAATGTCCAGGTTGATCCGGCCAGTTTCATTCCTTGTAGCGGTTTGATACAACTGAGTGGATTTCAGATAGGAGAGAACCACATTGCTGCCGGTCTGGAGTCTCATGTGGGCCAGACCAGTTAAGAATGGCAGATTTCCTGGTGAACTAGATGAGTTTTTACAACAATCGACCACTATTTCATGAGAATAGCTTTTAATTCCAGATTTTATTAATTGAATTTAAATTCCACCAGCTGCCATGGTGGGATTGTATTTACAATGTGTATTTTATGTTTGCCCTATTATGTATTTTCTTGTCATGCACGGAATTATCTGTCTGAACAGTATGCAGAACAATTCTTTTCACTGTATCTCGGTAAATGTGACAATAAACAAATCAAATCAAAAAATGTCCCCCAGAGCATTAGTCTGGGCCCCTGGATAACTAGTCTAGTGACATAACCACAACACCACTTTCACCCCCCCGCCTCCCCCACGCACTAATTTTGATTGAATTTCAAAGGATGGGACCGTTGATCAGATCATTTGTTCTGTTTTTACTTTATTGACTTTTTACGTTGATTCCAAGTGGACCCTCTATATTCCATTAGTCTTTGATATCTCCTGGATGGTCCTGGAACAATCGTCTACAATCCCATTGAACCATGGATTGTCTCGCAACTTGGAGTGATGGAGAAGTGCGATATATGCAATGCTATGAGGTTACATATTGTGGCGCTAATGGCCCACATTGCCTCCGAGATGCAGTTTTCAGCTGCTGGCTATATCCTGAGGCATACAACTTGGAATGGCAGCGGTGCCCCACACCTACATGTTGGTGGAAGTTCTCTACACTGTGGAGATAAGTCTGTGTCACTCTGAGCAATATGAGAGACAATAAGCAGATTGATGTGTTTGAGCTCAGTTACTCTCTTGTGTGTGGGGCAATAATGTGATTGCCATGACATGGAACGTACAGCACAGAAACAATCCATGCAGCCCATCTGGTCCATGCCAGTATTTATACTTCACTCAAGACTCCTCCCACCTTATTTAATCTCACACTACCAGCACATCTTTCTATTCTACAAATCGTCATCGGCTCACTGAGTTTCCTCTTAAATCAATGATCTTTAACTTAACCAGTCCTTGTGGTAGCAAGTTCCACATTCTGACCATTATATGGATTCCCTATTTGATTTATTGGTTTCTCATTTGGCTCCTATTTTCAGAGTCCACGACAAATGAAATGCAGTGGCCTGATGTTGGGAGCACAGCAGCCATTTTAATGGATCAAGGTTCCACAGAAGTGAGCTCAGTGACACGTAAAATAAGAACAAGAGTTAGCCATTCAGCACCTTGAGCTATTCTAGCATGCAATTAGATCATGGGTGACCTGTAATTCAACTCTACTCATGCCTTTGTTACATATCCTTTGGGGCAGCACGGTAGCCTTGTGGATAGCACAATTGCTTCACAGCTCCAGGGTCCCAGGTTCGATTCCAGCTTGGGTCACTGTCTGTGCGGAGTCTGCACATCCTCCCCGTGTGTGCGTGGGTTTCCTCCGGGTGCTCCGGTTTCCTCCCACAGTCCAGAAATGTGCAGGTTAGGTGGATTGGCCATGATAAATTGCCCTTAGTGTTGGGTGGGGTTGCTGGGTTATGGGGATAGGGTGGCGGTGTTGACCTTGGGTAGGGTGCTCTTTCCAAGAGCCGGTGCAGACTCGATGGGCCCAATGGCCTCCTTCTGCACTGTAAATTCTATGATATCCCTGAACAAGAATGCTTTATATTATTATTGATAGATTTATGGGAGAGAAAGTTCCAGATCTCCATTATTCTTTGTGTGAAAGATGTTTCCTGCACTCATTGTTAAATAATTTGAAGATTATGCTTCTTATTGTAGTTTTCTTCCACCATGTCTCTCTAGCTAAACTATCAACTCTATTTATCATTTAAATACCTACTTTTGACCACCCATCAACCTCCTCAACTCAAGACAACCTATAGTTGCTAATGATAGCTGAGAGAGTAACAGTGAACAGGACATTAGGTGAACATCATACTTTTTATCGGATAGTTTAATTCCCCCAGACATCAGGGCCTCAGTTTATTGTCTCAACCAGAGGATTATTTGTCTCATTCAAATAATACAGTACTTCCTGAGTGCTGCACTTAAACGTCAGCCTGGAGAGTATTCCGCCCTGAAGAGTAAGACTGGAACCCTCAAAGAATTGCCAAGCGTGCTGAGAAAACAAACTGGCTGATTTGATCCATCAACAAGGAATAACTGATTTAACGGGGGTTAATGACTCATTCCTTCCCATAAAATGTTTCAACTAACTGATCACCACCAGTTCGCATTCTTCCATTGACCCGTTCAATTTATATGCGAAAAAGAATGGGTACCCTTCATTTCCATATTATCTTGGCTGACAAACAGTTACATTTGATATTTAGGGCAGGGCTTTCTGGTTTGGGTGGGGACCAACCCCTCACCATGTTGATTTTGGCTCAATTGGCCACCTAGTGGCCACAGGGATTGTGAGTTCTCAAACATGGATGACCACTAGCTGCAGGTAAGAAAGAAGAGGGACCTCCATCTTAGGCAACCTCTTAGCAACTTTTAAATCTTTTGAGTTAAAATAATGGTAATGGCTGCTGGACCACTATTGTGAACGTGTGGCCCCTCCATAGGGTGGCCTGTAGATTGTGGTCAAGTAGATGGGGGAGCCTCAAAGACTGCCTGTAACGTTTCTCCTCCACCACTACCACACCACTCCAACCCCATGACCTGCTGGCCAGCCATAAAATTCCACCGGGACCCCGATAATGGACTTTAATTAACCTTTAACCTGCCTCAATTGGCCAACTCCACGATGGGAAAATAGCTCAGGTCAGATGAGTTGAGTTTTCCATCACACTCCTGACTGGAGCCCTGTACAGGGGAGAGAGCCCTTGAAAGGTTAGAGGTTGAGCCACTTCTTTGTATAGTTTAGTGTCGTAAATGTCTGATCCAGTTAAGCTGCTGATCAACAGTGACATCTGCCCCCCACCCTCTCACCCATGGTCCCAAGGATACGAGTGTGCAGAAAACAGCAATGAAGCTGCTATTTATAATGAGAAGGTGGTCTTGTGGTGCAGTGGTGATATCCCTGCCTCTGGGTCAGAATCTTTAGGATCAAGTCCCAATTCAGGGCTTGTTGATTATGGAAGGTGCGTTCATAACTTGGACAAACATCAGCCTGCAAATCCTTCCAATATGCTTGTTGGCAATGATAACATTGGGATGGTCTCCTGGTCAGCCATACTGCTGAAGGTAATGGCAAACCACTGCAGTTGTTTACCAAGCAGAACCATGGAACAATCCAATTGAAGTCCATGGTTACCAATGCTCTCTTGGGGCATGGTACCTGAACGAGGCAGAGGATCGATAATTCGGGATTTATCTTATTGGGAAAGGCTGGGATGTATCCATACATAGAAACATACATAGAAAGTAGAAACAGGAGAAAGCCATTCCGCCCTTCATGCCCTCTCTGTGATTCATTGTGATCATGGCTGATCAAGACCCTGTTCACTACCTGATTCCGCCTTTCCCCCATATCCCTTGATTCCTTTAGCCACAAGAGCTATTTCTAATTCCTTTTTGAAATTACGCAACCTTTGGCCTCAACTACTTTCTGTGGTAGCGAATTCCACAGATTCACCACTCTCTGGGTGATTAAATTTCTCTTCACCTTAGTCCTAAAAGGTTTATCCCTTATCATCAAACTATGACCCCTAATTGTGGACTCCCCATCATCGGGAACATTCTTTATGAATCTTCCCTGTCTAATCCTGTTAGAATTTTATAAGTTTCTATGAGATCCCCTCTCACTTTTCTAACCTCCCATGAATATAATCCTAACCAACTTAGTCTCTCCTCATATGACAGCCCTGCCATCCCAGGAATCAGCCTGGTAAACCTTCGCTGTACTCTCTCCATAGCAAGAACATCCTTCCTCAGATAAGGAAGGATGTGGAAGCATTGGAAAGGGTGCAGAGGAGATTTACCAGAATGTTGCCTGGTATGGAGGGAAGACCTTATGAGGAAAGGCTGAGGGACTTGAGGCTGTTTTCGTTAGAGAGAAGAATGTTAAGAGGTGACTTAATTGAGGCATACAAGATGATCAGAGGATTGGATAGGGTGGACAGTGAGAGCCTTTTTCCTCGGATGGTGATGTCTAGCACGAGGGGACATAGCTTTAAATTGAGGGGAGATAGATATAAGACAGATGTCAGAGGTCGGTTCTTTACTCAGAGAGTAGTAAGGGTGTGGAATGCCCTGCTTGCAACAGTAGTGGACTCGCCAACACTAAGGGTATTCAAATGGTCACTGGATAGACATCTGGACGATAAGGGAATAGTGTAGATGGGCTTTAGAGTGGTTTCACAGGTTGGCGCAAAATCGAGGGCCGAAGGGCCTGTACTGCGCTGTAATGTTCTATGTTCTATGTTCTAAAACTGCACACAATACTCCAGGTGTGGCCTCACCAATTCCTGACAGAATTGCAGAAAAACATCTCTATTTCTTGACTCAAATCCTCTCACTATGAAGGCCAAAATATAATTTGCCTTCTTGACTGCCTGCTGTACCTGCGTCCTTACTATCAGCGACTGGTGCACGAGCACACCAAGGTCTCACTGAGTATCCACCTTTCTCACTTTACACCCATTCAAATAATAATCTGCCTTCCTATTTTTGCTACTGAAATGGATAACCTCTCATTGATCCACTTTATACTGTATCTGTCATACATATGCACACTCACTCAGCCTGTCCAAATCCCTCTGAAGCATCTCTGCATCCCCCCCCCACCACCCAACTTTTAACATCTGCAAATTTGGATTAATATATAATGTGACCCCAGTTGGGGTCCTAGCACAGATCCCTGCAGTACGCCACTAGTCACTGCCTGCCAATGGGAATAAGATCCATTTATTCCAACTTTTCTCTTCCTGTCTGCTAACCAGCTTTCTATCCATCTCAAAACACCATCCGCAATCCAATGTGCTTTAACTTTACATAGTAATCCGCTATGTGAGATGCTGTCAGGTTGACAGATTGGCACTGCTAAGGTGCCAGGCCGGCAGTCTTTGTGTGCACGTGCGCAATCACACTGGGGGCGGCCTGCATGGGTGTTAGGGGATGTGAAGGGTGGCCAGGAACTCTCTCATAGTAAGTTTGGGCTGGGGAGGACTGGGGATTGCTTTGGGGCCTTGGAGGTGCCCTAATCTCCCGCTACACTGGGGAGTTCCGGCGATTGGAGCTCCCTAGTGTACAAAATGGGGCTATGTGCGGCCTCAGCCACGCGTTCCCCACTGAGGCTCCTTACACAGCACGAGTCATTTTCATAGTCATGTGTTTCCCAATGCTGAAAGTGCCGAGAAACACATGCTAAATGTGCTCACTATGGGACTTTGTTCCCATTTAATTGAATTGAGTCCCACATTACCTGTTCTGCCTGGTCAACTCTACTCATTACATCTTCAAAGGATTCTCGTAGATTTGCCAAGTATGATTTTCCTTTTGTAAATCCATGCTAATTTTGTCCGATTAGACCACTGATTTCCAAACACTGAGCTATGAAATCCTTGATAATGGACTCCAGCAACTTCTCTACCGACGTAAGGCTCACTGGTCTATAGTTCCCTGTATTCTCTCTACCTCCCTTTTTGAATAGTGGGGTTATATTAGCTACCCTCCAATCTGTAAGAACCATTCCAGAGTTCAAAGAGTTTGGGAAAATTACCACCAAAGGATCTAATGTGTCTAGGGCCACTTCCTTTGGTACGCTGGATGAAGATTATCAGGTGCTGGAGAGTTATCCACCTTCGATCCGATTAATTTACACAAAATAATTTCTTTGCTAATACTAATTTCCTTCAACTCCTCACTAAAACTTGTGTTTCTCAGAACCTCGGGTACGCTATTCATGTCTTCTTTTGTGAAGACACAGGCAAAGTACAAATTTAGTTCTTCAGCCATTTATTTGTTCCCCGTTATGACTTCTCCCATTTCTGACTGTAAAGGGCCTACATTTGTTTTGGGGACAGGTGATCTTATTGAAACATATAAGATCCTGATGGGACTTGACAGGGTGGATGCTGAAAGCACGTATCCCCATGTATGATGGACCATGGAGGAGCGGTTTCAAGATCTTGTATTGAGTCAGCTTCTCGTGGGGTTACTCCCTGTGGCTCAACTCAGTACAGAGAGGAAAAAACACGACGACAACCTGGACAAGGTGGCTATTTAATTAAGTTTGTTACGTGTAACGGTGAACAGACTGGATTTCTGCCAAGGTCTGTTCTGCCGAACAAGGACCAGAACACAGTACTTATACAAAGTTCAAAAATCAATAGCCCACCCCAGTTGGATGCGATTCAATCCCTGAAGCTGCTATGTTGAAACTTATCCAATAGGATTGCAAGCAGTGTTTAAATTTCACCCAATAGAATTGCAAGCAGCGCATGATTGATCCTCATCCTGACAGCTGTGCTGACTAGTAATTTGCGGTGCATTCATTGTCTGTGAAAAGCAGGATAGCAAAACCAGCTTCCTGCATTTGTTTCACAAAGACAGGGGGCGAGATTCTCCGACCCACCGCCAGGTCGGAGAATCGCCGGGGGGCGGCGTGAATCCCGCCCCGCCGCTCCGACGCCGGTTGCTGAATTCTCCGGCGCCGGTTTTTTGGCGGGGGCGGGGATCACATTGTGCCGGTCGGGGGCCGTTGGCAGTGGCCCCCCGCCGGCGATTCTCCGGGCCCCGATGGGCCGAGCGGCCGCCCGTTTTCAGCCGGTCCTGCCGGCGTGAAATACACAAGGTTTATACCGGCAGGATCTGGCTCAGAGGACGTCCTGTGGAGTCCTCGGGGGGGCGCGGGGTGAATCCAGCCCGGGGGGGGGCGGTGGGGAGGGGGGGGGGGGGCATGGTGGCCTGGCCCACGATCGGGGCCCACCGATCTTCGGGTGGGCCTGTGCCATGGGGGCACTCTTTCCCTCTGCGCCGGTCTCAGTAAACCTCCTCCATGGCTGGCGCGGAGAAGAAACCTCCTGCGCATGCACAGGAATCATGCCAGCGGTTCTGCACATGCGCCAGAACACGCTGGCGCTCCCGTGCATGCGCCAACTCGCGCCGGCCGGCGGAGGCCCTTCGGCGCGGGTTGGCGCGTCGCCAACCACTCCAGCGCCGGCCTAGCCCCCGGAAGTGCGGAGGATTGCGCAACTTCCGGGCGGCCCAAAGTCGGAGTGATTCACGCCACTCTTTGCTGCCAGTACGGCCCACCCCGCCGGTTGGGGGAGAATCCCGGCCAGGATATCAGAAGTGATGTCCTTCCAGATAAGTTCGCTATCCTAAATCCCATTTGATTACTTATTACTGCTATGTCCTAAAAATACATGTTTAATGGTTAAGAATGATTACTCAGTCCTATAATTCATCTCAATCCTTAATAAAGTAATTAAATGTAAAACTACTCTAGTGGCATGCTAACTATTCAGTTTTATGAGGTATCATCGCTGAATCCCCCCCTTCAGACCAGAACTGGGGGATGCAGTTTAAAAAATAAGAGGCTTCCCATTTAAGACAGATATGGGAAGATATCTTTTCTTTCAGAGAGTCATGTGTCTGTGGAACTCTCTTTCCCAGAGAGCCATAGAGGCAGGGTGCTTGAATATTTTTAAGGCAGCGATAGATAGATTCTTGACTAACAAGTGAGTCAAAGTGTCTCGGATGTAGGCAGGAAAGCAGAGGTGAGGCCACAATCAAATTAGCCACGATCTTGCTTCATGGCGGAACAGACTTGAGGGGCTGAATGACCTACTGTTCCTAATTCATATGTTTGTACCAAAGTCAAGCAAAGATATTTGAAACTTTTGTTGGCAGAAATAGTTATTGCTCTGCACTTTACTGCCATGAATATCACCTTCCACTTGAATGGGTATTGACTAGCTCCTGCTTTAGGCTAGAACAGGGCTGCTACATTATGGAGGCGTTGTCTGTACACTGTAGAATTGTCAGCGTACAGACCTACTCCTGATCTTACGACAGAGAATGTCATCAATGAAACGATTAATGATGATGATTGGGCCAAGGACTCTGGTCGGAGAAACTCTGGCAGTGATGTCTGCGACTGCTATGATTGGTCTCAACCAACCACAACCATCTTCCTTTTTGTGAGGTGTGATTCAGCCACTGGAGGAATTCCCTTTGACACCCACTGGCCTCAGTTTTGCTCACGTCCTTTGGCTCGACGCTTCGTTGAACATTGCCTTAATGTTGAGACCACCTACTCTCACCCCCTGTCTAGTATTCTGCCTTTGTGCTTATGATTAGACCAAGGCTAGTATGGCATCAGGAGGGGATAGCGGATTCCTGCAATGGTTGCAAGGTCTATCTGCTGTTGCTCGTCCTGAGGCAGAATTGAGACATTCTGCAACTCCAATGTTATGTCGTCACAAGTAAATCCTGCCTCTGTTCATTCTTTTGTCCCATGTGAGAGGCAGTTTTCACAGATCAAGCACAGTTTGAGGCTGGGACTAAGATAGATGTTCGAACAGGTGACATGAAAGGTAATGCCATTTATTATGGAAGTGAAAATATGAAACTGCTTGACTTTTCCATCTCACTCATTTCTCTTGTCTGATGAAGGCGCAGACTGATGCATGACCATGAGCTTGTATGTCTGATACTCTACAGCATGTCTGGGTGACTGCTTTCTTTGCAAGCCAAGGGGCGATGCCTGGAATGGAAGGTTCAACCAAACTCCAAACGATGATTTCATTGGGACTTTGGAGGGGTCCTGGAAGAATGGCTACAAGAGGCCTTTCATGACGATGAACCTGAGGTTTTGTCAATCCTCCGCCAGTTATGAAAGGAGATTCAGACAATGCAGGCTTCTTTTTGATTGTCAGCGGAGATCAGAGCTCACACAAAACCAGGTGCACATGGACTCAGTCAATATAATATCCCAGAAGCAAACAATTTGTCTCATCCCACCTGTAAGGGCTTGTTGAAAGTGATATCCAGTTATCCTCAATCCCCTGCGCTTTCCTCATCACAATGTACTTTATTTTCAATTATAAGCCAAATTCCTATTTGAAAGTTATTCGGTGGAATTCTCCGTCGGCGGGATGTTTCGCATTGCCGGCAGCGCACTCACGCCCGCGGTTTTCCAGAAGTCATGGGCGTGCCCATAGTGGGAAACCCCATTGGCCGGTTGGTGGGAAGGAGAATCCTGCTGCTGGCGAAGGCGCGCCACACCAGCTGCCCTGGGGCAGCTCGGTAGCACCGTGGTTAGCACAGTTGTTTCACAGCTCCAGGGTCCCAGGTTAGATTCCGGCTTGGGTCACTGTCTGTGCGGAGTCTGCACATTCTCCCCGTGTCTGCGTGGCTTTTTCTCCGGGTGCTCCGGTTTCCTCCCACAGTCCAAAGATGTGCAGGTTAGGTGGATTGGCCATGCTAAATTGCCCCTTAGTGTCCAAAAAAAGATGAGATGGGGTTACTGGGTTACGAGGATAGGGTGGAAGCATGGGCTTAAGTACGGTGCTCTTTCCAAGAGCTGCTGCAGACTCGATAGGCCTAATGGCCTCCTTCTGCACTGTCAATTCTATGATTCTATGAAAACGGGTGCAGCGGGAAAGAGAATCTGCTTCAAATACTGTTCGAGCGGTGCATTCCAGCTCATAACCATTGTGTTCTCAGCTCTATTCCTGCTCGTAATTCGTGTGTATGTTTGTATGTACATATCTATGTATATTGATTTTAAAAATCTACTTATCACAGGCCTTGTTCTGTTGCCAATTACCTTAAACTTTCCTTCTATGGCCACTGTCTCTACTGCAGGTGGAATCATATACACCCCATTTATTCTGTCAAACTCTTTGTCATTTTGAACACCTCCATTAAATCTCCCCTTAAACCTCTCAGCATTAATATTGAAAATTTTTATATGGCAAATTGGCACAGTGGTTAGCACTGCTGCCTCACAGCACCAGGGACCCGGGTCCAATTCCAGCTTTGGGTGACTGTGTGGAGTTTGTATGGTTTCTCCGTATCCCGGTGGATTAACTCCGGGTGCTCCGGTTTCCTCCCACAGTCCAAAGATGTGCAGGTTCGGTAGATTGGCCGTGCTAAATTGCCCTTGTTTCCAAAAGGTTAGGTGGGGTTACTGGGTTACGGGTGTAGGGTGGAGGCATGGATTTCCAAGGGCCAGTGCTGACTCGCTGGGCCAAATGGCCTCCTTTGCACTGTAAATTCTATGATTCGAAGTTTGTATATATGTTGTTTCCAGCCGTTCGCCAATGTTGAGGAGTGGGACGCCTTGTTGATATTTATTCCACACAGATCCACTGAGCTAGATTGTAGCACCACTCTCACCTTCCTGGTTAGGATTGGTTGATTCTGCACTGGGAAAGAAAGCTGGGACATGTCTGCTCAGTTGAAGGCTGCACAGTGAGTTGAGCTACACAGGCTGATGTTTAATCTTAATCCCTAGCTGTCATCAGCAACCACATGTGGATGGATGGATGGATTTGTTTATTGTCACGTGTACCGAGGTACAGTGAAAAGTATTTTTCTGCGAGCAGCTCAAACAGATCATTTAGTTCATGAAAATAAAAGAAAAGAAAAAGAAAATACATAATAGGGCACCACAAGGTCCACAATGTAAATACATAGACACCGGCATCGGGTGAAGCATACAGGAGTGTAGTATTAATCAGGTCAGTCCGCAAGAGGGACATGTAGGAGTCTGGTAACAGCAGGGAAAAACTGGTTTTGAATCTGTTCGTGCGCGTTCTCAGACTTTTATATCTCATGCCCGATGGAAGAAGTTGGAAGAGTGAGTAAGCCGGGTGGGAGGAGTCTTTGATTATGCTGCCCGCTTTCCCCAGGCAGCGGGAGGTATAGATGGAGTCAATGGATGGGAGGCAGGTTTGTGTGATGGACTGGGCTGTGTTCATGACTCTCAGAAGTTTCTTGTGGTCTTGGGCCGAGCAGTTGCCATACCAGGCTGTGATGCAGCCAGATCGGATGCTTTCTGTGGTGTATCTGTAAAAGTTGGTAAGAGTCAATGTGGATATGCCGAATATCCTTAGTTTCCTGAGGAAGTATCGGCGCTGTTTTGCTTTCTTGGTGGTAGTGTCGACGTGGCTGGACCAGGACAAATATTTGGTGATGTGCACCACTAGGAATTTGAAGCTGTTAACCATCTCGACCTCGGCCCCGTTGATGCTGATAGGGGTGTGTACAATACTTTGCTTTCTGAAGTGAATGACCAGTTCTTTAGTTTTGCTGTGATGTGGAGATGCCGGTGTTGGACTGGAGTGGGCACAATACGAACTTACAACGCCAGGTTAAAGTCCAAAAGGTTTGTTTCAAATCACTAGCTTCGGAGCACACAGCTCCTTCCTCAGGTGAATAAAGAGATGGGTTCCAGAAACATATATATAGACAAAGTCCATGATGCAAGACGATACTTTGAATGCGTGTCTTTGCAGGTAATTAAGTCTTTACAGATCCAGAAGGAGCGACTGGAGAGAGGGATAATCACAGGTTAAAGAGGTGTGAATTGCCTCAAACCAGGACAGTTGGTAGGATTTCGCACGCCCAGGCCAGATGGAGGGGTGGTGAATGTAATGCGACATGAATCCAAGGTCCCGGTTAAGGCCGTACTCATGTGTGCGGAACTTAGGTATAAGTTTCTGCTTGCCGATTCTGCATTGTTGCGTGTCCTGAAGGCCGCCTTGGAGAACGCTTACCCGAAGATCAGAGGCTGAATGCTCTTGGCTGCTGAAGTGTTCCCCGACTGGAAGGGAACATTCCTGCCTGGTGTGATGTCTGTTCATCCGTTGTCTGCATGGTCTCGCCAATGTACCACGCCTCAGGACATCCTTACATGTCTTGCAGAGATTGCCATGGCAGGGTTGTGTGGTGCCGTGGTGGTGTGGTGTCTTCTGAGGAGGTCGGTGCGGTTTTTTGCTGTCGCCCGTTGGAACTGTCGATTGATGAGTCGAGCGGCATATCTCGTTCTTACGAGGGCATCTTTCAGCATCTGTAGATGTCTGTTACGTTCGTCCTCGTCTGAGCAGATCCTGTGTATAGACGACAAACATGGGACACAACCGACAGAATACCCTTCGTCGTCCAGTATTTCCCCGGAGCGGAGAAACTACAACATCTTCTTCGCAGCCTTCAACATGTCATCGATGAAGACGAACATCTTGCCAAGGCCATCCCACACCCCCATCACAGAAGGAGGCTATTCGCCCCGTTGCGTCTGTGCCTGCTCTCCGAAGGAGAAATTTACCGATAGCCATTGGCCACATCTCCCCATTGCTCTGGACATCCTTCCTTTTCAGTTAATAATGTGTGTCTCGATTGATTCTGCCTCCACTATACTCTCAGGCAGTGCATTCTAGACCCTAACCACTCGTTGTGTGAAAACTGTTCTCCACATGTCACTATTGCTTCTTTGGCATTTAAATCTGTGCCTTCTGGTTCTCAAACCTTCCACAATTTGTTGAGACCACCAAATTTTTCAAAGGCCATGGATCAAGCCAGAAATTTCTGCACTCTTCCACTTCCACAGGGCAGCATGGCAGCACAGTGGTTAGTACTGTCGCTTCACAGCGCCGATTCTAGAGTCCCAGGTTTGATTCCCGGGTCACTGTCTGAACGGAGTCTGCACGTTCTCTCCCTGTCCGTGTGGGTTTCCTCCAGGTGCTCCGGTTTTCTCCCACAAGTCCCGAAAGACATGCTTGTTAGGTGAATTGGACATTCTGAATTGTCCGTCTGTGTACGCGAACAGGCGTCGGAGTGTGGCGACTAGGGACTTTTCACAGTAACCTTATTGCAGTGTTAATGTAAGCTTACTTGCGACAATAATAAAGATTATTATTATTCAGGGTTCTAGAGTGTCCCCGATTTGAATCGCTTCAACTGGCCCAGGGCTTTAGTTCAGGATTTCTCTCCCTGTACCTCCCAGTCTCTCTACCTCTCTCTTTTCCTTTCAGATGCTTCTTAAAACGTGTCTCTTTGACCACACTTTGTTTCATCTGTTTGAATATCTCGTTCTGTCACTCGGTGTCAAATTTTGGTTGATAATGTTCATTGGAAGGGCTTTGGGATGTTTTCTGATGTTAAAGGTGCTACATGAATGCAAGTTGTTGTTCCATGATGCAGTCGACTCAAATTGCTGATGCCAGTGGAATCAGTCTCTTTACAAATCACTCATTAGAGAAATGTGCACCTTTTAGAATCTGCCAAGTGTGTGATGTGCTCCAAAGAAACAGATAATACTGACGCCAATTTCTCAGTGAATAATTCATAAGCGTTCACCATGAAGCTGAATCAGTTGAAAAACAAATTGCTTGCGATAGTACTTTACAGTATCTAATTGTTATTTTAGTTTACATACCGGGGCCTTTCAAGAATCAAACAATCCTCTTCAAGTTCTTTCTTGGGACATTTGAATATTTCTTATATTGCCCCAAGCCCTGTTTGCTCATGCCTGTTCAGCTTGCTGACCTACTTTGTCTCACGACCCAGCTACAGCTCAATTTGAAAATTCTCCTCCTTGTTTTCAAATCACTCCGTAGCCTTGCTCCTCCACGTCTCTAACCTCCCTCAACCCGACATGTCTTTTGATTTCAGTGCTCCTCCAATTCTGGACCTTGTGGTATCCCCAATTTTAATCCCCCCACCATTGGTGGCTGTGCTTACAAACGAGCCCTCAGCTCTGCAATTCCTCACTAAATTTCTTCACTTCTCTACTTACCTGTCCTTCGATGTGCTCCTCAAATTCCATCTCTTTGACCCAAACCTTTAATCTCTGGTCCTGTGTCTCCTCCTGTGGTTCAGTGTCAAATATATTTTTACTGAAACTGTACTTGTTAAGACTTGTGATTTCTCTTAATCCACACTCTCCCTCTTTGCCTCTCTCTCTCTCTGTCCCTCAGTATCTTCAATGTCTCTCTCTCTCTCTTCTTCTCTCACTATTCACAATCTCTCAGTCTCTCATGCACTCTCACTATTCACAATCTCTCTCTCTCTCTCCCTCTTCTTCTCCCATGATCCACAATCTTCATCTCTCTCTCTCTCTATCTATCGATCTACATTCTCTCTCTCCCATTCTCTCCCTATCCACAATCCCTCTTCCTCTCTCACTATCCAATCTTTCTCTCTCTCTCCTACTCTCACTATCCACAATACCTCTCCCTCTCTTACTATTCACAATCTCTCATCTATTACTACCAAAATCTCTCTCCGTCTCTCTTCTACCTCACTATCCACAATCGCTCTCTCCTTTCACTGTCCGCAATCTCTCTCTTTCTCCCTCTTGTTATGGGCCAGGGTTTAGAGAACACCAAAGTGTATCATAGAATTCACCTGACCCACGACTTTCAGTAGATTGTGGTCATAGGGAGCACAAGGGCCTACTTTACAGGTGTGATGCAACAGAGATCTAAAGTACTTTTAAAACAAAACCATGTTTATTTATGAATCCAGTTAACACTTTATAAACCCACACTAAACATCTTAATAACTATCAACATCAATAATCCCCTCAGATACAATATTCTATAAGTAACCCTTCATTACTTTCCTAACAACATCCATAAGACCATTTAGAGAAAGACAGCAGGTTTAAATTCTCTACAGAATCAGGTATTACTTTGAAATCCTCAAATGATCCGGAGACAGTCTTTAGTTTTCAGAGAGAGATCAATAGACAGCTGCTTGCTTTGCCTGCAGCTATCCAGCTCTGAAAACGAAACTAAAACACACTGTAGCTACCTGCTTTAAAACAAAAGTGAAAGACAGCCAGCCAAGCTCCACCCACACTCTGACATCACTGCAGTTATTTGATAAACACCCATTTCTTAAAGGTACTCTCACTTGACACTCTCTTACTATCCACAATCATTCTCCTTCCCCTTCTCACTACACACACTCACTCTCGCTCCCTCTGTCACCATCTACAATCTCGCTCGTCCCCTCTTTCACTAGCCACAATCTCTCTCTCCCGCTCTCACTATCCACAATCCATCTCCCTCTCTCACTATCCACAATCTCCCTCCGTCTCTCTTCTACCTCACTATCCACAATCTTTCTCTCCTTTCACATTCCCAATCACTCGCTCTCCCTCTCTTACTATCTACAATCTCGCTTGACCCCTCTCTCACTAGCCACAATCCCTCTCTCCCCGTCTCACTACTCGCAATCTCTTTCCCTCTCGCTCCCCCCACTCTTACAATTCACCATCAGGGAGGCAAGGTGGCACAGTGGTTAGCACTCTTGCTCCCTCTCTCACTATCAACAATCTTTCCTTCCCCCCCATCACAATTCACAATCATTCTCTCTTCCCCTCTCTTACTATTCACAATCTCTTTCTCTCCCTCTCTCACTATCCACAATCGAACTCTCTCTCTCTCTCGCTCTCTCCCTCTGTCTCTCTTTCTCTCAAACACAATTCACAATCTCTCTCTCTGTCTCCCTCTCCCACGCTCCACAATCTCTCTCGTTTTCTGTCTCTCACTACCGCTTATTTTCCCTCTGTCACTATTCACAATCTCTCCCCCGCTCTCACTATCAACAACAGGGATGGTGCAGGAGGGAGGGTTTCAGATTTCTGGAAAATTAGGGCTCATTCTGGGGCCGGTGGGACCTCTACCAAAGGGATGGTCGATACCTGGACCAGAGGGGTACCAATATCCTGGGGGGGAAATTTGTTAATGTTCTTCGGGAGGGTTTAAACTAGTTCAGCAGGGGCTTGGGAACCTGAATTGTAGCTCCAGTATACAGGAGGTTGCGAGTAGTGAGGTCATGAGTAAGGTTTCAAAGTTGCAGGAGTGTACTGGCAGGCAGGAAGGTGGTTTAAAGTGTGTCTTCTTCAATGCCAGGAGAATCCGGAATAAGGTGGGTGATCTTCCGACATGGGTTGGTACCTGGGACTTCGATGTTGTGGCCATTTCGGAGACATGGATAGAGCAGGGACAGGAATGGTTGTTTCAGGTGCCAGGGTTTAGATATTTCAGTAAGCTCAGGGAAGGTGGTAAACGAGGGGGAGGGGTGGCATTGTTAGTCAAGGACAGTATTCTGGTGGCAGAAAGGACGTTTGATGAGGACTCATCTACTGAGGTAGTATTGGCTGAGGTTAGGAACAGGAAAGGCGAGGTCACCCTGTTAGGGGTTTTCTATAGGCCTCCGAAAAGTTCCAGAGATGTAGAGGAAAGGATTGTAAAGATGATTCTGGATAGGAGCGAAAGCAACAGGGTAGTTGTTATGGGGGACTTTAACTTTCCAAATATTGACTGGAAATGCTATAGTTCGAGTACTTTAGACGGGTCCGTTTTTGTCCAATGTGTGCAGGAGGGTTTCCTGACACAGTATGTAGATAGACCAATGAGAGGCAAGGCCATATTTGATTTGGTACTGTGTAATGAACCAGGACAGGTGTTAGATTTGGAGGTAGGTGAGCACTTTGGTGATAGTGACCACAATTTGATTACGTTTACTTTAGTGATGGAAAGGGATAGGTATATACCGCAGGGCAAGAGGTATATCTGGGGGAAAGCAATTATGATGTGATGAGGCAAGATTTAGGATGCATCGGATGGAGTGGAAAACTGCAGGGGATGGGCACAATGGAAATGTGGAGCTTGTTCAAGGAACAGCTACTGCATGTCCTTGATAAGTATGTACATGTCAGGCAGGGAGGAAGTGGTCGAGCAAGGGAACCGTGGTTTACTATAGCTGTCGAAACACTTGTCAAGAGGAAGAAGGAGGCTTATGTAAAGATGAGACTTGAAGGTTCAGTTAAGGTGCTCAAGAGTTACAAGTTAGCTAGGAAGGACCTAAAGAGAGAGAGAGCTAAGAAGAGCCAGGAGGGGACATGAGAAGTCTTTGGCAGGTAGGCTCAAGGATAACCCTAAAACGTTCTATAGATATGTCAGGAATAAAAGAATGACTGGGGTAAGAGTAGGGCCAGTCAAGGATAGTAGTGGGAAGTTGTGCTTGGAGTCCGAGGAGATAGGAGAGGTGCTAAATTAATATTTCTCATCAGCATTCACACAGGAAAGAGACAATGTTGTCGAGGAGATTCAGGCTACTAGACTAGAATAGCTTGAGGTTCATAAGGAGGAGGTGTTAGCAATTCTGGAAAGTGTGAAAATAGATAAGTCCCCTGGGCCGGATGGAATTTATCCTAGGATTCTCTGGGAAGCTAGGGAGGAGATTGCTGAGCCTTTGGCTTTGGTCTTTAAGTCATCTTTGTCTACAGGAATAGTGCCAGAAGACTGGAGGAAAGCAAATGTTGTCCCCTTGTTCAAGGAGGGGAGTAGAGGGGCTGGTTTAGCACAGAGCTAAAGAGTTGGCTTTGAAAGCAGACCAAGGCAGGCCAGCAGCACGGTTCATTTCCCATACCAGCCTCCCCGAACAGGCGCCGGAATGTGGCGACTAGGGGCTTTTCACAGTAACTTCATTTGAAGCCTACTTGTGACAATAAGCGATTTTCATTTTCATTTTCATTTCATAGAGACAACCCCGGTAACTATAGACCAGTGAGCCTTACTTCTGTTGTGGGCAAAAATCTTGGAAAGGTTTATAAGAGATAGGATGTATAATCATCTGGAAAGGAGTAATTTGATTAGAGATAGTCAACACGGTTTTGTGAATTGTAGGTCGTGCCTCACAAACCTTCTTGAGTTCTTTGAGAAGGTGACCAAATAGGTGGATGAGGGTAAAGCAGTTGATGTGGTGTATATGGATTTCAGTAAAGCGTTTGATAAGGTTCCCCACGGTAGGCTACTTCAGAAAATACGGAGGCATGGGATTCAGGGAGATTTAGCAGTTTGGATCAGAAATTGGCTAGCTGGAAGAAGACAAAGGGTGGTGGTTGATGGGAAATGTTCAGACTGGAGTCCAGTTACTAGTGGTGTACCACCAGGATCTGTTTTGGGGCCACTGCTGTTTGTCATTTTTATAAATGACCTGGAGGAGGGCGTAGAAGGATGGGTGAGTAAATTTGCAGATGACACTAAAGTCGGTGGAGTTGTGGACAGTGCGGAAGGATGTTACAAGTTACAGAGGGACATAGATAAGCTGCAGCGCTGGGCTGAGAGGTGGCAAATGGAGTTTAATACAGAAAAGTGTGAGGTGATTCATTTTGGAAGGAATAACAGGAAGACAGAGTACTGGGCTAATGGTAAGATTCTTGGCAGTGTGGATGAGCAGAGAGATCTCGGTGTCCATGTACATAGATCCCTGAAAGTTGCCAGCCAGGTTGAGAGGGTTGTTAAGAAGGCGTACAGTGTGTTAGCATTTATTGGTAGAGGGATTGCGTTTCGGAGCCATGAGGTCATTTTGAAGCTGTACAAAACTCTGGTGCGGCCGCATTTGGAGTATTGCATGCAATTCTGGTCGCCGCATTATAGGAAGGATATGGAAGCATTGGAAAGGGTGCAGAGGAGATTTCCCAGAATGTTGCCTGGTCTGGAGGGAAGATGTTATGAGGAAAGGCTGAGGGACTTGAGGCTGTTTTCGTTAGAGAGAAGAAGGTTAAGAGGTGACTTAATTGAGGCATACAAGATGATCAGAGGATTGGATAGGGTAGACAGTGAGAGCCTTTTTCCTCAGATGGTGATGTCTAGCATGAGGGGACATAGTTTTAAATTGAGGGGAGATAGATATAGAACAGATGTCAGAGGTAGGTTCTTTACTCAGAGAGTCGTAAGGGCGTGGAATGCCCTGCCGGCAACAGTAGCGGACTCGCCAACACTAAGGGCATTCAAATGGTCATTGGATAGACATATGGACGATAAGGGAATAGTGTAAATGGGCTTTCGAGTGGTTTCACAGGTCGGCGCAACATCGAGGGCCGAAGGGCCTGTACTGCGCTGTAATGTTCTATGTTCTTTCTCTCCTCCCCACCCCCACCCCCCCATCCCCATCACAGTTCACAATTATTCTCTCTCTCTCCCTCTCTCATTATTCACAATCTCTTTCTTTCCCTCTCTCATTGTCCGGAATCTCTCTCTCTCTCCTTCTCCCACTATCTATAATTTCTCTCTCTCTTCTTATTATCCACCCAGGTAACATTAACAGTTTGTGAATTCAAGTCCCACACCAGAGACTTGAGCACAGAATCTAGGCTGGAATGACACTGGGCTGCAGTAGTGAGGGAGAACTGCACCGTTGGAGGTGCTGTCATTTTGATGGTACATCAAATTAAGGCATTCTCTGCCTGCTCGAGTGGATTTATAAATAGACCACGATACATTTTGGAAGAAGCTCGGCAGAGTTCTCTCCGGTATCCTGACTGTTCTTTATCCATTAATCAGCATCACTATAACAAATGATCTGGTCATTATCACATTGCTTTTTGCCAGAACTTGCTGTGTACAAGTTAGCTGCTGCGATTCCTGTTGCTCTTTTTAGCCTTAGTTTATTAGCTCTAATTCTGTCACCTTTGCTCACAAGTCGCCAGGTATCTTTCTGATACTGCCACGTGGTTCAAGCTCAAGTTATGATTAATAAGTCAGCACACTGCTTAGTAAGATTGAAATCAACGGTCATTTATTATATACAACAAGTAATGTTTACACAATAATCCTACTATATATATAGAAACCTATCACTACTGGCCAATACTTAACTTTAGGAAGAGCCCACCAGGTCAGGGAAACGAATGGCTTGGGTCGATACAGTGGTGCTGGGAAGTGGCAGCCATCGCAGCCATGCAGCAGCCGTCAGCCAAAAAGGCAGTGCTGCGCTTTCTCGGGATGGTCAACTTCCTGGGGAAGTTCATTCCTAACCTTGCTTCGCACACGACTGCTCTTCGCCACCTGGTCAAAAAGACAACAGAATTCCAGTGGCTGCCCGCACACCAGAGTGAATGGGAGGAGCTTAGGGTCAAGCTCACCACCGCCCCGGCACTGGCATTTTTCGATACCACACAGGAAACAAAGATCTCAACTGACGCCAGCCAGACTGGCATTTGGGCGGTACTCCTCCAACGGGACAACACCGCATCATGGGCTCCTGTCGCCTATGCGTCGCGGGCCATGACCCCCACTGAACAGCGCTATGCGCAGATTGAGAAGGAGTGCCTAGGCCTGTTGACTGGCATCGACAAGATTCATGACTATGTGTATGGTCTTCCGCAGTTCACTATGGAGACCGACCATCGCCCCCTGATCGGCATCATTCAGAAGGTCCTCAACGTGATGACCCATCGTCTCCAGCGAATTCTGCTCAAGCTCCGGAGGTCCGACTTCCAACTTGCCTACACCCCGGGGAAGGATCTCATCATCGCA
Source organism: Scyliorhinus torazame (assembly GCF_047496885.1). Taxonomy (NCBI): domain Eukaryota; kingdom Metazoa; phylum Chordata; class Chondrichthyes; order Carcharhiniformes; family Scyliorhinidae; genus Scyliorhinus; species Scyliorhinus torazame. The sequence continues at coordinate 95,519,838 of NC_092710.1, forward strand.
GATGCTCTGTCCAGGGCAGTCAACACAGCGCCCGACTCGGAGGGGTTCGTTTGTCAGGTCAACGCACAAGTAGCCTTCACATCGGCCAATCTGCCGGCCACTGATGCACATCTGGCCCACATTCGCCGTGAGACTGCAGCTGACCCCCTTCTACAACGTGTGATGTGCCACATGACGGAAGGGTGGCTCAAGGGGCAGTGCCCACAATTTTCCAATGTCCAGGAAGACTTGGACATGAGTCTCTGGAACTCACTTCCTCAAAAGGCAGTGTAAGTTGAATATTTGGATACTTTTAATGCAGAGCTGGTTAGATTTTTGATTAACAAGGGGGGTGAAAGGTTATCACCGGCCGGAAGGTTTGTGGAGTTAAGGTTCCAATCAGATCAGCCATGATTTTATTGAATGATGGAGCAGACTCGAGGGACCGAATGACCTAATCCTGCTCCTAATTCGTATGTTCACATGTCATATCACTGCTGGGAGCTGGGTGACCTTTCCCACCCAGTACAGCTTTGCGAACCCGACATGACTACAATGGCTGAGGCCCGACGCAAAGGGCAAAATCCTGCCCCAAAGCCTGTCTTTAATGCGTGAGGGTTTTCCAGCTTAAAAAGCAAAGACATGTCATAACATCGGAATATTATCTTAATATTAAATCAAAATGCTGTAAAATGGTAATTAGCTTATAATTAGTTTTACTCTGAAATAAATCACACAAATGGCAGGAGTATTCGATTCACTTGACTCAGCACTGACAAACATTGCAATTAATATTTACAAAGGCTGCAATCGCATGGTATCGTGAACAAAAGCTTTGGGTGTCACCCAGTAATGGTCCAGACTGTTTGGGTGGGATTCTCCGGCCCGCCGCACTCGTTTCCTGGTGCCGGCAACGGGATCCTCCGTCCCGGCAGCCGGCCAACGGGGTTTCCCATTGTGGGCACCACCACGCCGTCGAGAGATCCGCAGACGTGAGTGCGCTGCCAGCAAAATGGAGGATCTCGCTGACGGAGAATCGAACCCTTTGTGTTCATACAGCTATGATTGGAATAGATTGTTAGAGAATACTTGAAAAATGTGCGGTGCACTCACCTCAGGGTCAGGGAAATTGCCAGTTTAAATCCTCAGTGCTGAGGGAGTGTTGCATTGTCAGTAGTATTATTGTTTGGAAGAGATGTTTAATTGAGGCCTTGTCTCAAGTGGCTGTAAAAATACCATGGAAATATTTTGAAGAAGAGCTGGGGTTTCCTGGCCAATATTTAATTGAAACTGTGTTGATTGCAACATGGGCCGGAATTCTCTGTTTGGGAGATTATCGGCTGGATTCGCCGTAGCCCGGTGCTGAAATCATGAGTGACGATTGGGCGGAGAATGGATTCCGAAGCCGGAATCGGGGCTGGCGCTGGTCCGCCATGCTCCGCCCTCTCCAAACCGACGTCATCGTGACATGTGCCGTGCGCCGTTTCAATGGCGTTGGCACCTCATGGGCCGGCCCACCGGACGGGCCATGTTCCCGATGGCGCAGGCCACGTATGGTCCCAGAGGTCGAGAGGCGGGGATAGGGTGGCAATGTGGGCTTAAGTAGGGGGCTCTTTCCAAGGGCCGGTGCAGACCCGATGGGCCGAATGGCCTCCTTCTGCTCTGTAAATTCTATGATTCTATGATTCCCACATTGTCTATTTGTTTACTAATCCTGATACATGAATATTCTGCTTGATAAGTAATTCCAGGGGATTTTGCCCTACCTTGACAGACCTATCTCCAGTAAACACTGCGCGCGTGACTTACCTTGGACTTGTCAGTTTGGCCAATTGTATGAATATGGTGGGGTGTTTCACTGCCCTTAGCGACTCCCAGCTTACAAGAGTCAACACTCAATCATCAATTAGCATCCTTCCTGACCCCTTCCACCCTCAGCACCATTGCCAGGGCCTCCATTCTGAAATTCCCCTGACATCTTATTCTTGATGGTTTCTCTTGTCTATTTCTCTGCTTCCAAGGGATTGAAAGCCACATGATACTCGATAATAATCTTCATTGCCAGAAGTAGGCTTACATTAACACTGCAATGAAGTTACAATGAAAAACCACTAGTCGCCACATTCCGGCGCCTGTTCGGGTCACAGAGGGAGATTTCAGAATGTCCAATTCACCTAACAGTCTGGGCTGGATTCTCCGAAACACCGGCTAAGTGCTGATGCCGGCGTAAACACCGGAGCGGTTCACGCCGTCGTCAACGGGCCCCATTGCCCAGCGGTTATGCGGCTCACAAGTGGCCAGCACGGGCGTCACGGGAAGCGCAGGGGTGTGACCCCAGACCGGCATCATTAACGCAGGGCCGCGGCGCACACAAGTAACCCGGCCCCCCAAAACACAGCCGACGCTTGCAAGATGGCCGCCCACCGCACAGCAGCAAGATTCAGGGACGGCAACCTCGACACGCTCCTGGGCACCATGGAGCAGAGGAGTACCCCAACCCGGCCACCGGACCGCCCGCAACATCGTCCGGCTTATGTGGAGGGAGGTGGGCGATGCCGTCAGTGCCATCGGGCCAGTTGCCCAGACAGTTGACCTGTGTCGCAAGAAGCTGAACGACCTACTCAGGGCAGCCAGGGTGAGTACCCAGCACTGTGTCCATGGCACCAACCCCCCTATCCCCCACACATGTGACACCGCCCTCCCCCAGGGGGAGATACAACCCCCGCTGTGACCCACAGGGCTGCACCCACCCATGCCAGCCGCATTGCCCCCCCCCCCCGCGCCCCCCCCCCCCCCCCCCCCCGGCCGCCTCCCCCACCCAGGACTAGAGCCCCCACAACCGTGGCCAGTGGGAGAAAACCAGAGGGGGTGCGCCTGAATTGCACCCCCTCACTGTGCCTGAATAGAGGGCACTGGATGTCGCTGGCAGACCCGAGGACCGGACGGTCTCCCATGCCGAGAGCGCCACCAAGTGAGACCCCCCCTTCCTGGCCCCAGCCCCTCACTCCACCCGGCAATCCATCCCCTCACCCCAGACCTCACCCTGCCCCTCACCCCACCCCGCAATCCACCCCATCACCCCCGCCTGCCTGTCTAACCAGACATGCTGTTTTGTATCTTGTAGGACCACCCGGCGATCGACCCAGCCCATCAGGCACACCCCGCCCCCAGCCAGTGCCGGGGCGGCCACCCCCAAGAGACTCAAGCAGCGACAGGGAGGACAGCGGCAACAACAGCCCTCCAGCTTAGTCAAGCCAGAAAACCACGAACCAGGGGACAGAAATACAGGGGACAGACAGGCAGGACACCGCAACCCAGGACACCAGCACACAGGGGACAGACAGGCAGGACACCACAGCCCAGGACACCAGCACACAGGGGACAGACAGGCAGGACACTGCAACCCAGGACACCAGCACACAGGGGACAGACAGGCAGGACACTGCAACCCAGGACACCAGCACACAGGGGACAGACAGGCAGGACACTGCAACCCAGGACACCAGCACACAGGGGACAGACAGGCAGGACACTGCAGCCCAGGACACCAGCACACAGGGGACAGACAGGCAGGACACTGCAACCCAGGACACCAGCACACAGGGGACAGACAGGCAGGACACTGCAACCCAGGACACCAGCACACAGGGGACAGACAGGCAGGACACTGCAACCCAGGACACCAGCACACAGGGGACAGACAGGCAGGACACCGCAACCCAGGACACCAGCACACAGGGGACAGACAGGCAGGACACCGCAACCCAGGACACCAGCACACAGGGGACAGACAGGCAGGACATCACAACCCAGGACACCAGCACACAGGGGACAGACAGGCAGGACATCACAACCCAGGACACCAGCACACAGGGGACAGACAGGCAGGACACTGCAACCCAGGACACCAGCACACAGGGGACAGACAGGCAGGACACTGCAACCCAGGACACCAGCACACAGGGGACAGACAGGCAGGACATCACAACCCAGGACACCAGCACACAGGGGACAGACAGGCAGGACACCGCAACCCAGGACACCAGCACACAGGGGACAGACAGGCAGGACACCGCAACCCAGGACACCAGCACACAGGGGACAGACAGGCAGGACACCACAGCCCAGGACACCAGCACACAGGGGACAGACAGGCAGGACATCACAGCCCAGGACACCAGCACACAGGGGACAGACAGGCAGGACACTGCAACCCAGGACACCAGCACACAGGGGACAGACAGGCAGGACACCGCAACCCAGGACACCAGCACACAGGGGACAGACAGGCAGGACACTGCAACCCAGGACACCAGCACACAGGGGACAGACAGGCAGGACACCACAGCCCAGGACACCAGCACACAGGGGACAGACAGGCAGGACACTGCAACCCAGGACACCAGCACACAGGGGACAGACAGGCAGGACACCACAACCCAGGACACCAGCACACAGGGGACAGACAGGCAGGACACCGCAATCCAGGACACCAGCACACAGGGGACAGACAGGCAGGACATCACAGCCCAGGACACCAGCACACAGGGGACAGACAGGCAGGACACTGCAACCCAGGACACCAGCACACAGGGGACAGACAGGCAGGACACTGCAACCCAGCGGACCCCGGGCTTCAGGTCCGATGAGGACATCGACTTTACGCCACTCCTATCTCCTACAACCTCCACCATTCAGAGACTATCACGTTGGCTGGGCTCTTTAGCGATGAAGCTTCTGGGACACTCAATGGTGAGCAGCACACAGCCGTTCCGGTACAGTAGGTGGAGGTAGGAGCAGCCGAGGGGCCGGACGGACGGAGGGCAGACCGGCCCCAGCAACCAGCTGCTGCACAGACGGGTCACGGGTTCCTGGAATACCCACAACCTCGGGTGTTTGATCCACTTGCACCCCCGTCCCATGGAGAAGCCCGGGGGCCATGGGACACCCCAAGGGAGGTGGAGGTGCTGGGGTCCGTCCTGGGTCCCGCTGCAGGGGAGGTCCCGCAACACCGTGGCACCTCGGACTCCTCCCCTACCGTCCCTGGTGCATCTGGTGGGCAGCGAGCAGCACAGGGTGGCAGCACGCCACCCTGGTTGCCCAAGGCACAGCCTGGCCCATCCAGGCCGGGCCACCACAGGAAGCGAGCGCCAATGGGGACCCTAGTCGCAGGGGAGGAGTCACAGCAGTCCACCTCCACTTCTGCTGTACCGTGTGGGGAAACACCGAGACGTAGTCATAGGGCCCGTAAGGCCAGAGAGGTAGACACTTAGTAAGTTGGCACGGATGCAGGGCACAGATTAGTTCTAGGGGCTAGGGCACATGTACAGAATTTCTCTTATTAAAGACACTTTAACACCTATGAAAGATGCCTCTGTGCTCTGTCCGTTGCTTGCGGGGGGTGGGGCGGGAACTGAGTGCCATTGTGGGTGAGGGGTGATGGAACATTGAGCTCCGGTGAGTGTGACGTGCCCCCCCACCTCGAGTTGCCCACGTCACCCCGCCCCAGCGAGGTGACGGGGCCATGCGATGCAGTGTCCAACCAGCATATAGGGACCACCCAAGTGGAGGGTGTTACTGTGACCATGAGTCAGACATTGTCTGACAATGTGGAGCTCAGAGCTCATCGCAGAGCGGGCTGTCATCATCCTCCATGCCATGGGCCGGACCCGCTTCCACTAGCAACTGTGTGAGCCCTGCCCGTTATGCCGCAGGTGGATGTGTCTCGGAGGGCTGGTGTTCATGCGAGTGATTCGGTAGTAGGAGAGATGAGGGTGAGGGTTGTTAGTGGTGGGGGAGGTGGGTGTGGTCGGTGGTGGGGTGATGTCTTACTGTGGTGTCCGTGCCCATGCTCAGCAATACTCCTAGTTGGTGAAATGTACGACTATCAACGCCTGTGCCCGTTGGCCCAGCCGGTGACATTTGGCAGCCTCCCGTCCATGTCCCGTACATTGCCCCCACTCACCAGCTTTCCTCATCTGGGGAGGCCTGCCCTTCGTCATGATCCTCCTCCTCTGCTGGGCTATATTGTGGAGGACGCAGCAGACCACAACGATGCGGCCGACCCTCTCTGACAGGTACTGGAGTGCCCCTCCAGAGCCGTCCAGGCACCTGAAGCGCATCTACAGCAGCCCAAAGCACCTCTTGGCCACACCCTTGGTCGCACAATGGGCCTCATTGTAACGGGGCTTCGTGTTGGTCTGTGGCCTCCGTATAGGCGTCATCAGCCACGACCGCAACGGGTAACCCCTGTCGCCCAACAACCAGCCCCACAGCCGGGGGAGGTGTCCCTCGAACATGCCGGGATGAACGATTCTACCAATATGAACGAGTCATGCACACTTCCCGGGTACCGGGCGCAGACGTGCAGGATCCTCAACTGGTGGTCACAAACGTTCATGGAGTAGGTCCCCTTCCTGTTCATGAACATCACCCTGTTATCCGATGGTGGCCGCATGGCGACGTACAGCCCATCGATGACCCCTAGATCATGGGTATCCTGGCGACCGCTGCAAACCCCGCTACCTGGGCATCCTGGTGGGCGCAGTCCACAGGGAACTGAATGTAGCGGTCCGCGATGTCATACAGGCATCTGTCACTGCACGGATGCACCGATGCCTGGGAGATGCCGGACAGGTCCCCACTCGGCGACTGGAATGACCCCATGGCGTAGAAGTTCAGGGTGACCGTCATCTTGATGGCCACCGGGAGAGGTTGTCCCCCTCCCAGTCCCACACGGTGCTAGGTGTGCCATCAGGTGGCAGATAAGGGCGACAGTTTCCCAGCTCATCTGGAGTCTCCTCCTGCATGCCCTGTCTGGGAGGTCCTGGAAGGACATGCGGCGCCGGTACACACGACGCCTCATCGGGCACCTCCGAGGCCGTGGCACCGCCTCCTCCTCCCCCCTCGTCCTCCCCCCTCTCCCCCTCCTCCTCCTCCTCATCGGCATCCTCGTCCTGTGGCTCCGCCCTCATCGTGGTCCTCCTCATCCTGCGCCTGTCGGGCGGGCATCCGATCCTCTGGCGCCAGGCTCCTCTGATGCAGCCTCCTCCCTGTCACGCCCCGGCACCACCCCCACCGACCCTGGGGGGCTTCCTCCCCCCATCCTCCGCAGCCACAGGCATGCCGTCTCGCCTTCCTGAGGTCCCCCCCACGCCGACCCCTACTTCCTCCAGCCACAGCGCCAGCCAGCACGACTGGTTGAGACTTTTTAAACCATGTTAGAACCACGCCGGTGGGACAGCAATATCGCTGGGGGCCCAGAGTAACGCACGTCGGGCCACTTCTTGTGATTCTCCGTTCACGCGGTTTTACCCAGTTTGGAGGTTCGCGTCCCGCCGTTGGGACGGTATCGCGGGCCATTTCCGCGTGAACGTCGATTTTCTGAGACCGCGCAGGCTCAGAGAATCCCGGCCCATGTCTTTCGGGATTTGTGGGAGGAAACCGGAGCACCCGGAGGAAAACCACACAGACACAGGAGGGAGAATGTGCAGACTCCACACAGACAGTAACCCAAGCCGGGAATCGAACCTGGGAAGTGGGGCTGGGATTCTCCGTAATCCCAGCCAAGTGTTGACGCAGGTGTCAAAACCAGCGCCAGCGATGCCAGCGTCAACGGCCTCCAGGCTCAGGCCTTTCGAGGGGGCTAGAACGGCGACGGAGTGCTGTGCGCTGCTCCGGTGCCGAAAGTCGGGCCGCCACAGCCGGCGCGGGTCCGCGCATACGTGCCACGGCCTTCTCTGCGCTAGCCCGCAGGCAATATGGCAGAGCCCTTCAGGGGCCCAGCGCGGAGGAACATAGGCCCCCCCCCCCGGAATTAGCGTGCCCGCCGATCAGTTTCCCTCCGATCGCGGGCCTGGCCACCGTGGAGTCCCCCCCCGGAGTCGGCTCCACCCGCCCCTCCACCAGGACGGCCCGCGCAGCCAGAACGCCGACGTCCTGCTTGGTAGGACCATGTGCAAGCCGCGCCGGCGGGACTTGGCAGAACTCGGCAGGCATTTGGACAGTCGAGCGCGAAGAATCGCCGGTGGGGGGGCACTTTCAATGTCCCCCGACCGGTCGCCGGAGAATCGGCGGCCTGGCGTCGGAGCGGCGAGGTGGGATGCATGCCCCCTTCGCCGATTATCCGACCCGACGCGGGATCGGAGAATCCCGGCCTGGAGCTATGAAGGAACAGTGGTAACCATTGTGCTACCGTGCTTCCTATAAAAAGCCAGGGAGCTGCAAGGCTGCTAAGCGGAAATGCTAACCAGTAGTCCAGGCCGGAACTCTGGCTGGAGAAATGTTGGAAGATTGGGAATTCCTGTCCATAGTTAAAGTTCGATTCTTTGAAGCAACCTTCAGCAGCAGTTAGGAGCTGAGTGCAACTGTGAGGTGGGTGGATGGCATTATTGTTAACTTGAGGAGGGAGTAGGAAGTTTAGAGTGGATGGTGGATGCAGTGGGGGGGTGTCAGTGAAAGATGAAGAGTCCTGAAAAGTGAGAGGAGAACATCAGCGGTGACAGAAAGTGGAGAAATAATTTACCCGCTAAAACTGAGAAAGAGGTGTGGGGAGGTAAGGAGGAGCAGAAATAATTTTCCGAAGAGAGTGGATTGAAAGTGGAACTCGGCTACTTGAGTTGAATGGCACAGATATTATTTAATGGAAAGCTCGATAAGTACACAATGGAGAAAGGTTTAGAAAGATGTGCTGTTGGGAGAGTTGAAGAGGTGGGGGAGGAGGCTCATACACAGTGTAAGCACCATGATGGAGCAGGCTAAATGCCTTCTTTCGGTTCTGTAGATCCTATATAATTCCACGTGAAATCCGTTGGATATGGGTCGAGCACTCTCAACTGTCTCCCAAAGACTTTGTTCATCACAACGGCACTTCAGCTGCCTCATCCAAGCACTTAAAAAAATATACTGTGTTGACATGAGCTCTTTCTATATTTCAAGTGGATTGCTTCATGCTGGATCTTATTATTGCAATGAGTACTCCACTGGGCGCTTCATTGTTGGATTGTTTCATCAAAGAACAGCCAAACCGGAGGTTCACGAGTGTTCTTCAGAATGTGGAAACAGCAGAAGCAATGGCTCAGTTAATCCTGGATTAGCACTGCAAGCAGCATTTACAGGGCGTATTAGTTATTCTGTCATATAGAGAAGAGTCCGTTCGACCTTTCGGCCAAGGAAATACATTCCTCCCGGACCATTAAATGGCACAGTGGGTTAGAACAATGTTTGTCAGCTTTGTAATCAGGCTTGAATCCAGTTGATGCACTTAGCTTCAGGTACCTGAGATGCCCATTGAAGTTTCCATGTGGATGAGGTGATGGGGGAAAGACATGAGGGAGATGAGCCTGTCAATACATGTGAGTGGATCATGAAACCAATACATACAAGTGCGCACACTCACAGCCAGCCGGAGAGCATTTCACACTGGGTGCATCTGACTAAATAATCCACTTAATTCCCTTCTTAATTTCTTTCAGCATCAACTTCACCTTGCCTGAGTGTGCCTCACAGCAGCAAGCTGACCTAGCTGATGCATCACATAATGAGACACGATTCATCAGGCCACTGATTACCCCAGCCTCTCAAGACACCTTCTACTCCAACGCCATTCTGGGAAATGTGTACAGATGCACAGTTTTCCAGCATAGTCATTTCTGACACCAGAAAGATTATTGTCAGCCCTTTGAATCTGATTGAATGTTTCTAATGATTGAACAAAGTGTTTAAGCTATCCACTTAGACTTTACCACGCAGCATCAGGCCGTTTGTCCAATTGATCAGCATCTGCGAGTTATGTTCCAAACTAGATTCCAGCCTGTGGAGGCCTGAGACATACACTGGAAGCTCCTCATCGTAAGCAAAAGAGTTTATTGATGAAAGGCAAAGGCTGTTCAATAAGAGGCACAGAACATTATACAACAGGGTCTTTACACTTCACTTCCCTGGACCACACTGCCCGGGGTCCTGCTCCTAGGGCCCTGTGCAGCCTCCCTATTGGTTTGGGTTAGTGCACTCTGTCGTGTTGGGTGTTCTGATGCACAAATGATCCAAAAAGGCTGTAGATGGTACAACTCTGTTTTATTGTATTAAACAATAACAACTGCTAACTGCTGGCTGAGGTTCGTGCTTCACCAGCTAACCTGAGGACCCAGCCCTCAGGGTGCTCTGAGCTATCTCCTGGTAGAATGAGCGGGAACTGTGGTGTTCCCTGTTTTATAGTGCGTGTGCTCTCACTGGTGATTGGCTGCGATGTTGTATGTGTGTTGGTTGGTCCAACTACCTGTCCATCAGTGCGTGTGTGATTGCACCATGATATACTGATGTGGATATCATGACACACTCCTGTGCAATTGGCTTCAAGCCGGTCACATGGTTTGTGGAGCCATGCTATAACCCCCCCCCCCCTCCTCTGCTTAAGTCCCTTAACACACTACCCCAAAACAACGCATGAAAGTTACAATGGTGAACAGGGACAACCAAGGAAAGAGAATCCATCAAAAAGTCCATCGGTCTGGAGGCCTCTGGATCTTCCCTGACTTCTGTAGCCCAGCCACAGACTCGGCACACTTTTGGGTGATCAGGTGGCCCACAGTCGATGCCAGCTCAGGAGGGCCCACTTCAACGACAGAAGGACTAGCCTCACTGTCCTCGACAGACACAGAAATGGGAATCCCTGGATCCCCTTGGCCGGATCGAGTTCCAGGAGTATTCATGATGCTCGCTGAACGTGTCAACTCCACAATGGGGGTCACCACCTCTTGACACCTCAGGTGGTTGACTGGCTTTTTGACAGGCTCCATGTTCACATTAACCACATAAAACTCCGGCCTTGACTGGGCCACAACCCGTCTATCTAACCAAGGCGAACCGACAGCAAAATCTCTGATCAAAACCGGGTCTACCACACACTACGACCTATCACCTCTCTGCTCTGACCACTGACTCGTCGGGAGGCCTGACTCGCCACCATCCTCTGTGGCAAATTTGGAAATATAAGATCCAATCAGGTTCTCAGCCGACGGACCATGAGCAGCTCAGCTGGTGTGACCCCTGTGGCTGAATGAAAGGTCGAGTAGTCCAACAAAAAAGATTAGCCAACCTCTGACGAAGGGGTTTTCAGATTGCTTTCTCATGGCATTATTGAAAGTTTAAATGATCCCCTCAGCCAGACCGTTCGACACTGGGTGTCCTCTTGCGTTGTATGCCATTTTCAATCACAAAATGCTGGAAATCATCGCCGGCGAAGCGGGTGCCATTGCCCAAAATAATTGACTCGGGAAGCCCATGAATGGCAAATACCCGCCGCAAGGAATCTACCGTGGCCACTGAGGTAGTGGTCCCCATCTCTTGAACTGATAGCCACTTCGAGTGGGCATCTACCAGCACCAAAAACATCATGCCCAGGAACGGGCCCGCATTATCAACGTGGACCCTGGCAACCTGGCCATTCCTTTGGCTTTTATGCCCTTAATCTGACCCAATTCTTGAAGACTTCTTCATACCTCCTTAAGACATCTTGGAAGATGCCGTCAGATATTTTGAAGATTTTCAACCAATTGAGCCTAATCTTCTGTAACCAGTCTCTTCCCAACAAACTGGGTCTATGTCCTTCCATGACAACCAAAGGCAAGTTGGCCTTCTGCCCTCTGTAGACCTCTGGGGTCTTGGCTATTCCACGGATCTTCAAGATCTCCCTGGTGTATGTTGAATGTTTGGCTGTAGTACTCTGCAAGCTTAAAGACTGTGTTCCTGCACGGAAGTATTGGAAGGTCTAATCGCCCACTACAGTCACCAAAGCCACGGTGTCAGAGCTCTTCTTCACTATGTTCAGTGGCACTGTGGACTTCTGCTGTTCCTGCTGTTTGTTGTTTTGCTATTGCATTGCCTCACTCAATAATCTGCTTGAATGTGCCCCCTTCAGTTGCAACGGAAGCACACAAACTCCCGAACATGACAGGCCTCCTGAGGATGTGTATCTCCCCCCCCCCCCCCCCCCCCCCTCCCCCCGCGCCCCCCCCCCCCTTCCCCGCAACGATACCAGTCCACCTCGGATTTGGTTTGTCGCCCTGGTTCCTTTCCACGCCTTGGGTTCTGCTCCCTGTACCGAGGACAGTGTCTGGCTCTGAGCTGTGCTGTTGATCCCGCCGCAGACCTCGTGGCCATACTGCCCCATATGTGGTTAACTTCCCGTTCAACTATGCTTTGAATCTCCGTGACATCTTCTTCAGCGCACTCTGTCACCTGAACTATGCCGATTGCTTTTTCCAACCTAATTGTGGTCTCCCCCAGAAGTTTCTTCTGGATAGTAAGGTTATGGATCCCACAAACCAACCAGTCGCGCAACCTGTTGCTTAGCGAGGCCTCAAACTCACAGTGCTCAGCAAGCTGGCACATTTTATTGAATTAACTAATTCTGCCTAGATACCTTGCACCACAATCAAAACATTTTAAAAACAGGCAAATTTTGGCATCAAGGTGTTTTCGATTTCTCTGAGTGATCATGATCCTTTGCTACAATACTGGACATTTTTGTTCCATAAAGTGGCTCCTCCAACCAGCTGTTTCTCTGAAATCTGACACACTTAAATGCGTTGTATTTGTGGTGATGATGTGGACATTCTGACGATTTTCGAGGACACATTCCAATACTTGCTTGTCAAGATTAGGCTATGTAGCCGTTAATCTCATGGCCCATTTTGTCTTGGGCATCTTCTTGAGGGCAGATTCCTCCTCCTTTTTGAATTCGGCCCATCCTTGACCAAGATGATGCGAGACAGATTGGTGTGCAAAATAGCCATTGTGACAGTTCAAAAAAGGGTACTGTTAGAGCCCAACCTGGATCTAAAAAATCCCATTGGGATAGCCCTATCACTGGAAAATGCAACAAAACGGGCTCAGGAAATACTAAGGGCATCAGACAGTAATGTCCTGGCAATTCATGCTGCAGCTGCATAGAACCTTAGTCAGGCCACATTTGGAATATCGTGTTCAATTCTGGTCACCACACTACCAGAAGGATGTGGAGGCTTTGGAGAGGGTACAGAAGAGGTTTACTAGGATGTTACTTGTTATGGAAGGCATCAGCAATTAGGAGAGGTTGGATAAACTCAAGGGCGGGATACTCCGACCCCTCCCGCCGGGTCGGAGACTCCCTGGGGGTCGGCACGAATCGCACCCCGACGCCGGCTGGTGCCGTTTTTCGGGCGGGGGCGGGATTCACGGCTTGCCGGTCGGGGGCCGTTGGCAGCGGCCCCCCCGGCAATTCTCCGGGCCCCGATGGGACGAGCGGCTGTCTGTTTTTGGCCAGTCCCGCCGGCGTGAATCACTCAACTCATGCACCAGCGGCACCTGGCAGGTAAGTCGGCGGGGGCGGTCCTCGGGGGGGGGAAGCAGGAGGGTGCAACCCCAGGGGGGGCCCCCACGGTGGCCTGGCCTGCAATCGGGGCCCACCGATCTGCGAGCGGGCCTGATCCGTGGGGGCATCCTTTCTTCCGCGCCGGCCCCTATAGGGCTCCGCCATGGCCGGTGCGGAGAAGAGAACCGCATGTGCCAAAATACGCCGGCCGGTCTGCGCATGCACAGAACAATGCCAGCGGTTCAGCACATGCACTGGATCACACCGGCCCTTCGGCGCATGCCCTTTGGCGCCAGCTGGAGTGGAGCCAACCCCTCCGGCGTCCACCTAGCTCTCGAAAGTGCGGAGAATCTGCATTTTGGGGGCTGTTAACGCCGGAGTGGTTGGTGCTGCGTGGGGACGTAGTCCCCAGAAGGGAGAATCCCGGCCCGTTTGTTCTCACTGAAACGATGGAGGTTGAGAGGCAACCTGATTGAAGATACAATTATGAGGGGCATGGACAGAGTGGATAGTCAGGTGCTTTTTCCCAGGGTGGAAGAGTAAATTACTCGGGGACTTGCTTTTAAGTGCGAGGGGCAAAGTTTAGAGGAGATGAATGAGGGAAGTTTTTTACACAGACGGTAGAGGGTTCCTGGAATTCGCTGCCAAAGGAGGTGGTGGAAGCAGATACAATAGTGACGGTTAAGAGGCATCTTGACAAATACATGAATAGGATGGAAATAGAAGGATTCGGACCCTGGAAGTGTAAAAGGTTTTAAGTTGACGGGCAGCATGGGTCGACGCAGGCTTGGAGGGCCAAAGGGCCTGTTCCTGTGCTGTGCCTTTTCTTTGTTCTTTGTAAGAAGAACCTCTGGCTCATAGAATAATTCATCAGATGATGGCGGAACAGAGAAAAGGCCATCAGCTGATAGCAGCACACCTCAGTGAGGCAAACCATAGTGTGTTGTTGTGCGGAAAGCTAAACTGCAAGATGAGTCCATTGGTATGTGACACCCACACAATAAGACGAGATATCTTCCATCCCAATGTACATCACAGCAAAGGGAGTAGAACAGAATCAGTGAGCACTATAGATGAGTTGCAAGTTCATCCACCCTATAATGATAAACAAATGGCACCAGATAGGGAGTTGAGAATGTGCAGTTCAACTACAAAGAATTAAGATCAACTAACCATGCACCAAATGACCACATCCAAAACAACCTCTTATTCATCAAGATTCATCCATTACAACAGTCTCCCATTTCTCCAGCTATTGCAAAGATAAGGGACTGGATCCTCTGCTGCCCGCTGCTGGCAATGGAATTTCCAAGGGGGCAGAGAATCCAGCATGATGGAAAAAACAGGATCAACGCTGGGCACAGGCCACTGATCAGTTTCTGATGCTCACCCCCCCCCCCAAATAAAGAGCACCCCCGCCCCATGCCCCTCTAAATAAAGAGGCCCCCTGGAGGCTCCGCTAAATAAAGAGACTCCCACAAGCACCTATTAAATAAAGAGACCCTTCCAGCGACCCCCTAAATAAAGCGATCCTCCCAGTGACCCTCTAAATAAAGAGACCCCCCCATAGAGATCCCCTAATTAAAAATACCCCTCCCCTCCAAAGACCTCCCAGAAACGAGACCCCTGTTTGGATGCGAGAGATCAGTCCAGACAGAGGCAATGAAAAAACTCACTGCTTTAAAATTAACCTGGGCAATACACTTGATTGAGGAACAACACAGAGTTGAGTTCTTTCCGTTAGTTTCACAACAGACCACTTCAAAGTCAGTCAGCCGTGAAGGGAGATTAATTGAAAGCACCTAACTCTGTTTTAAGTGGTCCAGGCTCTGTCTATCAAGGCAGAAATTCACTACAGGGGGGGGACTAAATTCCATTGCGGGGGGGGGGGGTGCAAGGGGTGGGAGGGCAGAGAGGCCCAGCTGTGGGACCTCCCTATCGGGCCGACGACTCAAAGTGGCAGCCCGATAACGGGATTCCCTGAGGAATCGCTCGCAATCCTTGCAAAAATTTGCATGGCTAAGGATTGGGAATCGATTCTTGATTTGTACTCCCAGCGGAAGAACGGTCTCCCAAATGGAGAATCCCACCCAAGATCTGGAAGAATTGTAAAGCTTCCAGACCAACTGAACCTGTAAACACAGACAGGAACGCAGAGAGAAGGGGTCATAGACATGCAGCACGGTAGCACAGTGGTTAGCACTGTTGCTTCACAGCTCCAGGGTCTCAGGTTTGATTCCCAGCTTGAGTCACTTTCTGTGCGGAGTCTGCACATTCTCCCCATGTCTGCGTGGGTTCCCTCCGGGTGCTCCGGTTTCCTCCCACAGTCCAAAGATGTGCCGGTTCGGTGGATAGGCCATGATAAATTGCTCTTAGTGTCCAAAAGAAAGGTTGGGTGGGTTTAGTGGTTTATGGGGATAGGGTGCTCTTTCCAAGGGCCGGTGCAGACTCGATGTGCCGAATGATCTACTGCACTGTAAATTCTGCCTGTAAAAGTAATGTAAATATATTGGGTCAACAGAAGTGCATTGTAAATACAATGGATAAAGACTTGGTGGCGGTATAACATAAGGGCATAGGAAGAGTTAATATGGGACTTGGTACAATAACAGCCACAGAGTGATGTAAAGGAACATATGACCTATGTCTAGACGTCAGCCTTGTACTGGACTGAGACATGTGTAGAGGCAAGCATGGAGACAGCTCCAAATAGTTAATATTTACTGTTAAACAATACCAGACATAGAATCACTTCATGAGCCCTACTGAACTACACACAACATCTTACAGTAAGTTTCTGTGGCATCAACACGTCCTTCAAACCGAAGTGTGGGCCATCTCCCATGTGTCATCAAGAAACCCATTCAAGACGGGCACCCCTCTTGGTTCTGTCTTAAACTGAAAATAATTTTCTTTATCCCTTTTCCTCGTCTCGTTAAAGTTTATTGTTCCACAATAACAAGAGAATTCAAGCTCAAGGGTTCTTTCACCACTCTGATGAAAACTTCATTCATGTTACCTTTACATCGCATAGAATTAATTGGCCTGCAATGCTCCAAGCAAGACAGCACGCAACCCTTTTCGTCTCAATCTATCAGCACATCCTTCCATTCTTTTCTCTCTCATGTGCATCCCCTTAAATGCATCAATGCTGTTCACCTCAACTGTGAAGTGAGTTCCACAGTCTCACCACATCACGTGTCGGCAGAAGCTGAAAGATTCTGAATCACTGTAAATATTGCAGGACCACAGTTAGCAAGGAGAACTGATTCCTCTTTGGGCAGCACGCACTGTGGAATCACAGTGCCAGGGTCCCAGGTTCGATTCCCTGCTGGGTCACTGTCTGTGCGGAGTCTGCACGTTCTCCCTGTGTCTGCGTGGCTTTCTTCCGGGTGCTCCGGTTTCCTCCCACAGTCCAAAGACGTGCAGGTTAGGTGGATTAGCCGTGATAAATTGCCCTTCGTGACCAAAAAGGTTAGGAGGGGTTATTGGGTTACGGGGATAGGGTGGAAGTGAGGGCTTAAGTGGGTCGGTACAGACTCGATGGGCCAAATGGCCTCCTTCTGCACTGTATGATCTGTGTGTTCTCTTTGGCATCTACTGCAAATTAATTTGCCTCAAAATAAAAATCAACTTTGCTCCAGTTCAAACCCATTTCATACTTTTCAACTTTACTAACCAGAACACGAATTGCTAAAAATATAACTTTATTAGAAACGAATACTTGACTTAATTAGATAACCTTCTTTGAAGACTTGGAAACGGTGTACAGTATAGAAAAGATGGTGAGGGAGTGAGACCATGGCAAATGACAAATTTTTTAAAAGCCAGGAAATTGAAACTGTTTGTGTATCTGAATACAAGACTGGAATGTCTAGCACCACCACCCCCTCCTCCCCACCCCCATTTAAGATAATATCAATACCCTGAAGACTTGAGACAAGGGGTTAAACAAGAAAGATGCAGGAATGCAAGGTGCATATTATGTAATGTTGTGAGGCTCATCTGAAAAGTATCTGGCTGATTAAAGAAAGCGCACACAAACAGTGAAAAGAAGTGACGGTTCCAAGGATTGGCCATGCTAAATTGTCCCTTGGTGTTCAAACATGTGCAGGTTAGATGAGGTTACGGGGATAAGGCGTGGGAGTGGGCCTAGGTAGGGTGACCTTTTGGCGGGTTGGTGCAGATTCGATGGCCCAAATGGTCTTCTTCTGCTCTTTAGGGATTCTATGTATCTAACACTGGGCTTGAATGCTTAAGGAGAGGGAAGGGTTAATTGAATAAGATCCAGGATAAATGAGGGCCTCCTGATCAGGGGCGGGATTCTCCGACCCCCCGCCGTGTCGGAGAATCGCCGGGGGGCGGTGTGAATCCTGCCCCCGCCGGCTACCAAATTCTCCGACGCCGGGGATTTAGCGGGGGCGGGAATCACGGCGCTCCCCCCCCCCCCCCCAGTGATTCTCTGGCCCACGATGGGTCGAGTGGCCGCCCGTTTTTGGCGGGTCCCGCCAGCATGTGTTACGACAGGTATTTGCCGGCGGGACCTGGCTCCGCGGGCGGCCTCCGGGGTCCTCGGGGGGGGCGCTGGGGCATCTGGCCTCGGGGGGGTGCCCCCATGGCCCCACCGATCCGCGGGCGGGCCTGTGCCGTGGGGGGCACTCCATTCCTCCGCGCTGGCTGGTGTAGCGGTTTGCAATGGCCCACGCGGAGATGAACACCCCCTGCGCATGTGCTGGGATGACGCCAGCACACGCTGGCACTCCCACGCATGCGCCAACTCGCGCCGGCCGGCGGAGACCCTTCAGCGCCAGTTGGCGTGGCACCAAGCCCCTTCCGCACCGGCCGGCGTGGCGCAAACCACTCCAGTGCCGGCCTAGCCCCTGAAGGTGTGGAGGATTCCGCACCTTCGGGGCGGCCCGACGCTGGAGTGGTTCATGCCACTCCTTCTCGCCGGAGTTGCCCGCTCCGCCGGTTTCCGATGAATACCGCCCCAGATCTGTGGAGATGGAACATCGAGAAAACAAGACAAAAAGAAACCAGACAAGAGTCCAGGGAGAGAGAGAATAACGTAAGCCTGAAGACCAAACGCTGCAAGAAGCTAAGTCATTGTACATTCCAGTCATAATACGGGAAGTAGGTAGTCCACATTAGGCATAAATCATTGCCTAAAAGTATTGCTATAGTTTACCTGAAAACGTAATAAACTTGTTCTGATTTTATCTTAAGTAGTCTCATGGCTGAATTTGTTACCAGTCCATTCACATAACAATTAGAGGTTGTCAGAATCATAGAATTTCTATGGCACAGAAGGAGGCCATTAGCCCGTCAAGTCTGCATTATCTCTCTGAAAGAGCACCCTACACAGGCCCACTCCCCACCCTATCACTGTACTCCCACCTAACCTGCACATCTTTGGACAACAAGGGGCAATTTTGCATGGCCAATCCATAGCATACACATCTTTGGACTGTGGGAGGAAACCAGAGAACCCGGAGGAAACCCATGCAGACACAGGGAGAATGTGTGAACTCCAGACAGGCAGTCGCCCGAGCCCGGAATCGAACCCGAGTCCCTGGCGCTGTGAAGCAGCAGTGCTAACCACTGTGCCACCGTCTCACCTCGGGGCTCAGAACACTCCTGAGCTAAAAAAGCATTTCCAATCAATTTTTTAAGAAGTGACAAGGCTGACTGCTACTTAAGAGCACAAAACACAAGAAATATGTGCAGGTGTGGACCATTCAGCCCATAGAGCCTGCTCCGTCATTCAATACTTTCACGGCTGATTTTGGGCTTCATCGCATTTTCCCGCCCACTCCCCAAATCCCTTAATACTGTCAATCAATCCCAGCCTTAAATATATTCAGCGATGGACAAACCACAAACCATGGGAGTAGGGAATTCCAAAGCCTCACAACTCTTTGAGTGAAGAAATGTCTCCTCATCTCAGTCCTAAATGACCTGTCCTTTATCCTGAAACTGTGCCCTCGTGGTTTAGATTGCCCGACCAACTGAAATAATCTCTGAGCATCCACCCTATCACTCCCTTTCAGAATTTTGCAGACTTCAGCAAGATCTCTCATTCCTCTAAACTCCAGAGAATATGAACCCAGTTTACTCAACCTCTCATCATCGGAAAATCCCCTCACCCCAGGGTCCAATCTAGTGAACTTTCGCTGTCCAGCCTCCAATATCCTTTCTTAAATGCGGAGACCACAGCGGCGCACAGTATTCCAGATGCAGTCTCACCAAAGCCCTGTGCAATTGTAGCAAGACTGCTTTATTCCTGTACTCCAGTCCCCTTGCAATAAAGGCCAACATGCCATTTGCCTTCCTAAATGCGTACTGCACCTGCATGCTAACTTTCTGCATTCCTTGTACAAGCACACTCATATCTCTGAACTTCAACACTTACACGTTTCACACCTTTAACAAAATATCCTGCTTTTCTATCATTACATCCAAAGTGAATAACTTTGTATGCCCCTACACTGTGCTCCATGTGCCACCCTGGTGCCCACTTACTTCACCTCACTTAATGAACAAAAAGGTCTAATATTTTATCAATGTTCATCCTTGTCACCACTGTTTTGTCCCGATAAACATTTGTGGTAATTATCAACTGCTTTTGTTTCTCGACCTTCTAGAATATTCTCAATCAAGTGATACATTGGAGTGTGATTGTTGAATGTGCTTGGTCCAGTCATGGGGCCATTTAGTGACTACTTAGCAAACTGCAATTGCCAGACACATCAGGCAACAATTGCCAAATTATGTGTTTTGTGTCATACTTCTATCTGATGACCTTGAATTACTAAATCCTAATTTAGCAACATCACATTAACATCAAAAATGCAAATCAAAAGTGGTCAGTCAGGAACCGCTAACAGAAAGAAGGCAAGCCAATGAAATCATTCCAAATTTGTTTTGCTGTTTTGTTTTATTTTGAACATCATCTTCAGCCAGCTAACAACACACGGGTTAAAAAAAAATACAATTAAAATCACAGCAAACATTTTTTAAAATGTAAATAATTTACAAAGAAAGTCCATCAACCTGCCCATGCAATCATCTGTTGTAAATGTGTCGACTGGCAGCTCTAAAGCTCCTGTTACCACAAGCACTGGAGAGGTGTGTTGCGTTTGGACTATTAATTAAATGCTTGTTGAAATTCCTGGAACAGAATGTGCATTTATTTACGACACGTTGCGGTTTCTATAAAAGAAAATCATGGATAATAAAGGACGCTTAAAATAAATTGCCTTTTGGAAATATTGCACACAATGGAAAAGTACAGAACGGTCTGACCACTTGCTGATCAAGCATGATGTAATGTCTGTGTCTTAAACAAGGCAACGGAACCGGTGAGTAGCATACAGATGTAGAAACACAGAACTTGGGAGGGTTGCCTTGTAGATCTCCAAATTTCTTTCTCTGTCAGTCTGGCCTCAATAAAAGTTGAGACGGATTCGCACGTAAACAGAAGTTATTTATTTAGCTTGCAAGCTTGAATCATCTTACAGAAACGTAAGAGACATCCAGCCTCTTTCATTCCAGAAAACGACTGAACTAAAAGACAAAGGGATCTCTGCAAAATCAATTCAAATGGTATCAAGTTTCACATACTCGACGGACATAGGTCAGCCTATGTCCCTCCTGACCTGTTCGATCTATTCTGATTGGCTCACTTCCAATCCCTTTCTCTGGCCCCTATCAATGCAGCATCACTCTCATAGACACACCTCTTCCTGCTTTTTCCATGCGGTCTCAAATTCCTTTGTCCCTAACTGCAAGAATCAAAGTGGCTTATTTCTACATTACATTAACTAGTAACTCTAAAGTAACTATTTTATATCACATTCGTCAGCCTCAGGCAGCAAAAGTATTCTTTCAGATATGTAAACAGTTGGGGAATCAATATCAGAGGAATCTTACGGAGAGAACACAACAAAAGAATAGCCATGGAATAGTGGGATGGGCAAAGAAGAAAAGTGATTAGAAACAATGTCCGGGCATAAGAACCCAGGTATTCTTGGATGAAAGCATGCAGTCTACTATGTGTGATATTATAGGACTGTGAAAAATAACAAATAACTTGAGGCTCTGAAGTACTCTAGGTGTAATATTGCGCATGGGACCTACAGGGTGGGAAGTAGGACCGTTAGGGGCAGGGTATCTCAATTAGGGGCAGCACGCTAGCACAAGTGGATAGCACTGTGGCTTCACAGCACCAGGGTCCCAGGTTCGATTCCCGGCTTGGGTCACTGTCTGTGCGGCGTCTGCACATTCTCCCCGTGTCTGCGTGGGTTTCCTCCGGGTGCTCCGGTTTCCTCCCACATTCGAAAGATGTGCAGGTTATGTGAATTGGCCATGCTAAATTGCCCTTAGTGACCAAAAAAGATTAGGAGGGGTTATTGGGTTATGGGGATAGGGTGGATTAAGTGAGGGCTTAAGTGGGTCGGTGCAGACTCGATGGGCCGAATGGCCTCCTTCTGCACTGTATGCTCTATGTTCTATGTACACAGTGTATATGATGGGCGGGATTCTCCAGTTGCCGACAGCAAAATCGCGTTCGGTGGACGGCTGGAGAATCCCTGCTTGCGCTAAAATTGGGTGCGCCACTTTGGCGATGCTCCCCCCCCTCAAAAACGGCTTGCTCAGCACGCCATCGGGATGGCCTCAGGACGTTACCTAAGGCCCTCCCCCGATGCTCCGCCCCATGATGGGCCAAGTTCTCAATGTAGTGGAACACTTATGGTATATTTTTTCCGTGGACCCCGCGTGGCGGCTGCGGACTGTGCCCAGCGCTGTCACAGTCGGGGGGGTGGGGTAGCCGTGCCACAGGCTAGGGGGCTTCGGCGAGGGATGGGGGGACTGGTGCAGACTGATCCGGGTGTGGCGAGGGGTGTTGCTGGGAGACATTATTTGGCAGGCCGGGTCCGCGTGGCCGGTGCCATGTTGCACGCACAGCCGCTGCTGTGTGCATGCGTGGCCACCGACCCGGCCATTCTCCGGCCATATCCGCAGGTAAAGCCGGGGATTTTACGCTGCGCGGCTGCTAGCCCCCCACTGGAGGGAGGATTGGTGCAGCTGTTGCGGCGTTTTCACCACTGCTCTCACACTGGCGTCAGCACTTGGTCTGCAAATCGGAGAATCCAGCCCAAGGTCGGCCGGTAAGGCACCGACCAAGCAGGTACCTGGTTCGCTCAACCGGGAACTGTATATATATATAGGGCGGGATTCTCTCAGCCCACGCCGGTTTGGAGAATTGCCGGACCGGGCGTGAATCACGTGATGCCACCACGACCAGCACCAGTGCCGCGCTGACCTCCTGTAGGGCAGAGGATTGCTACACGTAACAGTCCGATGACGCCGTCGTTAAACTCACCAATTTTTACGACGGCGTCAACACTTTGCCGTCAGATGGGAGAATCCCGACCCCCTGCCGGTGAATTGACGGGGGGCGGCGTGAATCCCGCCCTGCCGCCCCAACATCGACTGCCGGATTCTCTGGCGCAGGTTTTTCGGCAGGGGCGGAAATTGTGTTGCGCCGGTCGGGGGCCATTGGCAGTGGCCCCCCTGCCGATTCTCCGCTCCGCGATGGGCAAAGTGGCCGCCCGTTTTCGGCCAGTCCCGCCGGCGTAAATTAAACAAGGTACTTACCGGCGGGACCTGGCTCTGCGGGCAGACTGCGGAGTCCTCGGGGATGCGCGAGGAGATTTGGCCCCGGGAGGGGGGGCCCCAATGGTGACCTGGCCCGCGATCGGTGTCCACCGATCTGCGGGCGGGCCTGTGCCGGGGGGGCACTCTTTCCCACCGTGCCGGCCGCTCTAATGATCCGCCATGGCTGGCGCGGAGAAGAACCCCCCTTCGCATGCGCTGGGATCACGCCACAACACGCTGGCGCTCCCGCGCATACATCAACTCGCGTCGGCCAGCAGAGGCCCTTCGCCACTGGTTGGCACGGCCCCAACCCCGCCAGCGCCAGCCTGGCCGCTGAAGGTGCGGAGGATTCCACACCTTCCGGGCGGCCGGTGCCGGAGTGGTTCACGCCACTCCTTGGTGCCGGTGTGGCCCGCCCCGCTGGATAGCGGAGAATCCCGGCCTTGTTTTTACTCAGTGCGGACTCCCTGGCTGGGAGAGTCCCCGGGGGGAGGCGCGAATCCCACCAGGCCATCCTGACGCCGGCTTCCCTATTCTCCGGCGCCTTTTATCAGGCTCGGCCGGGTTTCCCGCCATGCCGGTCGGTGGCCGTTGACACCGAGTGACCGATGAATTTTGCCCAGTCCCGCCGGCATGAATTACTCACCTCACACTGGGACCGAAAGGTAAGTGTGCGGGGGACGTCCTGGGAGGGGAGGGGGGTGGGGGGGGGGGGCTGGTGGGGGGATCCGACCCGGGGGAGGGGGGCACGGTAACCTGGCCCGTGATCAGAGCCTACCGATCGGTGGGTGGGCTTGTTCCGTGGGGGCCCACTTTACTACGCGCGGGGCCCCTGTACGGCTCTGCCATATTGCCCTGTAGCCTGCGCGGAGAAGGGAACCACTGCGGCAGGTGGACCTGCGGGAACCACTCTGGCGTCAACCTAGCCCCCTAGAAAGTGGAGAATTTCTCACTTTCGGGGGCTGTCGGCCGGAGTGGTTGCTGTCGGTTTTTACACCGGCGTGGGGCCATAGCCCCATTATTGGAAATCCCCCCCCCCGTATCCTTATTGAACTTGGCACGATTGGTCATTTTAGAAATGGTAAAGTAAACGTCAGGTGAGATGCAAACAGAGTTTTCAATTTACTTTAGCTCGTGAAAGAAATTATCTGGGGGACCATCTGACAGCTGGAAATCTGGACTTAACAAATTATTATACTTATTGAGAAAATAATGAAAGAATTTGCATTTATACTTATGCTTTTTACAAGCTTCGAAAACCCAAAGTGCTTTTTGTTTTCTCTTGTGTTGTGAGAAAAGCTTTAGCTCGCTAATACTCAGCAAACACCCAGAAACAGTATCGAGATAGACCCTCTGGGCCGGGATTCCCCCCTACCCGGCGGGGCGGGGGGTCCCGGCGGGATGGAGAGCGGGATCCACTCCGGCGTCGGGCTGCCCTAAAGGTGCCGATTTCTCCGCACCTTTGGGGGCCAAGCCCTCACCGTGAGGGGCTGGGCCCTCACCGGAGTGGTTTCTGCTCCACCGGCTGGAGTGGAAGGCCTTTGGCGCCACGCCAGCCGGGCCGAAAGGACTTCGCCGGTGAAGGCTATAGCCGAGTAGGAGGGAAAAGAGTGCCCCCACGGCACAGGCCCACCTGAGGATCGGTGGGCCCCGATCGCGGGCCAGGCCACCCTGGGGGCACCCCCCCCCCCGGGGTCAGATCGCTCTGTGCCCCCCCCAGAACCCCGGAGCCCGCCCGCGCCGCCAGTCCCGCCGGTAAGGTAGGTGGTTTGATTCACGCCGGTGGGACTGGCATGACAGCAGCGGGACTTCGGCCCATCGTGGCTGGAGAATCGCCGGGAGGGGCCCGCCGACCGGCGCAGCGCGATTCCCGCCCCTGCCGAATAACCGGTGCCGGAAAATTCGGCGGCCGCCAGAGGCGGAATTCATGCCAACCCCCGGCGATTCTCCGACCCGGCGGGGTGTCGGAGAATCCCGCCCTTGGTTTTGGTAGAGGAGTAAAGATGGGCCAGGATACAGGAAACACTGTCCCACTCTTGACTGAGTAGATCCCGTCGCCTCTTTTACATCCCCCAAAGCAGGCAGACAGGTCTTTTAATTTCATGTCTTCTGCTGAAGATGGCACCTCCAACAGTACAGCATACCCTCAGTAATGCACTGGAATATATAGCCTGGATTATATACTGAAGCTTCTGAAATAAGTTCCAACCAGACATGTTGGCCGGAATTCCCCGTCCGTTCATGCCGCTGGGATTCTCCAGTCCTGCTGCAATGAATGGAGTTTGGGCTGAGGGTCAGATTCTCGCTGGCAGCGGTGGCGGGGGGCGAACTCGGGTCGGAGAATCCTGGCTGTTGGCTCACAGGCGGCCGCAGTGCCAGAGCTGGCACTTAACTACAAACATGATGCCTGTGATGTTAAATGCCAGGTTGGACATCAAAACAACTGCAGCACTCTCAAATGTTACCTCAGGACAATTGTCTTCGCACCTGAATCCGGATAAAGGGAGGCTTCTTGTTCTTTTGAGTGACCTTGTGGTAACCTGGGGATTGGCCGTTGTACCGCCTTTTCCACTTCAAAGAGTGACCTTTCACCGAAATCTTTTGCTTAACCTTTTCCTTACAATTCCACTTCAAAGTAAGTGTTCCCCATTGTTGCCAGGTTCACACAAAGGACCATTGTACCTCCATCGGAAACAGAACATAAGTGCCACTGTGCCATTTATTTCCTCAACTCGAAGAGCACAATTAATGGCAAAATAAGTCTGTGCAAATTCAACAACACTCTCCCACCACATTTGATCCGTTATTTCTGCTGCTCTGCCATTTCAATTCACCTCAGCCTACCTGGGAATGAAAAATATTGGGCGATTTCCTCCTCCTGCCAGTCGTACGGAATTCTTCCCCCTTCAACAAATGCATCGCCAAGGCTTCTCATTCTCAATTTTCTCCCATCCACTGGTTTTGACCTTGTGTTGCACCACCCCACCATTAATGAACCATCCTTAACCTATGTCTTGATAAAGATTTGCAAACGGGGATGTTTGATAAGGGGTGAATTGGAGGTCAGGACATAAAATTAAATACCCACAGAAAGAGTTTCTCTTCTCATATTTGCCTGAGGTAGATTCTACGTTGGACGAAGGAGTTTAGCAGCTGCAATTTAAAAAAATACAAGCATAACTGCTACATCCTACACCTTTAGATACTTCTTTTAATTGGATAATACTTAAATAGCGCTGGCTCTCCTTTACCTGAAAGTCGTTAATTGTTTCCAACAGCACAGAAAAGTAAAAAGCTTACAGCAGGATTGATGTTTTTCCTCGCTGTTAATAGGATGTTGACAATCAGAGTAATTATTCAAATTATATCCAGGATAGATTATTTCAATGTATGCCAGGGCTGATGAGTGTTTTCATCAGCGTAACAAGGCTGGGTTGAAAGGCAGAAATGACTGGTACAACACAATTATTTATTCAAAACTTTTTTTTTTGTGGTAACTCAATTATCCACCTGGTTTAAAGCACAGAGGTTAGGAAACAGCTGTGCAGGGTGTTCCATTGAATCTATAGAATCACTGCAGTGCGGGAGGAGTCTATTTGGCCTGTCGAGTCTGCACCGAGCCTCTGATAGAGTACCCTACCCCTACCTAACCTAGGCATCTTGAGACACTAAGGGCAATTTAGCACGGCCAATCCACCTAACCTGCACATCTTTCAACTGTGGGAGGAAACCGGAGCAGGCGGAGGGGCTGTGCGGTAGCACAGTGGTTAGCACTGTTGCTTCACAGCACCAGGGACCCGCCTTCGAATCCCAGCTTGAGTCACTGTCTGTGCAGAGTCTGCACGTTCCCCTCGTGTTTCCTCCGGGGGCTCCGGTTTCCTCCCACAGTTCAAAGATGTGCTGGTTAGGTGGATTGGCCATGCTAAATTGCCCCTGAGTGTCCAAAGGTTATGTAGGTTGCTGTGTTACGGGGATAGGGTGGAGGTGTGAGCTTAGGTCGTGTGCTCTTTCCAAGGGCCAGTGTCGACGCGATGGGCTGAATGGCCTCCTACTGCACTGTAAATTCTATGATCTATGAACCCACGCAGACACGGGTCGCTGCTGTGAGGCAGCAGTGCCAACCACCGTGCCACCGAGCTGGGTTGTTGTGAAAATGTTTAGGCCCATCGTATCCAAGTCTGCTTCTTGTTTCATAACCCATTGTAGAATTGTACAGCAGAACATTCAGCCAATGTGCCTCTGGTGGCTCGTTGGGAGAACTTTCTGTTCAATCCCTCAGTCCAATCGATTTAGCCACTTGAAGTAAATAAAGCACTCCCTTTGAAAGGGATATTGAATGTACATCCACCACCCAATTGGAGGGACGGATCTTAAAACTATTACCACCACTAGGGAAAGGGTGTTGCTAAAACCATTAAACTTAAAGGCTGACAAGTCCCCAGGATTAGATGGTATGCATTTGAGGGTAGAACAGTGGTTAGCACTGCTGCTTCACTGTGCCAGGGGCCTGGGTTTGATTCTGACCTTGGGTGATTGTGTGGAGTTTGCGCCTTCTTCCCGTGTCTGTGTGAGTTTCCTCCAGGTGCTCCGGTTTTCTCCCACAGTTTCGTGTAGGCTAGACCAGATAAGGATGGCAGATTTTCCTAAAGCACATGAGTGAACTAAGTGGGTTTTAGAACTATAGTTATCATTAGACTTTTCATGGAAATCATATAGTCCCTACAGCCCAGGATGAGGTCATTCAGCCCATCGAGTCTGCACTGACCCTCCGAAAGAGCACCCTACCCATGTCTGCTCCCCCATCGACCACCTATCCCCTATAACCCTGTAACCTAACCTGCAAACTAACCTGGACACTAAGGGGAAATTTGGCATCGCCAAATCACCTAACCCGCAGCTCTTTGGACTGTGGGAGGGAACCAGAGCACCTGGGGGGAACCCAAACTGACGTGGGGAGAACATGTAAACTCCACACAGACACGGGGAGAATGTACAAACTCCGCACGGACAATGACCCGGGGTTGGGATCGAACCCGGGTGGGCAGGATGGTAGGTAAACATGCCAATGACACCAAGATAGGTAGGAAGGTAAGTTGTCAAGAAGAGGTGAAGAGCCTGCAAAGGAATATAGACAAGTTAAGTGAGAGAGCAGTGATTTGGCAGATGGAATATAATGTGGGGAGTGTCAAGTTATCCACTTTGACAGGGAGAATGGAAAAGCAGTTTACTTTTTAATTGGAGAGAGATTGCAGAACCCAGATCAGATCCCAATATTTTAGTTTATTTGAGTACTGTGAGGAAAGAATGATTTGCTCCAGGAGTGATTCCATGAAAAAAAAGGGCTTTGATATTTCTGAAAGAAAACTTTATTATGAATAAAATATTAAACTTTTAACTTCACACCTGAAAAGAACAGCTTACAATTTACATCTTAATCACTACTATACAATTTCACATTAAACAACAAGAAAATAAACATACAGCTCAACCCACAATATCAGAGGGTTGTTAGTCTGTTCAATTCTCTTGCCCGGACAGCAGCGGAGGCTGAATCATTCAATCTGTTCAAGGCTGAGTTGGATAGATTCTTGATACACAAGAGAGTCAAGGGTTCTGGGAAACAAGGGGATTGATTTTCTGATTTTGAGGCTATGTTCAGAGGAAGTGGCTAGTTCTACGATGAAAAACACGATGAGGCACCAGCACCAACCATCCGATGAGTGATGAGCTAGCAGCCACGCCACATAAAACACACGGCCTTTACAAAATAAACGGGCGGAGAAAGGCTGGGCCCATGGCCGTGCATGCGCACGGCGATGACCTGCAGTGGTCGTGCCGTACAACTGTCCGGGTGCGGATCCGACCTGCCAGATAGTGGCCCCCTGGACACCCGCTCACCCTCCCCGGAACACCCCCCACCAGTCCTTCCGGCCCCCGCCGAAGCCCCCCCCCGGCCAGCGGCACGGCTCCCCTCCGACTGTGGCGGCGCAGGAAACAGTCCGCAGCCGCCACGCCAGGTTCATGAAAACTGAGAGCACAAGTGAACCGCACCATCGTGAACTCGGGGGAGGGCTTTCAGGTAACGTACTCCCCGATGGAGCCATTTTGGAGAGGGTGGAGCATCTGAAAACAGGCGCCACCCCCAAATCGGTCGTAAAAAGGATTCTTATCCCGATCGCCGATTACGAAATCGGCGTCGGCAAATAGAGAATCCTGCCCAAGGTCAGCCATGATCATACTGATTGTTGGAGCAGGTTTGAAGGGCTGATTGGCCGACTCTGCCTCCTAAATCCTACATTCTTGAATGACTGTGCATTCCAGATTATAAAAGCTTGCTGGGCAAATCCTCTTAAACCCCAGTCTCCCTGCATTGTATTGGTGAGTATTTCTTTAAATCTGTTTCCTCTGCTTACCAATGCGCCTGACTGTGGAAATAGTTCTTCCCCATTCACCTCATCTGGACCCCTCTCAATTTTCAGCTTCCAGCTGAAATGAGTAAAAGTTCCCTTTGAAATAACTGAGAGTGGAAATTGATTCGAACAGTCCATGCATACACATGATAGCAATGCTGCAGCAAACATCTCATTACCAGCCACACATTTCCTAAGAAATAACCAGCTCTCACTGTTTTTTGCTCTTCCCCGGTTACATTAATCATAGCAAGTTATTTTAGATTATCAAGTCAATGCTATTTGAGCTATTCCTTTGCAAAGCTGATGATTATTATTTTATGAGATGGAGGGGTGAGTGGAGAAGGCTGCAGTTATTTCTAAAACATGGATCTGTGCAGACTTTGGTTTCAAATACATATATTTTAAAAAAGGAATAGGCCTGTTATTTCGGAAATGTTGGTAGGTAAATATGTTGAGGTGGTTGACTTGATGAATTATGTTTCAGAGCCATTCAGCAGCTGGGTGATCGCAGTGGGGCCCCACTTTCAATAGAATCACATTGCACAGAAAAAGGCCATTCAGTCCATTATCAGCACTTTGACAGAGCTGTACAATCAGCCCCACTCCTCAGCTCTTTCCCAATTGCCCTACAAAATGTATGTTCTACCCTGTCAGTATATAAACTGAATCTGTTTATACCAGTGTGCCAGGTAGTGCATTCCAGACTTTGGAAACTCGGTAAAAACAAAGGCCTGAATTTTGACTCCCGGATTGGCAGCACAGAGTTGGGATAATTACTGACTCCACAAACTCAACCCAGGACAAGGTGCCCCCCGAAACGTCAGGGACGGAATTCTCCACCGATTAGGATTTACTTTTCCCACCGGCTGCGCACCCCTGCCTGTGGGACATCACATTGACAAGCCCAGGAAGGGAAAGTTCCGGCGACAGTGAACGGCACACCATCGAGAAATATGCGGCTGGGGGACCAGGGAATCCTGCCCCTCTCCCCGATGTTTATTCTGGGGGTGGTTGGGATTTTATGGGAGTCATGGCAGGTGAACCTGGGAACAGTGCACAGGCTGCCGGGTTCAAAGGTGTGCTGAACAGAATGCTTGCCTCGGTGCACCTGCACTTTGTTGAAGCAAGAACAAAGCAGTAAAGCACTTCAGCCCTCATCCCTCATACCCACTCACCCCTACACACTCCCATGCCCTATCCTTGCCAACCCATGCCACCTCAATGTACCCATATGTCCCTTCACACCCTCCATGCTAACCTATGCCCCTCGGCCCTTCCTATAGCCCCAATATCAACTTGGTTGCAACTCATTCCAACCCATTCCCCCCACCCGTTTCCCTTACACCTGCCATGTTAATTCACCCAGTATCCACCATGCACAGATCTCAGGAGACCTGTTGAGATTAAGGAAAGTTCTTAAGTGTCTATTGATGAATTCATTATTAAAAAAAACTCTCTCATTGATAAAAGCAAAAACATTCAGTACATTTAACTTTCCTTCGTCCCTTATATAAAATAAGCTTTGGATTTCATAGCCCTACTGCAAAGAGCTAGTAACCTCATGGATATGCGAATCAACCTGTGCACTGACAGCTACCCCTCTGTGTTAATGAAAAGTTACAAAACCAGTCATGCAACACCAATACTGTAGTGTTAACCCTTACACTTACGTTAACAAGCAGAGTGAAATAGCAAGCACTGATTTTAAATATATTGGACTTGAAATCGGACAGACTAAGTTAGGGGCAACTTTACGTAAGCAATCTAATTTGGAAAGCATCAGCCCAATAGCAATTAGTCATGGCCGGGTTTCACAAAAAGACGCAATGGTTTCAAAGATGGAAAAAGAGCAACTGCGAAGTTTAATTGGGCAACTGAATTGGTTCAGTAGACAGACTAGACCGGACGTGAATTTTGATGTCTTAGTGTTGAGTACAAAAATGAATACTCCCAAAGTGGAAGACATAATAAGAGCAAATAAAGCATTGGTCAAGCTAAAAATGCAGGAGTGTGTTTTGAGGTTCCCGGTTTTAGGTGACCTTAGACACTTGAAACTCATAGTTATAGTGATGCGTCCTATGCAAATTTATGTGATGGGGTTTCAAGCGCAGGAGCTTTTATAATTTTCCTTTTGGGAAACAATGGTAAATGTTGCCCTCTTGTGTGGTAAACAAAGAAAATAAGGAGAGTGGTCAAAAGCACTTTGGCTGCTGAGACGTTGAGCCTTGTAGAGGCGGTGGATATGGTCTTTTTTATATCTCAGATATTGACAGAAATTTTGGGATTAGGGGATTTGGGTAATATACCAATTGAATGTCAAATTGACAATAAATCCCGGTGGGAAAATGTGCACTCCACAAAAAAGTGTAAATGAAAAAAGGTTCAGGATAGACATCGCAAGTTTGAAGCAGTGTTGGACAGAGGGGAAATAGCAAAAATTAAATGGGTCGGCAGTAGATATCAATTGTCAGACTGTTTTACAAAAAGAGGGGCTAGTTCACAGAAACCTTTGGATATTGTTAATGAAGGGTGCCTGTTTCTGTGACTGAAAAAAAGAAGGGGGGAAATTGCGAGTGTGTTTTTGAGTTTCTCGCAATTTTGTTTTCACCTAATTTTTTTTTTCTCCAAGGAAGCGGAGACTGTTAAGTAATGGGTTAAGAGACATTCCAATTAGTTGTCTCATTTATGTTAAGTATCCAATAATTGACACTGATTATGTAAAGGGGCTTCAGGTGGCCTTTGTGTCAGGTGATGTGATGATAGAGTTTTGTGCAGAGTCTGTTAAAGTGAAATAAAGGTGTTGGTGAAAAGGAGAAAAACATTTGACTCTTTATACAACAGCAGCTAAACATCTAACATCACCAGTTCAATTTAGAATCATAGTATTTACAGTGCAGAAGGAGGCCATTCGGCCCATCGAGTCTGCACCAGCCCTTGGAAAGAGCACTCTACTTGAGC
This sequence comes from Scyliorhinus torazame, assembly GCF_047496885.1. NCBI lineage: Eukaryota > Metazoa > Chordata > Chondrichthyes > Carcharhiniformes > Scyliorhinidae > Scyliorhinus > Scyliorhinus torazame. The sequence continues at coordinate 95,552,199 of NC_092710.1, forward strand.
CCACACCTCCACCCTATTCCCGTAACCCAGTGACCCCACCTAAACTTTTGGACACGAAGGGGCAATTTATCATGGCTAATCCACCTAACCTGCACATCTTTGGACTGTAGGAGCAAACCGGATCACCCGGAGGAAACCCACGCAGGTTCGGGGAGAAAGGGCAAACTCCACTGTGTTCAGAATTGAACCTGAGTCTCTGCCGCTGTGAGGCAGCAGTGCTAACTACTGGGCCACCGTGATTATGGAGTGATTATGTCTGAAATTTTAGATTGGCATCCATAAAATCAGTACACATTTTATATGTTGTCTCTGCTCCTGGTCTATTTTGTAATTCGTGCTCAAAAATTACTCTTTTAGCAAACATTCCCTGGTCCCTCGCCCACACCATCATGTTCTGTTCCTTCATCTTCCTCTGGCTCTCAGATAATTTGCTATGTGCCATTACTACTTGCAGATAAATGAATGAATTAGTATAAATTATCAAGAGACTTCATTATTTAAACAAACATTTATAATTATAATTACTGTTTATTAAAGGCTACCATATATTTCGTGCAGCCTAAATCTGATTTCCAAATCTATTTGTCACTTTCCTTATTATCCACCCTTAATTAGGATTCAAAGATTTCTGTGCTGAAGGAGCAAACAGTTCTGGTCTGTTTAATAATGAAAGGAAAGCAGGCCATTAATGAACCCTCATAAAATCAAAGAAAATCAGCTATGTGTCAACTAGCATGTATCTGTCATTTAACTACAAATTGACAGCAAAGGATGTGAGATTGAAACTTTTCAATTAAAAATGAAAGATTGTTTCTGTAACGTACCTTACTCATAACCTTCAAGTTGTCGCAAAGAGCTCTTTAACCAGTGGATTCCCATTCAAATGTCGTCACTGCTGTGTCAACAAAAGACACAAACCCAGCAATAAAGGCTATTCAGCCTGTTCTGCATTTCAATACGATCATACGTGGCCTGGATCTCAGCTCTATCTAATCAACTTGGTTCCATGACCTTCAATTCTCTTGCATGACAGTTTTCCAAAGTTTCAACTGACTCCCGAGCTTTTTTCGTACACAGTTGCAGGTTTCCACTGCATTGGGCTACAGCCAGCCTTCACCCGCAGCAAATAACTGCCAAGCCAGGTGATCTGACTTCAGTGGTGCTTGTTGAGAAGGATGGGTACAGCCCCACAAAACAGCAGAACCCCTGGCTCCTCTTCGATGGGTGCCACAGATTGCTTTATAGTCTCCTGATTCAACAAACAAGGCATCAATTTATACCTCATCCAATAATAATAATCTTTATTGCCACAAGTAGGCTTACATTAACACTGCAATGAAGTTACTGTGAAAAGCCACTTGGTGCCACATTCCGGCGCCTGTTCAGGTACACAGAGGGAGAATTCAGAATGATCAATTCACCTAACAAACACGTCTTTCGGGACTTGTGAGAGGAAACCGGAGCACCCGGAAGAAACCCATGCAGACACGGGGAGAACATACAGGCTCCGCACAGACAATGACCCAAGCCTGGAATCGCACTTGGACACCTGGAGCTGTGAAGCAACAGTGCTACCTACTGTGCTACCGTGCCGCCCACACTGCAAAATGGTACCTAGGGCGATGTAGCACTCCCTCAGTCGAGCCCTGTCATGATGGTCTAAATTATGTGCTGGAATTGTAAGTGGACTTTGAACCCATAGCCGATTCCAGGAGTGAGAATAAGCTGAGTAAGTGGTATTTATTGAAGTGCAGGCCTCTGAGTTGTGTGATATGTCATTGGCCCTTGTTCTCATTCTAACAACCTTTGGCAAATTGGGGACCAGTTCCAACGTGGGTGGGCAGGATCACAAACCAGATCTATTTTAACATCAGTTCAGGCCAAATTAAGTTCTTGTAATTCTAAAGCCATAGACTGCTGCACGTGGATGAAAGAGTGAATCAGAATTATTTTAACTTGGGGCAATGTTCTGAACTCTGATTTTAATTTCCATTAAAAGCACATGAGGCGTAAATTGGTCACTCCAATCAATATTTGTTCACATCACACCAAAAGTAAAGCTTCATCCAATGGGAGCATATTTGTGAGCTGAAGGCTATGTGCCTCTGTGACAAATATGCGCACTAATGCAAGGTTTGTTTAAATTATTGTGCCATGTTGTTAACTGGAGTTCACTGAACGCTCTGTTAACTTTCCTTGCATTCATTACATCTCCAATTACATAGACTTTCACAGCACAGAAATATGTAATTCAGCCCAGCAAGTCTGTGCTAGTGTTTATGCTCCAAATGAGCCTACTCACATCTTATTTCACCTTCTGAATGGGCTCCAAGTGGTGACATCAAAATCAAGACACAGAGCGTTTCTTTACCAAGAGAGTTTCAGAGAGTTCAGTCTCATAGCTCTCTTCTCCACATCAACCCACAGTGTCCTGACTGTCCCCTAAACATACTCTTCTGGCTTACACAGGAAAGTAAAATGGCTCAATTAATCACATTATCAGTGGCTAGCACTGTTGCTTCACAGCTCCAGGGTACCTGGTGCGATTCCCAGCTTGGGTCACTATTTGTATGGAGTCTGCACGTTCTCCCCGTGTCTACGTGGGTTTCCTCCGGGTGCTCCGGTTTCCACTAACAAGTCCCGAAAGATGTGCCTGTTAGGTGAATTGGACATTCTGAATTCTCCCCGCTAACAGAGGGGAGATGCTCATAAACGCTCCCTCCGAACTCACTTCCAGACAGCACATGACCATGGCACCACGTAGGTCTGCTTCAGTCTTCAGGAATGCCACTCTGGGCAGGCTGCTGGATGCCGCAGAGGTGAGGCGGATACCTCTTCCCCCTGTGGGGCTCGGAGGCAGCGGTAGCGGCCGTCAGTTTGGGCAGTGTGACAAGGAGGACCGCTGTCCAATGTCGGAAGAAGACCAACGACTTCCATCGGGGTGCAAGGGTAAGTTAACAACCGCCCCCTGGCATCAATCCTGCCTGCCACTCCCTGACATCCGGCTACCGTCCCCCATCCCGTCCCAACAAGTTGTCGGCTGACACCTCACAACCCCACCCACCCACCACAACATATCACCATGCTTGTGTTCCACCACACCCCTGCACACACCAGGGCAACACCTTCATGCCCAGGAACAGTGCCGACATGTATCACGTGCCATAGACCCCACTGATGTATGAGGCATACGCCTCACAATGCTCCCTCTCTGTCCTCGTAAGAGAAGTTGGCCCATAAGAGGTGGGAAAGGGCCCAGCTGGGCAGCGTGGTTCCAGACAGAGTCCTCACCCCCAATGAAGAACGGGCCCTGGAGATTGCGGGGATGACCAAGGTGCGAAAGGTCACCGACAGCGAGGTTGGCCTGTGCCACAGAAGTGAGGACCCGTCAGCCAGATAACCTGTCTCAAGTGACTTTTCATGTCAGACAAAATGATCCTTCCCCCTCACTGACCTTGGGTGGGATTCTCTGACCCTCCACAACAGAATTGCTCCCGGCGCGGTGGCAGAGAATTGCCATTCACGCCGAAATATCCGGCGCAACTGCGCTTCCGCTATTCTCTGCGGACCCGCCAGTCGACTTAGTTGACGCTGCGCTGGTTGGGGACCGTTGGAACAGGCCCCCACGCCGATTCTCCACGGTCGACCGGCCGAGTTCCTGCCAGCGTGGTTCACATCTGGTACCACCCGGCGGGAGCTTGGACCTGCAGCCGCAGTCCTGGTGGGGGAGTGTGGGGCAATCTGACTCCGGGGGTACTCAGTGTTGGCCAGGCCCGCGATTGGGGGCCATCGATCGGCGGGCCATCACGATCTGGGGGGACCTACCTTCCTCCGCGCGGGCCCACTGTGTGGGTCCGCCATGTCGGCAGCGCCCGTGCCTAAGTGGGCCGCCGCATGCATGCGTGGACGCGCTTGCGGCCGGCGTGCGCATGCGCGGCCGTGTGATCTGGACAGCAGGGCCCCGCCAGCAGCCAGAGCTGTGGAACTGCTAGCCTCCAAGAAAACGGGAAATCACCCCGGACTTCGAGGAAAAGGTCCGGAGTGATTCTCACCCGTTTTCCGTCCCCAAAAGGGAGAATCCCGCCCCGCATGTCCATTCTCTCGCAGGGTATCCACCTGATGGGGTCCAACCCCCACCACGCAACAGAACATCTCCTGGAGGGCAGCTTCAACGAGACCACCATCTACGTGTCACAGCGATCACCTCCACCTTCCACCAGCGCAGAGACACACACCTTGGGGTGAAGGTAGCAGCCTGGCTTGTGGGGAACAATCTGGTGAGCACCACACAGTTGCAGGAACATCCAAGGGAGTCAGCGGTTGGAGGTCTGCTGGATCCCAGGACTCAGCTGAGTCCCAGTCAATGCAATGTCCCTGGGGAAGATTATCCCTGAGCTGATGCAGACCATAGGGCACGGCCGTAAGATTCAAGAGCGGATGTCAGTGCATAGTTTATTGGAGGAGTCCCAAAGGCGATTGGTGCAGGAGATGGCACTACCAATATGTGGCACCAAGTCCAAGATTGCGAGGGTGGCGACCACAGTGGGAGGCCTGGAGCAGGATGTCAGCATTATGAGTTGTGGTGTCCAAGGCGTATCAGTCGGTGTCGACCGTGGCTGCGTGCCTCAAAGAACAGGGTGGGACGATGATGCCAGTGACACTGACAAGTCAGCCGGGGCCGTTCGGTTCCAGGCACCCAGATGCCGCCTGCCAAGGGCGTCAAAGGCCACAGGGTGCGAGAAGCAACAGGTCGCCTCCACCTCTGATGTGCATCCTGGGATACACCTAGACATAAGGGTAGAGCACAGAAAATGAAGAAGATTGAGGATCACTGAGGATGGAGGGGTGAGGGGGGTCACAATCTGTAGCACGGGGGAATGGAAATGTCCAATGTTCACTATTAAAACATGTTACACCTGATACATGTGGAGCCTCTATCACGTTAATCTTCACAGCGGACCTGCCTGCACCCCAACCCCCTGTTACCCTCTGCTCCCCCCACCCTTTGCCTCCTCGGCACAGTGGTCCTACAACAAGAGCCCTCATGCAGATCCTGTGCAGGTAGTGGGTGTGAGCATGCTGTCAGCAGCCAGACAGGAAACAGGCTTTGGCATAAACCGAGGAGCACAGAGCTTACCTCACAGCAGGCTATCGTCACTCTCTGGCCTTGTGTTGTGACCCACTGACAGTGCCGACACAGGCCCAACACTCTGGAGTAATGTTACACAGACCCGAGGAGGGTGGAACAGCGTAGTCAGGGATGGGGGTGTTTGGGAGGGTCAACAAATGGGAGGAGTGGGGTGTGGGAGGAAAGGGGAAATGAGTGGGAGAGAAGGGAATAATAATAATGAAAATCGCTTATTGTCACAAATAGGCTTCAATGAAGTTACTGTGAAAAGCCTCTAGTCACCACATTCCGGCACCTGTTCGGGGAGGTTGGTACAGGAATTGAACCCGCACTTCTGGCATTGTTCAGCATTAGGGGTGGAGGCAGGAGTGGGGTGGTCAATGGGGGAGGGTGTGGCCAATGGGGGGAGGGGATGTGGGGAGGAGTGGGTGGGCTGACGGATAAACCCTCCTCCTATGAGAAGCAGGCGAGGATGAGAGCCTCCCTGGCCCTCCAAGCATGCTGGACCCTCACCGCCTCCTGTCCTCCATTCTTCGGCTGCTCCCGTAGGTCCTTCTCAGGTTCGTCCTGGTCCGGCCTCTCCTCATCCTCCTCAGATGAGGCTGCCCTCCTCCTCCAGCATGTTGTCCAGCTGCTGTGCCAGGTTGTGGAGGGCACAGCAGACCACCACTGTAGTGATATTTAGATATCAATATACATGATCAATGTATGTAAATGTAGTACAGTCATAGAGTCATTTCAACACTAGATGGCTCACAGTCAGATACTATAAGAACTGGTTTCCCGCCTTTTCTAAGTCCGATGATTCAGAACAGTGAATAAGCAAGACATAGACTCTAGCAAGCTAGAGTGAGAGAAGTTGGAACTAGTTTGTTATAATAGTGTATAGCTATATAGTTATCTTTATTGTACTTTAATTCTTTATTGTTAGTTTAGTATTGAGTAATGGGACACACAGTTTATTATTTTATTACTCATTAAATAGATCAGCTTTCAACAAGAAGACTATTGGTCATTTTATCATCCTGGTGGATTCAAGAGTAATCTATATATATTTTAGATAAGTCATTATTTAAAATATAACATGGTACCAGCGAGTTATAAATCTTTTAAGAAAGACAAACAAAGATTTAGCATAGAAAGGAAGAAAGAAAAAAGCACAAATGGATTCAACTATTCGACTCAGGGCAGCACAGTAGCATTGTGGATAGCACAATTGCTTCACAGCTCTAGGGTCCCAGGTTCGATTCCGGCTTGGGTCACTGTCTGTGCGGAGTCTGCACGTCCTCCCCGTGTCTGTGTGGGTTTCCTCCGGGTGCTCCGGTTTCCTCCCACAGTCCAAAGATGTGCAGGTTAGGTGGACTGGCCGTGATAAATTACCCTCAGTGTCCAAAATTGCCCTTAGTGTTGGGTGGGGTTGCTGGGTTGTGGGGATAGGGTGGAGGTGTTGACCTTGGGTAGGGTGCTCTTTCCAGGAGCCGGTGCAGACTCGATGGGCCGGGTGGCCTCCTTCTGCACTGTAAATACTATGATAATCTATGACTATAGCAATCATCGCAACTTTGAAAACTTTGACACAAACGACCTATCAATGGACCAAGTTCAAGCACCAAGACATCTAAAGACCACTGGTAATTTACATTTAAATTGGAAGTTGTTAAAGCAGAAATTTCAACTTTACCTAGAAACTAGTGATTTAAGTGCAGCAGCAGAAGCTCGAAGGATTGCGTTATTTCTATCCCTCGCAGGACAGCAAGCAATCAAAATATTCAACTCATTTCATTTTAGTGCTGATGAAGATAAAACCAAATTTGATTAGGACCTGTCCAAGATCAAGAGTCATTACGAAATGATTCCTTCAGAATGCTCATTGCGTGATTACAATGCCAACCCCATTTTTCCACGTGGATCCTGCTACCTAAATGTCACAAACAAAGACATTCAACAACAAGTAAATATAACAACCACAAAGCAGCTTAGGGGTTATTTTTCTTAGGGGTGCCCTGCAGTGTTCCACAGGAACGGTTGAGGCATCGGAACTGCATTTTGAGCAGTCCTATTCACCGTTCAATGACAGCACAGGTGGCAGTATGGGTCTTGTTATATCAGGTCTCCATATCAGTCTCCGCAGAGGACATTTTTCCCCCAAGTACCAACCCACCATCCTAGGGTGGCCCTCGAAGATGCCGGAGATCTCAGAATGTCCCAGGATGTAGCATGCACCCTCCCTGGGAAGCATACACACACGTGCATGATCTGGAGGTGGTGGTCGCACACGAGGTGAACATTCAGGAAGTGGAAACGCTTCCTGGTTAAGAAGGGCACTCCCTGATGCCTCGGAGCAGGCAAGGCAACATGCATGCTACCTATTACCCCTTCGTCTTGTGGCATCCCAGCGGTGGTGGAGAATTCTGCTGCCCAAGCACAATGATGGGCTTGGTCTAGTTCACAATTAATATCGTCCGCTGCCCGGGCCTACAGGGCACCCTGACGTTATGGATGCACTTATGGGATGTGGCTTGGAAAATGCCCCTCAAGCCCTGGAATGAACACGTTGCATAAAGGTTCAAGGCTGCAGTGACATTCACGGTCACAGGAAGCGGTGTCCTCCTCCTCCATTAAGTGCCAAGTCCACAAGGGCATGGTACAGGTCCGCACCATCTCCTTTTTGAGACAGTCTTGCGGCATATGCTGTCTGAACGACCAATGATGCTGGTGCACCTTGGGCTGTTGCTGGCACCGCCCCCCCCCCACCCCTCACCCCAAATCAACCCTCCCCCACATCCCCCCACAAAGCCACCCCCCCTCCCCCCCCACCGGGTTCCTTCTCGGCCTGAGGGGCAGCTGGGTCTGCAGCAGCCCCCTGCACACGGAGCCCCGTCTCCAGCCTGTATCGATGCTCCTATTTCCTCCAGCATCTGGCCACCAGACCGTAAGGGTTGCCACTGCTGGGTCAAGAACACCATCCATCTTTGTTACTGTAAGGAATTGGAGAAGGAGAGAGAGAGCGACAGTCATTTCGGGCTTCTGCCTTGGCACCCTCATATCACCCAGGCCTCCCCGACTTTTACGTGCCCGCCTTCTATCAGCGTGCCATCTACCAAGCCACTTGTGCCAGAGGACCCACTCTACACACTTACCCCTGGCTACAGCCAGAGTTTCTATACCCAAGACCCCCAGACCCCTGTCGTGAACATTCAGGAGACCGTGTTCATGTGCCCTCCCCCGATGCACACATTCATCCTCTGGTTGCAGGGACATCCCCACTGCTGAAGCCCAGCTCTAAATCAGGATTTTTCAAACTGAGGGTCGTGCCCTGCGGGTGCGTCGCAGGTGGGTCTCGTCGGTAGGGTCATGGAGCTATCGGCTGCAGTGTTCCCGATCGCAGGAGAAGCACTCAAAAGTTTGAGAATGCCGGCTGCGACTGCCCTTTAAATGAGAAGATGTTCCACCAGAAGCAGCAGCAGAGAGCAGGTCATGCACCCAGCACGTACACTGACATCATGCATCCTGTACATCAATGCAAAATCACAGAGGAGCAATTCCTCCATTTTACACCTGCCAGCAATCAATCAACGGGACTATGAAGAGCTGAAAGTGGGTCCTTTTGGAACAAGGAAGAGAGGGCCAGTGACACAAACAGGCCAAGATCTCACAGTTGAATCTGCTGGTGAGCTACTCAGTAGAGTCCACAGCAGGGCAAAGCAGTGCTGGTGTGAGCTGCGCAGGAGAGTCCACGGCAGGACAAAGCAGTGCTGGTGTCAGCTGCTCAGGAGATTCCACGGCAGGACAAAGCAGTGTTGGTGTGAGCTGTATACAGAGCTTCAGGGCCTCTGGTGAACAACCCATTCTGAAGAATCTGAAATCAGGAACAACACAGTGTAAAGATGATTTCCTGAGGTATGGCGTTGTTAATTGTGCCAATGCAAATCTGGATGCAATGCCCATGTGCGTTATATGCAGGGAAATACTGGCAAATTAAAGTTGGATGCTAACTATGTCTTACCTTGCAGACATATTTTCAATTCTAAATGAACTGAATCTCAAATTGCAAGGGATGGATAATGATTCCTTTCGGCACTATGAGATGATTTCCAAACGTCATTGAAAGTTTGGCAAGTATGTGTACAAAGCTAAAACTGCTACATGTTTCCCACAATGCTACAACACGTCAAAGAAAACAATGTTCGTAAGGGAACTGTGAACAGACTGGCAAGCCTTCTTCAGTCACATCTGTCTGCGCTGATCAATGTTTTTTGTCGCTACTTTCCAGAGAAGTCTCAGATTTTGAAAGAGAGGAGTTGGATGAATAATCCTTTTGCGTTTGAGACCCCAGAGTCAATTATTAACTTACAGCTGACTCCAAATGAAGAAACTGAACTTCTGTATCGCACCTGTGACAGCACATTAAAAAGACCCTACAAGGCCATGAGGCTGTCAGCATTCTGGAGTAGCGTTGCCAAGGAATATCCAGTGCTGAGTAAAAAAAGAACTTTGCAGCTATTTCCCTTTATGGTGGCCTACATGTGCATGGTTGTAATTTCTACCCTCACAAAGGTGAAGACAACATAAAGGAATCGGCTGAACTCTGCAGCTGATATACGCATTGCCCTCTCCTCCTGTGAACCTGATTGGAGTGAGATCATGAGGACCAAGCAGGCTCATCTGTCACATTAAAGGTAAGCGAAAACGATATGTTGCCAAGTCCGGCCAGCGTGGGTTGCGAAGGTTGGCCGGTGTGGGTCATGAAGATTGGCCGCCGTGGGTCACGAAGATCGGCCGGTTGGTAAACGTGGGGCCCGGGAAAAAGGATTGAAAATCACTGTTCTAGAGTGGCAGCTGCCCGTGTGGTGCTGACATCTTCAATGTTCAGGTGAAGTATCCAGGCCTCACAGTTTGATTGGAATGCTGGGCAAAAACACTCGCCTGAGACATGGTACATGGACCTATGAGAATGCACTTGAGAATTTTTTGTTTAACATGCCATTAGTAATTGTAACCACATCAGCAATTCTCGCCTCCCGTTAGTCGACATCTCTCCAAGCCTCTCCTGTTCCTTCTCTCGTCATCTTCATTGTACTTTCCTCAACATTGTCCAAACTTAAGCACAAGAGCATCATCTAATGGAAGGCAGATCAAGTTTAACCCTCTATTGGCCAGAGGTAGACCATTCCACTTCAAGTGGGCAGCACGTTAGCACAGTGGTTAGCACAGTTGCTTCACAACTCCAGGGTCCTAGGTTCGATTCCTGGCTTGGGTCACTGTCTGTGCGGAGTCTGCACGTTCTCCCCGTGTCTGCGTGGGTTTCCTCCGGGTGCTCCGGTTTCCTCCCACAGTCCAAAGATGTGCAGGTTAGATGGATTGGTCATGATAAATTGCCCTTCGTGTCCAAAAAGGTGAGGTGGTGTTACTGGGTTGTGGGGATAGGGTGGAGGCACGGGCTTAAGAAGGGTGCTCTTTCTAAGAGCCGGTGCAGACTCGATGGACCAAATGGCCTCCTTCTGCACTGTAAATTCTATGATTCTATGTTATTAGCATGACATTGCTCCAGCCATCTGATTTCCATATAAATCGTGTTGTGTCACATCCAGCCGCTCAACTAATTTTAACTGGAATTCTCGGGATTCATTAAAATAAACACACAACAATGAAATAAATCATAAATGAGATCAGCCAACACACAAAGAAAGCTGAAGAGGAAGGTGATAGTTAAAAGAAAAATACATTCGCCAAATTTACCACCGTGACAGAACTAGGTTGAACATTTTTTTATTTGATGCAACTTTCATAACCAATGTCATTTTCTATTTGTTTTATCGATGTGTTTGCCTTTTACTTTCTCCTTCCCTAATGCTCGGCTTTCCCTTGTGATTTATTTCTGTTCGTCTTCCTAAAATTCTCTTATTCCCTTTATGAAATGCTTTTTGATTTTCCCCCCCACCTGTTGCTTTTTTTTGTCTCGTTCTTTCTCTTTCAATGCTGTGTGTTTGTTTAACTCTGACGTTATGAGTGAACCATGGTTCAGCTGGTAGAGCACCCCCACTGAGCCGGAATGGGTTCAAATCCCATTCCAGAGATCTGAGCACAAACCTGAAGACTGACACTCGGGTACTGAGGGAATTGGGGGAATAATGAGGGAAGGCTACAATGTTGAAGGTGCCATCTTTTGGTTGAGGCATTAAACTATGGCCCAACCTGTCCTCTAATGTGAATGCAAAAGTCCCCATGGATTTTCCCAACTCTCCCAGGATGGGCTGAAAAGCGAGTAAAATGGCGGGTGGTGGGGGTATCTCTTTTTTCCTGCTGCCATGCCATTTCACCAGTGGTGCAGGGCTCCTGGTGGCAATAGTGACAGTTGTGGCAATCTCCCCACCCTCAGCAACCCCGATTTCCCTCGTTTGAACTGGTTGACCTTCCCCGGTGCTCGCCAGCCCGCAGCCACCACCTATCTGCTTAGGAGGGCAGTGTGCTTGCAAGGCATTGTTTTCTTCTCGGAGCAGTTCGAGAAGTGGCCACTGGCTCCTCGTGGTATCAAAAAGACTGCTGAGCTGCCAGCCAGCTGGTTGTTTCTGGGGTGGGTGGAATTAATGAGCTCCTGAACTGCCAAAAAATGCCAAATTGTGTCGTCAGAGGGAAGCACTGGAATCTAATTAAGGAACTAATGTTGAGTTTGAGGGAAATGCCTCAATCATGTGGAACAGATGATGGATTGAGGTCTTTGTGGACAGGGTTATTTAGCCTGGATCCCAGTTACCAGTGGCGTACCGCAGGGATCAGTTCTGGGTCCTCTGCTGTTTATGATTTTCATTTATGATTTGGATGAGGGAGTTGAAGGGTGGGTCAGTAAATTTGCAGACGATACGAAGATTGGTGGAGTTGTGGATAGTAAGGAGGGCTGTTGTCGGCTGCAAAGAGACATAGATAGGATGCAGAGCTGGGCTGAGAAGTGGCAGATGGAGTTTAACCCTGAAAAGTGTGAGGTTGTCCATTTTGGAAGGACAAATATGAATGCGGAATACAGGGTTAACGGTAGAGTTCTTGGCAACGTGGAGGAGCAGAGAGATCTTGGGGTCTATGTTCATACATCTTTGAAAGTTGCCACTCAATTGGATAGAGCTGTGAAGAAGGCCTATGGTGTGCTAGCGTTCATTAGCAGAGGGATTGAATTTAAGAGCCGTGAGGTGATGATGCAGCTGTACAAAACTTTGGTAAGGCCACATTTGGAGTACTGTGTACAGTTCTTGTCGCCTCATTTTAGGAAGGATGTGGAAGATTTGGAAAAGGCGCAAAGGAGATTTACCAGGATGTTGCCTGGAATGGAGAGTAGGTCTTATGAAGAAAGGTTGAGGGTGCTAGGCCTTTTCTCATTAGAACAGAGAAGGCTGAGGGGCGACTTGATAGAGGTTTATAAGATGATCAGGGGAATAGATAGAGTAGACAGTCAGAGACTTTCCCCCCGGGTGGAACAAACCATTACAAGGGGACATAAATTTAAGGTGAATGGTGGAAAATATAGGGGGGATGTCAGAGGTAGGTTCTTTACCCAGAGAGTAGTGGGGGCATGGAATGCACTGCCTGTGGAAGTAGTTGAGTCGGAAACATTAGGGACCTTCAAGCATCTATTGGATAGGTACATGGATTACGGTAAAATTATATAGTGTAGATTTATTTGTTCTTAAGGTCAGCACAGTAGCATTGTGGTAGCACAATTGCTTCACAGCTCCAGGATCCCAGGTTCGATTTCGGCTTGGGTCACTGTCTGTGCGGAGTCTGCACATCCTCCTCGTGTCTGCGTGGGTTTCCTCCGGGTGCTCCGGTTTCCTCCCACAGTCCAAAGATGTGCAAGTTAGGTGGATTGGCCATGATAAATTGCCCTTAGTGTCCAAAATTGCCCTTGGTGTTGGGTGGAGGTGTTGAGTTTGGGTGGGGTGCTCTTTCCAAGAGCCGGTGCAGACTCAGGGGGCCGAATGGCCTCCTTCTGCACTGTAAATTCAATGATAATCTATGATTAATCGAGGACAAAGGTTCGGCACAACATCGTGGGCCAAAGGGCCTGTTCGGTGCTGTATTTTTCTATGTTCTACGTTCTATGTATGGGGAGGACCCTAATAAGTTTAATAACGTCAACCTTTTCTCAATATTGAAGACAATAAAAAGTAAATGCTTGCCATTATTTATCACTTTTTAATGACAAGCAGACGTCACCAATCACTTTACAGCCACTGTAGCAGCAGTCACTGCAGGACATGTACCAGCTAATTTGTGCACAGCAAGCTCCACAAACTGCAATCTGAAAATGACCAGGTGACCTGCCTTTGTGCTGTTGATTAAAGGTAAATATATCTCTGGAAAGAGGGATAGCTTCCCTGCTCTTCTTCAAAATAGTGCCATCTGGATGGACTTCAGCATGTTATCTAAAAGATAATGCTGCACGACCTCAATACTGCTCTGGAGTTTCGGCCTTGATATTTATGCTTGAGCCCTGGAATGGGGGCAATCATATATAATAAAACCAAGATTCTTCCATTTGAGCAGTTTCTAAGGCCAGAATTCTACCTTCCTCCCTGGTGGGTTCTGAGACCAGGTTTGGGGAGGGATGTGTTTTGTAGCATAAGCTGCTTCCTTGATGTGCACTCTGACAAAGGAATGTTCAGACTTGGAGATAGCTTTCACACATTTATTAAACTATTAACAATTCTCCTCCTTGGATTTGACTCTACTGTTAATCCTGCTATAGCTACTCAGCCTAACTAACCAGTCTGCTGCAAGCCACGTGGTGGGTGTGATGTGTTTCAATCGACCCTGTGCACTCACTGAGTGTCTTCACTGGAAAGAGGAAGATCATGTGTGCTGCGTCCTTTTATATGGGTTGGTGTAATGCCCCCCTGTGGTAGTGTCACCTCTGTGTGTATCGTGAATGCCTATTGGTCATGTCCTATCTTACTGACTTATTGGCTGAATGTCTGTGTGTCATGTCTCTGGTGCTCCCTCAACTGTCTAGCTAGTCTACGTGTATTTACATTAACCCCGTGTGTACTTACAGTGATGCATATCACCACATCCCCCTTTTTTTCGTGTTACATATTTTCTGTACAGTGTTAAAGAAAATTGAACAAAATAGGTAGATAAGTGACGCTATGTACAAGTTATGATGACTGTGATGACTGGAGTCTGGTCTGTTTCACCTGAGTCAGTTTTCGCTTGTCGATGCTCCCTGCCTGGAGCCCTTTCTGGTTCACCTGTGTCAGCTGAGGTTTCTTGATGCTCCACGTCCGGAGTCAAAACATTCAGGAATGCATTTGCTTGTGGAGAGGCTCGAGCGAATGAGGTTTGACGTAACGTGGTGTCACCGGAGTCACCAGTAGTCTCACTGTGATTGTCGAGTGCCTCTGTACATTCTAGCTGAGGTCTGTCACGTTGCACATCTGGTATGGGAAGTGGGATGCCGTCATCACTTGTCTCACATACAGTGGGTAGAGCCTCAGTGTCTTCATGTCGTTCACGTGAGCTGGGTAGACTGCCAGAGTCTTCTTCTGGTGGCTCAAATAATCTGGGTGGACTGCCATCGTCGCTTTGTTGTTCACGTGAGCGTGGTGGACTGTCATAGTCTTCTTGCTGTTCCCTGGAGACTGTCATAGTCTTTCTGTTGTTCACTTGAGCGTGACAGACTTGCATTGTCTGCTGCTGGTTGCTCAGAGGAGGTTGCTAGACCCTCATGGTCTTGTTCATGCAAGGACTGCACTGTGGAGTCTTGCGTTCTTTCCATCGTGGAGTCTGTCCTTAAGCTCGCTGTGGAGGCTTGTGTCACTCTCTCTGTGGAGTCTTGCAGAGTTCCCTGTGTGGAATTGTGCATTGGTCGCGCTGTGGCGTCTTTCACCGCTGTCTGTGTGGAGGCTGGAACCCTTTGTAGTGCGTGGATCACTCTCTGTGTGGAGTCGGGGACTCTTCGCGGTACGTGGACCACTCTCTGTGTGGCAGCAGGCCGCTCTCTGTGGGCTTGTACCACTCTCTGTCTCTTGGTGTCAGGCTGCAGCATCATCCTGCACTCACGAGTCGGGATGTCATATGTGCTGGGCTGAAGATCCTCAAATCCGAAGAACACATCCGCACCTGTGTCAGATTCTTCACTGTAGAACACATCTCGTTGCGGTTCGTATTTGGTACTGGGGTCGCCATCTCCAATGATGAAATCATCATCTGAGTCATAGTCTTCTAGGACCATATCATCACTTTTTGTGTCGGAGCTGGCATTGGGCTCGCAATGTCCAAAGAAGAATTCAAGGTCTGAGTAATAGTCTTCAAGGACTGTATCATCTCTTTGGGCAGTGCTAACTGCTTGTTGCAGGGTTCTGCTGAGGTTACTTTCAGCTACTGGTCGAATTTCAGGCATTGTGCTGTCGTTCCAGGTGAAAGAATCTTGTTTTGAAGCTTTAAACATTTTTTTTCTTGTTTTGGGACATTTCCCCTTTAAGTGGGCGTGTTCCGGGGCCTCTGATGTCACAACGCTTGTGACGTGGAGCGTAGGAAGTGATTGCGCATGCGCAGATTGCTGTTCCTTTACTTTACACATTTTTCTCAACTGCGCATGTGCGGTACCTTTTCCAAGATGGCCGCCGATCAAAATTGTCATTCGTAGCTCTGTTACCTCGGCCTCGTGGTGAGTATTGGCACGTCTTTTACCTTTTCTTCTCGTATGTTCCTCACAGAATTCTTGGAATTTGTCCAGGACTGCCTGGAAGTCGCTCTTGTTTTGCCCCTTTGAGTATTTGAAGGTCTGGAAGGTTTCAGCTGCTTCTGGACCTGCGAGGGTAAGTAGAAGCTTTATTTCCTCTGTATCCGCCACGCCATCTAAGTTGGATGCTACCAGGTAGATCTCGAATCTCTGCCTGAACCAACTCCATTTTCACTAAGATTGCCTTGGTACCTGAGCTGCTGTGGAACCGGAATCTTGAACATCATCTTGCCTGGCTGCTGTTGCTGGTTGTCATTGTTTTCTTGAGTTGAGCTATATAGATTTAACAGTCACTCCTGGGTACCATGTTTTGTTATGCTCTTGACATGGCATAAGCTGCTTCCTTGATGTGCACTCTGACAAAGGAAGGTTCAGACTTGGAGATAGCTTTAACACGTTTATTAAACTATTAACAATTCTCCTACTTGGATTCAACTCTACTGTTAACCCTTCTATAGCTACTCAGACTGACAAACCAGTCTGCTACAATCCATGTGGCGGGAGTGATGTGTTTCAATCAACCCTGTGCACTCACTGAGTGTCTTCACTGGAAAGAGGAAGATCATGTGTGCTGTGTCCTTTTATATGGGTTGGTGTAATGCCCCCTTGTGGTAGTGTCACCTCTGTGTGTATCGTGAATGCCCAATGTCGTGTCCTATCTTACTGACCTATTGGTTGAATGTCTGTGTCATGTCTCTGGTGCTCCCTCTAGTGTCTAGCTAGTCTACGTGTATTGACATTAACCCCTTGTGTACTTACAGTGATGCATATCACCACAGGGTGCAGTGTAGAATTTCAATCCCTCCAGGATCCCACCCACCATGACCCAGATGCAATTTCATGATGGGGTGGACAGGGCCTCAGACAGGAAATCTGTCCTTCCTCCACTTAAGGCCCTTAAAAAGCCACTCTATGGTTACTTATGGTCTTTATCCCTTCAATTTAAAGGCTGGTGTGCATTGGTCAGAGCAGGGTGACAAACTGCAAGATTAGCAAGAAGGAGGGGCGGCATCTCAATCTGAAGCCCCTTCAGATTTGGGATGCCCTCCCATCCAGGACCTGGGAGTTCCAGTCCTCCTTCCCTCCCCTCATGGACTACCGCCAGACACCAAGATCATCTCCCCTTCTACCCCCAGGGCATCCCCGACCTTTCTGCCCCCATGACTCTCGGGACCTACCTCAAGTGCAGTCCTGAAACTTAGGTTGAGGCGGAGTGCTGCAGTACCTCTTGTGACCATAGCAGCACTGTGCTTGGATGGGTTGGTGATTGGACACAGCTCTGCAAGGCGGGAATTCCTTCCAGGTGTCAATGGAAGTCCCTCCTTTTGCCAATCAATGCTTAGTTTAGCGTGAAATGGCAACGGGCCTATCGGGGTCAGGGTGGATGGAGGAGCGCTCACCTTTGTGAAAATTCAGGCTGAAAAGAACATATTGAAAACAATTATAGGACCTGTGAATGAGTATCATTGGCCTCATAACCTACATGGACATTCATGATGTGTTCTCGGCACTAAACCAAGAAGTCAAGAGATGATCAGAAGACTGACAAATAGGACAGACTAAGAGAGAGATGTGAGGAAAAAAATGTGATATGAAGGTGCAACAAACAGTGACAGGAAGTGAAAACAGTACCACACAGAATCACTCAAGAGGGTTATGCAATTTGCAAAATGACTAAATGAGTTGATATGTTATTATTAATTAAAAAATAAGCTGAAAGTGTTGATGCATTATCATCACACTGACAAGACAGTGCCAACAATGGTACAATACATAAACACAAGCTCAGTGGGACTTGAACTTCAAGCTACAGCCGGTGTAAATGAACTCAAATGGTGTGTTTCAGCTCTTCATGAAGAGTACTCCCAGGAGTGTCCATCTGTACCAGTAATTGCACTGTCACTGTATAATGGGTTGCACAAAGTGAATAGAAAATCATTAAACAGACATTCCATTGTTTTCTGGTTTTCCAGCATGCTTAAAGGAGTCTGGATACAAAGCATCCTGTGAAAGTCCAAATATATTTAGTCGATTAATGGAATGCAAACCCAGGGCATCACTGCGGGAGTTCTTCAAGGTAATGTCCCAGGCCTAACTATCTTCAGCTGCTTCATCAATGACCTTTCTTTCAACATAAGGTCAGATGTGGGGATGTTTGCTGATGTCGCACAATGTTCAGCACCATTCGTGCCTCCTCAGATTCAGAAGCCATCCAAATGCAGCAATATGCACGCGTGGGCTTACAAGTGGCAAGTAATGGCAAGTAACATTCACGCCACACAAGTGCCAGAAGGTGACCATCTCCAACAACAAAGGATCTAACCATTGCTCCTTGACATTCAATGGCATTACCTTCGCTGAATTCCCCGACTATCATCATCGAGTCACCAGTGACCAGAAACTGAACTGGACCAGCCATATAAATGCTGTGGCGACAGGAGCAGGTCAGAGGCTAGGAAGTTTGCTTGACAGCAGCCTGATTCACTACCCTTGATTCACAGCCCATCCACAAACATTCACCCCCTCCGCCATTGATGCACGTTGGCAGCCGAGTGCAGTATCTACAGGATTCCATTCAGGAACTGACCAAGCCTCCTTAGGCAATATTTTCCAAACCCATGACCACTACCATCTAGAAGGACAAGTGCAGCAGATACCTGGGAACACCACCATTCCTTCACTGCTGCTGGGTCAAAACCCTGGAACTCCCTCCCAAAGTCCACCACAACATGGACTGCAGCAGTTCAAGAAGGCAGCTCACCGTCACCTTCTCAAGGGCAATTATGTATGGTCAAGAATCATAGATCATAGAAGTTACAGTGCGGAAGGAGGCCATTCAGCCCATCAACTGTACACCGGCCCCTGAAAGAACACCCTACCTAAGCCCACACCTCCACCCTATCCCCGTAACCCAGAAACCCCACCTAACCTTTGGACACTACGGGGCAATTTAGCGTGACCAATCCACCTAACATGCCCATCTTTGGATTGTGGGAGGAAACCGGAGCACCTGGAGGAAACCCACGCAAACACGGGGAGAATATGCAGACTCCGCACAGACAGTGACCGAGCGGGGAATCGAACCCGGATCCATGGCGTTGTGAGGCAACAGTGCTAACCATTGTGCTACCGTGCCACCAGAAATGCTGGCCTAGCCAGCGACACCCACATCCCAAGAATTAATTTTAAAGTAGTAATCGGGTTCACAAGACATCAAGAGCAGATGTCACAGTGGAGAAAGTAAGTTAGTGAAAATCAGTTTAAAGGCAGGAGCCATTGACAATTATGAAGTCATGGGCCAGAAAGGAACAGACTTCTAGTGGTTAAGAACTTTATAACTAGGAAACTTAGATATGAAATTAAATCAAAATATTTCAGGCAGAACCAGGCAAACTATTTATAAAAGAAAGCAGAAAGATGTAGAATATATTGCACAAGGTAGTGATTGAGGCAGAGACCACGGGCTGGATTCTCCGATTGCCAACGCCGAAATCGCATTCGCCGATTGGTCAGAGAATCTGTTTATACGCTGAAATCTGGGGCGGCGCCAATTTTCAGACGCTCCGCCCCCTCAAGAACAGCTTAATCGCTGAGTACACCGCATGCCGTTGGGACGGCCTCAGGACGGGGGGGGGGGGGGAGGGCAGCCGTTCCGCTGGCCGGGGGGTGGCTTTGGCGAGGGCTGTGGGGACTGGTGAAGGCATAGTCTGGGGTGGTGAGGGGGTTTACAGGGGGGCATATCTGGCAGACTGGGTCCGCGCGCGGTCGGTGCCATGTTGTACGGCGCTGCTGCCGTCGGTCACGGACTCAGCCATTCTCCGTCCGTTTCTGCAAGTAAAGCCGGGGGCTTTATGTGGAGCGGCTGCTAGCCCCCCACCAGGTGGGGCGTAGGTGCGGGAGTGGCGCCGACATTTTGGTTGTAAGACCAGATGCTTCCTCAGGACATAGCTGCAAAATCAGAGAATCCAGCCCCAATGGTTAGCACTGCAGCCTCACAGCACCAGGGACCCGGGTTCAATTCTGGCCTTGGGTGACTGTCTGTGTGGAGTTTGTACTTTCTCATCGTGTCTGCGTGGGTTTCCTCCGAGTGCTCCGGTTTTCTTCCACAGTCCAAAGATTTGCAGGTTAAGTGGATTGGCCTTGCTAAATTGCCCCTTAGTATCCAGGGATGTACAGGTTAAGGATATGGGGGATGGACGGGGTAGAGTGCTCATTCGAAGGGTCGGTGCAGACTCAATGGGCCGAATGGCCTCCTTCTGCACTATAGATTCTATGAATACGTTAAGTAGATGTTTAAAAGAAAGGGGGAATAAAAGCATATTGGAACAGGGTTGTCATGTGGTATGAGAAGACTGCTTGTACATTATCATAGAATACATAGCACCAGTCAAACTAGTCCATGCATTTCACTTTGTGATGGTACTGACTCTTACTTATATCACTGGCTTGTGTTCAAAAAGGAAATGAAAATTAGAAAAATTTGCAGTATATACCAGAGCCACCTGACACCTTTAAGTGGACTGAACATGATTTATGTTGGACTTCACCTGCTAAAGGCAAGGTGCTGTACAATGAAACAAGAAGCATGTGCTTGACGCAGCAATAAATACTCACAAAAAAGACACACAATAAACAACATTCATAACACAGAGACACACGCCACAAAGGTATAAAGAACCACAAGACTGAAGCTGCACTAAAGGGGGGAAATATTAGAAGACCCTACCATTCACATTGTAAGCGCTTGCATGTGATTATAAATATAAAGAAACACACGCAAACAGTGATTATTACTCCTCACGAAGGAAATCCTTTTGATCAAGGGTTAGCCTTTGAACTAGACGTACGATTTAAAGAAGGTCTTTAAGAGGATGAGTGAAATCAGAGGCACACAGGTTTAGATACAGATTTCCTGAGTGTGGGGACTAAGAGGCTGAAGACAGAGTTACCGGTCCTGACGTAAAAGAAGGATTGGGGCTGTGGCTTTCTTTGCGGTTCAGATCGAGGATGGTTGGCATAGTGTTCACAAAAACCACAACTAGCTTTTATATGAAACAAAGCTAAAGATTTATTTACACTACTTAGTTGAATTTGGCTCTTACTTCTACAAAATAAACAATTCAAAATAAATATACAATCTACACTCATCTACCACTAATCTCTACACAAATACAAATACAAATACACAAATACAAATACAAATACACAATCCCGTACCAGCCTCCCTGAACAGGCGCCGGAATGTGGCGACTAGGGGCTTTTCACAGTAACTTCATTTGAAGCCTACTTGTGACAATAAGTGATTTTCATTTCATTTCATTTTCATAACTATGATCTGCTCTCACTCACACTATCTTTCCTACAGTCTTTCTCCTAGCCTTCTCCTCAACACTCTCCCAGAAGGCTTTGCATTGATACTTTAAAAAAAAATGTCGAGTACCCAATTATTTTTTTTTCCAATGAGGGGGCAATTTAGCGTGGCCAATCCACCTAACCTGCACATCTTTGGGTTGTGGGGATGAAACTCACACAGACATGGGGTGAATGTGCAAACTCCACACGGACAGTGAGCCAGGGCCGGTATTCGAACCCGGGTCTCAGTGCCGCAGTCCCAGTGCTAACCACTGCGCCACATGCCGCCCTTTAGCATCGATGCTTTATATAGTACTGCATCTAGCTCTCTCTAGTGGATTGATTCGGACAAACCATTAACCCTTACAGTTCTGTACATTTCTCATAATGTCACAGGAGCGGGGGAGGGGGAGGCTGGGATGTGGGGGATGGAAAAGCAAGAATGAGAGGTTGTGTGTGGAGAGGGGTGCACAAGGACGCAGGAAAAAAGATGCAGGGGTTTTGCTGAACATTCCCACCCAATTTTCAAATAATGGTGACGTCATCTGAAAACAGGCTGACATTTTCTCCACATCCAATATTTAATTATGGGCTCCCAAGTATCGAAGGATTGAAGAATGTATTGGAAAGACACCTAATTCTTCCAAACAAATTGCTCATTTTTGTTAAATGATTCAGTTGTACTTTTATTGCATCGTTTTTTTTTACAAAGTAATTTCGTGGAATCAGCTATGCAAAAGCTGCAAAATTAGCTGAAAGTTGGGAATTAATCCATGCTCCAAGCAAGAGATTCGTGAGCACATACAGGGATTCAATTCACTCCATTGCAGGTGTTGCACCTGGTATAGTATGACTATGACCTGATCGGAAGCCACATTTAAATTTGGTTCTGACTACAGTTATTGGCAGGATGGGGTGGCAATCCCATCTGCTCTACAAGAACATAAAGTTCTGAGCGGCATTCTGCATGAGTATCCCAGCTCGCTGCCCCCTGGGCAGAGGAATGGTGTGCTGTCGCACCACATGATAGGGAGGCGGTTTTATTGAGAGGTGGGATCAGTCCAGTGGGGACTGAGGTGAATCGTGAGTGGCATCAATGGCACCAGTTGGGGTCTCGGGAGATTTGAAGTCCCCACCTGATTTCTGTTAACGGCCCTGCTCGAACTTGCCAGGAATCGCTGACTGGCCGGTGGGCAGGAGGGAGCATCCAGGTAGAAGACAGGTTGTAACATAAGGGTGAGATAGTGATTGCAGACACTGGGGCTGTTGGTGCAGTTGTGGGAGTAGCTGGGGGGTGGGGAGCCGGGTTGGAGGGCACAGTCAGTGAGATGCTGGGAGCAGTGGTGGTGGGAAGCCCTTGGGAGAGGATATTCCTGCTGATCCAGGCCGATAGCAAGTTAATTGATTGGGGAATGTTACTTCAAGGAATGACAGTGGATGGGCAAAGGGAAATCTTGAAGGAGCATATGGGGGAACCGCATCAATTGTTTATTCCTGTCTGGCACAAAAGTAAAACAGGAAAGGTGGCCAATCCATGGTTTACAAGGGAGATTAAATTTAGTATTCCAAGGAAGAAGCATACAAATTAGCCAAGAAAAACAGCAGGTCTGAGCATTGGGAGCAGTTTAGAATTCAGCAAATAAGGGAATGATTAAGACGAGGAAAATAGAGTACAAGAGTAACATTTGGGGATCATAAAAACTTACTGTAAAAGTTTCTATAGGTACATGAAGAGAAAAAAATTGGTGAAGACAAATGTAGGTCCCTTACAGTCAGAGAGATGGGAATGTATAAGATTTACCAGGATGCTGCCGGGTATGGAGGGAAAATCTTATGAGGAAAGGCTGATGGACTTGAGGTTGTTTTCGTTAGAGAGAAGAAGGTTAAAAGGAGACTTAATAGAGGCATATAAAATGATCAGGGGGTTAGATAACGTGGACAGTGAGAGCCTTCTCCCGCGGATGGAAATAGCTAGCACGAGGGGACATAGCTTTAAACTGAGGGGTAATAGGTATAGGACAGAGGTCAGAGGTAGGTTCTTTACGCAAAGAGTAGTGAGGCCATGGAATGCCCTACCTGCAACAGTAGTGAACTCGCCAACATTGAGGGCATTTAAAAGTTTATTGGATAAGCATATGGATGATAATGGCATAGTGTAGGTTAGATGGCTTTTGTTTCGGTGCAACACCGTGGGCCGAAGGGCCTGTACTGCGCTGTATCGTTCTATGTTCTATGTTCTATAATAGGGGAAAAGAAATGGCTGAGCAACTAAACCCATACTTTGGTTCTGACTTCACAAATGAGGACACAAATCAGTTCCAGAAATGCTGGGGAACGCAGGGTTTAGTGAAAGGGAAGAACTGAAGGAAATTGATATTAGTAGAGAAATGGCGCTGGGGAAATTGATGGGATTGAAGGCTGATAAATCCCTAGAACCTGATAATCTACACTTCAGAGTACTTAAGTAAGTGGCTCTAGAAATAGGAGATAGTCATCTTCCAGGATCTATAGACTCTGGAACAGTTCCTGCAGATTGAAGGGTGGCTAAAGTAACTCTACGATTTAAAAAGACAGGTAGAGAGAAAACAGGGAATAATGGACCTTAAACCTGACGACAGTAGTGGGGAAAATTCTGGAATTCATTGTCAAACGTTTTATAGCAGAGTATTTAGAAAATAGTGGCAGAATCAGACCGAATCTGTAATAATATGTATATTTGACTGGGATGTAAAGAGTTAACAAGTTAATGATAATGCACCTGACCAGTAGAGGGAACCATAGAACAGTCTCAGCTGACAGGTTGTAACATAAGGGTGAGATACATCATGTGACTTTGGGGATTCTCGGAGTTCGGAGTTAGATTGTATTAGAAGATGGTGACGCATAGGAGCAGTTGTGTATTTGAGAGTTCTGTTGTTAGAGATAGCTTAGTTTAATATAGAAACCTTCTACTTTAGGAATGTGAACGAATCTTAGTTAGTAGTGTAATATATTTATAGTTTTGTTCATTAACAAAGCTTTGTGTTCTTTATTCAACACTACACATCCAAGCCATCCAGGTAAATCAAAATAGAGACCACAACAGAGCCAGAAAATGTATAGTTTTGTTCATTTTTAAAAATACATTTAGAGTACCCAATTTTATTTTCCAATTAAGGGGCAATTTAGCACGGACTCTGCACATCTTCAGCTTGTGGGGGTGAGACCCACACAGATATGAGGAGAATGTGCAAACTCCACACGGACAGTGAACCAGGGCCGGGATTCGAACTAGGGTCCTCGGCACCGTAGGCAGCAGTGCTAACCACTGCGCCACCTGCCACACTTTATAGTTTGGTTCATTATAAAAACTTTGTGTTCTTTATTTAACACTACGCATCCAAGCCATCCAAGTAAAGCAAAATAGAGAAAGCAACATGGTACCAGGCCTGATCCTAGAATAAATTAGTCAGGTTTAGTGAGAAAGAAAGAATATCTGTTTGTAGAAAGAAAAAAAAACATGCAAAGAAAAATCTTAACCAGACTCCAAGAGCAGCAACCAGCACCATCACAAAAAGAAATGCCCAGCCGAAGCTTCATGGGGGGTTTGCAGACTCCAAAGTCATTCAGGACATCAAGTATTGTAGATGTGAACTGGAAAGCTTTCAAACAAGAGTTTGAACAATAGCTCTCAGTCTTATATCTCCAAGCAGCCAGTGAGAAGCGAAATATTGCGCTGTTACTAATTTTGGCTGGACCGCAGCTACAGAAGTGTATCACTCATTCTACTTTGAGACTGAAGTTGAAAAAAATAAGTTTGATGTGGTCATTAAAAAAATTGATAGCTATTGTAACCTAAAAAGAAATGAAAAACTGAGTAAACGACTGCAAAAGCAAAACAAAAGAAGATTCTATTTCAATGTCCCGTGCGAGTAAAGCGACTAAAAATAGATGTTCAAAAAGTTAAATTGGAAATGTGGCGCAAAATTTCTCAACTCTGTTCAAGCTGTGGTGCAGCTAGAAATTCAGCGCGCTCAAAAAGATGGGTAGTTCGCGCAAACGCACTTGAAGAAAAAACGCGCTTGGGAAGACAAACTGTTTGCACATGCGCAGTGGAAAAAAAGACATGATCCGGAAGAAGACCGTTCTGCGCGTGCGCACGAGGCTGTGCACAAAAGAGTGCATGCCAGACGACGATCGACTTGCGCATGCACAATGGAAGTTTGTGCATGATGCCACTGACGTGAAGACGTGTAGATGTTGTGGCCACGCCCACTTAAAGAAAAAATGCCTGACGATCGGAAAAACAAGTTTCAAATGCAACAAGCAGAAGCATTTCGCCTCACAAGGCAGGACATTGAGTGAATTTCAACCAACAGTTGAAGAAGACGTTTGCAGCACCAGTGAACTAGCAGTTTACAGCGTGGAAGAAGCAGATGACTTCAACCAATATGAGAAGACAGAAGATAACTCATACATTGAAGAGTATTACACAGATATGGCAGGCATTTTCGGTTTAACTGATCATTCCGTTAATAACACGATTGAAAATCTGGATACAATTCACTAAAGGTAGATGAATCCAATACATTGATGGAATGGCATAGTTGCGACATTGGATGGCAGTAATCCGACAAATGAACAAGAAGAAGAAGACTATGAAGGTATCTAGTATATTTGCTAAGCTAGAAGAAGACTATGAGGGTCTATCTCGTGTGTTTGCTCAGCCAGAACAAGAAGACTATGAAAGTCTATCCACTGTATTTCCAGTAAGGACAACAGTGACTAAACAGAGGACGAGCAACAAGAAGAAGACGATGAAAGTTTATCCACTGTATGGAGTTCAACCTAGCTAAATGTGAAGTGATTAATTTTGGAAGGACAAATTTGAATGCTGAATACAGGGTTAAAAGCAGGACTCTTGGAAGTGTGGAGGAACAGAGGGATCTTGGTGTCCACGTACATAGATCCCTCAAAGTTGCCACCCCCGTTGATAGTGTTGTTAAGAAGGCGTATGATGTGTTGGTTTTCATTAACAGGGGGATTGAGTTTAAGAGCTGCGAGGTTTTGCTGCAGCTTTATAAAACCCTGGTTAGATCACACTTGGGATACTGTGTCCAGTTCTGGTCGCCTCATTATAGGAAGGATGTGGATGCTTTGGAGAGGGTGCAGAGGAGATTTACCAGGATGCTGCCTGGACTGGAGGGCATGTCTTATGAAGAAACGTTGAGGGAGATAGGGCTTTTCTGACTGGAGCGAATAAGGCAGAGAGGTGACTTGATAGAGGTGTACAAGGTGATGAGAGGCATGGATAGAGTGGTTAGCCAGAGACTTTTCCCCAGGGTGGAAATGGCTGTCACGAGGGGACATAATTTTAAGGTGATTGGAGGAAGGTATAGGGAAAATGTCTGAGGTTGGTTCTTTACACAGAGAGTGGTGGGTGTGTGGAATGCACTGCCAGCAGAGGTGGTGGAGTCATTAGGAACATTTAAGCGATTCTTAGACAGGCACATGGACAGCAGTAAATTGAAGGGGTGTGTCGTGTTATTCACCCTGGGGTAACACAGACTGCAACGCGATGCAGCTAAACGATAAAGCATACACCAAACGTAGGCGTTGTGTTCAACAACATTTATTGAACTTCAGTAACAAAGCACCCAGTTGCCTGTGGGTTGACTCTCTACTACTCTAAGTAAACTAACTCTAATTATCTAGACCAGGGTAGCTCTGATCCACGTGTAGAAGATGTTGAATGATTTGTACACCCTGACTGTCACTACAGTTGTCACCAGTGGAAAGAGACAGAGTGCTGATGGTGTTCTGTCTCATGATTGGTTGTGTTCTGTTCTGTATGTTGATTGGCTCACCTGGGTGTCTGTCACTGCCTGCTTTTACCTCATGATGTACACTCTCAGCCTAGTGGGAGGCACGTTTGTCCTGCTTTGCCGACTTAAGGCAGGAATAACGACTTTTCACCTGTTCATGGACTCTGCACGTCTCGATGGTTGCTGGCAGGGTCGTATTTTTTATTTTTAGGAACTGCTCCTGCAGGGCGTCTGAGTGGACGCCAAACACGATCTGATCCCTGATGAGGGAGTCAGCGTTGTCACCGTAGTTGCAGAATTGCACTAGAATGCGAAGATGAGTGAGAAAAGACTGGTAAGGCTCATCCTTACCCTGAAGGCGCTGCTGGAAGACATAACGCTCGAAGCTTTCATTCGTTTCGACTTCACAGTGACTGTCAAATTTGGCTAAGACGGTCTGGAACTTGGTCTTGTCCTCACCGTCAGCAAAAGTGAGCGAATTGAAGATTTAGATGGCCTGGTCCCCCGCAGTCGATAGCAGCAGTGTGATTTTTCGGGCATCGGAGGCACCTTCGAACCCCGAGGCCCCAATGCATAGACTGAATTTCTGCTTCAAGACCTGCCAGTTGGCGCTAGGATTTCCAGAGATCCGGAGCTGTGGAGTTGCCTGGAGCTTTTCCATGCCACTGGAAGGCAGTTGCTGGTCGTCAGTGAATTTTCGAAGGTAAATTACTTATGTGACGTGCATGGGTTCATATTATGACAGGGTGTAGGTTAGGTTGATCTTAGATTAGGATAAATGGTAGACACACCATCGTGGGCTGAAGGGCATGTACTGTGCTGTACTGTTCTATGTTCTATGTTCTATGTTCTATGTATTTGCCAGTAATGACAACAATGAAGAAACAGATAATGAGCAACAAAAAGAAGACGATGACGGTCTATCCACTTCATTTGCCAATAGTAACAAAGTGACCACAAGTAGCATACAAACTGTGCAGGGCAAAAGTGAGTCTGACAGATCTCAGCTGGACTGTCCAAAGGCTGACAATCAGAGTGCAACAATGAACAGATCAAGTGAGAGCACATCAATTGTGAGCAGCCAACAAGAATTGACAATGAAAGAGCAACAGTGAACAGATCACTTGAGAGCACAACAATGATGAACATCCATCAAGAAGATGAAGACTTCTTGGACAAGTTGACTCCAGATGAGGAGCACCAAGCGTTCATGCATAGACCTGATCATCCAACAGGAACTGATATAACAAATCCTGACGAGACATCAGATAATCTTAAGGACATGGATGGTAAACAGGTTAAAATTGAATCAACCAAGCGAAAAGGAACTGACCCTGAGCGCACCAATAGTTCTGGTCCTACAGTATATACTCAGAGGTATGACTGTGCCAAAGGACAATTCAATGACACATGGCACTTGAATGACGACAAAGTATTGAAACTTGCAGTCGTGCTTCACAAACCATACAAGATGGGAAGTAATCCAGATGACAACCAGAAAAGGGACTGCAGCACAGTGTGTGCAACACAACTACTATTCAAGGTACAACAGACAAATGTGTATGTTGACAATGCCAAGTTCACACATAATGGCACCCATGTCAGGAAGAACAGGACATAGTTTGGAAAGAAACAATGACATTCCAATGGTCTCGAAGTGGTGGTTCTTGCTGAAAAATTAGACACCAAACAGGTTTTGAAGGCAAAGGAAACACGAAAGCAACATCACCAGCACAGAAAGAGACCACGTCAGATAACAGACATGGTTCAAACATTCAAACATTTGATGGCTTGGACTGAAGACTTGTTGGTACTGTAACACTACCACAGTTAAGACTGAGTGCATACTCACATTTGTGGACTGTAAAAAGTTTCAAAAAACAGTTTAAAGAAAAATTATTAACTAGTACTCAATTGCTTGATGAGGGGGATAGATAGATGTTCTATGTATTTGCTAGTAATCACAACAGTGAAGAAACAGATAATGAGCAACAAAAAGGATAGATAGAGTGGACGTTCAGAGACTATTTCCTCGGGTGGATGTAGCTGTTACAAGGGGGCATAACTATAAAGTTCAGGGTGGGAGATATAGGAGGGATGTCCGAGGTAGGTACTTTACTCAGAGAGTCGTTAGAGTGTGGAATGGACTGCCTGCTGTGATAGTGGAGTCGGACACTTTAGGAACTTTCAAGCATTTATTGGATAGGCACATGGAGCACACCAGAATGACAGGGACTGGGATAGCTTGATCTTGGTTTCAGACAAGGCTCAGCTCAACATCGAGGGCCGAAGGGCCTGTTCTGTGCTGTACTGTTCTATGTTCTATGCTTTAGTGAACAGACAATGATGTTGATATATGTTTGTAGAAATCTGCAAACATCTTTGAAAAAAAGGGGATGTAATGATCTGTTAATTGACTGGGATCTAAAGAGTTAACAAGTTAATGGTAATGTTTCTTATCACTAGAGGGAACCACATAACAGTGATATATATATATCATGTGACTTTGGGATTCTAGGAGTTAGGAGTTAGATGATATTAGAAGATGGCGAAGCATAGGAGCAGTTGTGAACTTGAGAGTTCTGTTTGTTAGAGGTAGCATAGTTTAATATAGAAACCTTCTACAGCGTAATAAATGTATAGTTTTGTTCATTAACAAAGCTTTGTGTTCTTTATTCAGCACTATACATCCAAGCCATCCTGGTAAAGTAAAATAGAGAACGCAGCAAAGTCAACATTGATTTATGCAGGGGAAATCATGCTTGCCAAATCTACTGAAATTCTTTGAGGATGTAACTGGTAGATTTGGCGAGGGGGAGCCAGTGGATGTGGTATATTTGGATCTTCAGAAGGCTTTGACAAAGTCCCGCATTAGGGATTAGTATGTAAAATTAAAGTACATAGGATTAGGAGTAGTGTATTGAGATGGATAGAAAACTGGTTAGCAGACAGGAAACAAAGAGTAGGAATTAACATGTCTTTTTCAATCTGGCAGGCAGTGATGAGTGGTGTACCACAGGGACCCCAGCAATTCACAATATATATCAATGATTTAGATGAGGGAACAAAATGTAATATCTCCATTTTTGTAGATTACACCAAATTGTGTGGGAGGGTGAGCTGTGTGGAGGATGCAGAGATCCTTGAGTGTGATTTGGACAAATTCAGTGAGTGTGCAAATGAATGACAGATGCAGTATAATTTGGATAAATACCAGGTTATCCACTTTGGTAGCAAAATCAGGAAGGCAGACTATTATCTGAATGGCCATAAATTAGGAGAGGGGAATGTGCAATAAGAACTGGGTGTCCTCATACACCAGTTACTGAAGGTAAGCATGCAGGTATAGCAGGAGGTAAGGAAGGCAAATGGTATGCTGGCCTTCATAGCGAGAGGATTCGAGTACAGGAGTTGGGATGTCTTGCTGCAATTATACAGAGCCTTGGTGAGGCCGTGTTAAAGTCAATATTTTCCCGCTTCTGTAATAGAAAGATTCAACACACTCATTAAGACAGAATAACAAAGTTTTATTTTCGAAGCAACTGTATGCAGTATTGGCTGAAACTTTAAGTCAGAGAGCAGTCAACAAAACTGCTGAGTCTTTCACAAGTTCCGCGCTTTCGCGGAGAATTAGCTCAATAATTATGCATTATCATTATCAAGATTGCATGACAACAGTATTGTCAGGAGTTTGATCGGAAATACAAACGGAAGCATAGAACAGACCATTTTTGGTCACATCACTCATATCATTATTTAGTCCTTGAAGGGAACATTGAAAGGTCGGAATAGAATTGTTTCTTCCTGAACTTATCTTGTTTTAATTCCTACAATCCTGGGTTATGACAAGTTAGTTTTATCAGAAGTTGCCGAGGTCCGGTTTTGGAATGGCTCGACCTTCGCTGATCTTTTCAGACTTCAAGTAATGCAGAGTTGGCCTTATCAGTCTTACAGTCTGAAATGGTTAGGGCAGCATTCTTTACATGGGCCTGGTGAACTGGAATGAGTAGTTTCAGCCATTCTTACATTGTATCAAACCTTTTGACCAGTCTTCCCATTGACCAGTTTTCCCATCATGCCATTACTTAATTCGTACCATATCACATTCCCTCCTTTTGTCATATCATGACAACTAGTTAAATAGGTATATCCATGACTCGTTTGAAAATGCATTTACTCAAGCAACCAAGCAATCCTATCCCTAGTAGAATTAGGAGTAGTAGAATGAAGGCCTTAAAGATCCAATCAAATAATCCGTGACCCAACCATCCTAGCCAATAATTTCATAGTCATGAAATTCACTGCCAATCTCTTGAATTTGAGCAGCCTGTCTCTTAATATGGTTGGCCAGGTTAGTGATATTTTCAGAGCCATCTGGAATATAAGTACAGCACTCCTGACCTATGATAGTGGACGTTCCTCCCTGCGAGGCTAACAGATAATCCAAAGCCAGTCGATTTTGTAATGCCACGGTCCGGAAAGCTACTAGCTCAGCTGAGACCTCAGCCAGTGCCTGTCCAGTTTCCCTGGCTTCTGCTGCCGTTACGTTCGCCAGTTGTTCCAATGCTGAGCCCATGTTGATCAGTTCGTTGGCTGCCTAGCCCGTTCCATACAAGGGAAAGGCCATCATAAAGAACTGTTACATTTTAGAAATAGTCCTTTTTGCTCGCGAGGGGGAGTGCTTAAGGGTGGGTAGGTGATGCATTTAAGCAGGATCCTGTCGAATCAATGGGGAGCCATGGATATGCTTTAGTGCTGCTTATGAAATAGGTTCCATTATAGGCCGTAAAATCATTAGCTAATATCATCCAGGGGATTGGGGATGTCTGTCCCCATGAAATGTTAGAGGTTATATTCCATACCCTGGACCAATCACAGTTAAACCTGCCCTTGTTGGATATGCCTGGTACCGGTGTCCTTGCCAGTCAACTGTAAGGTTGCACCTACTTTGCCCCCATTAACTTTCCTTTCCCTGATTTATTAAAACACATGGAACCTTAAACATTATACGAGTGGACAGTGAGGGAGGGTGGAGTCAAGGCATGATTATAGGTAGGTTGATACGAAGCTGAAAATTTAGTCATGTCACAGCCAGCAGATCTCCATATTTCCATATCCCCCCTATCTCCCCTGCTCCCTGTTTGATTTTGTCATAAAATCCATTCAACCGTCTCTGCGATATGAAAGGGGAAGGATTGGAGAGGTATTCCTTCCCTCAAATGGACAGGGATGTGGGTACAAACCCAACACTTGCTTACGTTCAATTTTTCGGCATAAAGATATGACATATATAAATAGGTATTGGAAGGCAGGTCTCGTTTAGGTCGTTTTCTTTACTACCGAGTGGCCATTAAGGCTAAATAGTCCAGAGAGTCCAAAAATTATAATGAAGATCTTCATCCTGTGTTCTCGTCTGGGTTGGAGACTATCTTCGTGCAATCGGATAGATGTATCCAACTTGAACGTCCTTCAAGCTTGACGGAAGTCGGTGTAGTCAGCAGTATGAGGAACACTCCAGCGTTGTCCTAGTTTCATTCTGTCCCAGTTTTTCACCAACACGTGGTCTCCGGGTTTGATCACTGGATATCGAGGGACGGCTGTTCCTGCCGTTACTGGGAGATGTGCCTGTTTTACCTGTGAGTGGAGAAACTTCAGAGAAAGTGTTAATTGCTTCAAATAGTTCTGCATTTGTTCCCCCATCACATGGAGGTCTACTCCCTCTAGGGGTTTTTCATGGGCATCCCAGGGAATCCTCATTGGCTGACTGTAGACTATCTCTGCAGCTGACAGTCCGGTCTGCGAATGGGGAGTCACTCGCATGTGAAACAGTGCCAAGGGTAATACTTTTAGCCAATTTAACCCAGTTTCTTCAGTTAATTTAGATAATTTTTCTTTTAAAGTCCCGTTGGCTCTTTCCACAATTCCTGCTGCCTGCGGGTGATACGCGCAGTGCAGTTGCTGTTTAATTACGAGTGCTTCGCACAATTCAGTATTGATCCGAGCTACAAAATGTGGTCCATTGTCTGAGCTCACCATTTTGGATACCCCAAAACGAGGAATGACTTCCGTTAACAACAACTTCACTACCGTATGTGCCGTACAATTAGTGGTGGGGAAGGCTTCAATCCATTTACTAAACACATCGATTATTACTAAACAATATTTATAGCACTGTGCTTTTGGCAATTCGATAAAATCAAACTGTATACAGGCAAAAGGACCATCTGGCAAGGGAGTGGTTCCTGGAGGGCATTTAATGCCTTTACCCTTATTATGTTTCATGCAAATAACGCATCGATCCAGCCGCGTTTTCGCTGCTGTATTCAGATCTGGGTGCCACCACGTTTTTCGGAGTAGC
The DNA here is from genome assembly GCF_047496885.1 of Scyliorhinus torazame. Lineage (NCBI taxonomy): Eukaryota > Metazoa > Chordata > Chondrichthyes > Carcharhiniformes > Scyliorhinidae > Scyliorhinus > Scyliorhinus torazame. The sequence continues at coordinate 95,585,573 of NC_092710.1, forward strand.
TGTACCATTCCCTCCTTGCCAAGATGGGTACAAGAATGCAAATAATCAATAAGTACCAGCAATAAAGAATTCGGAATACAAACTTGACCAACGGGAGTAAGCCAGAGGTCTCGTGTCAAGGAGTGTGAGCACCCCATTGACTTCCACAGTGTGCGCTCGGAATCAGAGGCGTCCCTCTGTAAATTTTGAACTTCGTTATGTCTGGCATGCTGTTCGTTCCTAATGCAGGTACCTGGTTTAGAGCCTGATTAGCCCCACTGGGAACAATCAGAGAGGCTGATATAGCCGCAGCCTTAGCAGCCGAATCAGCACGGGCAGTTCCTAATTGAACAGGAGTGTCCCCCTTTGTGTGCGCAGTACATTTAATAATTGCCAATTGATGGGGAAGCTGAATAGCATCAAGGAGATTTTTAACCCAAAGAGCAATTTGAATGGGAGCTCCCGCAGAGGTGAGAAAGCCTCGCTGTTGCCAGAGGCGACCAAAATCGTGGGTCACGCCAAAGGCATACCTAGAATCAGTGTAAACATTAGTACTTTTATCTGAGGCCAAAATACATGCTCGAGTAAGGGCAAATAGCTCGGCTTTTTGTGCAGAGACAGGGGTCTCGAAGGCTACTGCTTCCTGCACGTCAGTGTCGGTTACCACGGCATATCCCGACTGTGGGATGCCAGTGAGAGAAATGGAGGAACTGCCATCAACATAAAAAATTAGATCTGGATCATCAATAGGCCGGTCCGTTAAATCCGGACGAGGCGCGGTAAGGAAGTGATTCCGAAGCAAACAATCGTGTGGCGGGTCCGCAAGGTTGTCGGGGGGCTGTTCGAGGAACACAGCAGGATTTAAGGTAGAACAGTAATGAAAAGAGAGGTAGGGGTTTTGCTCATAGTGAAACCTCATAGCAGCTCAAGCGGGCTTGAGTCAGATGTTGGGTTTGCTGAGACGTGAGGAGAGCCACAATGGAGTGCGAGGTATGCACTTGTACTGGCTGGTGAAGGGTCAGATTAGAGGCTGCCTGTGCTAACAAATGGACAGCCGTAAGAATTTGGGTGCAGGGAGGTAGACCGCAAGCTACAGGATCCAATTTCATAGAATAGTAGGCGACCGGGAGACTCCGGTCACCGTGTTCTTGTGTAAGAACACCAGTGGCACATTCATCAAGAACATTAACGTATAGAATCATAGAATCATAGAAGTTTACAGCATGGAAACAGGCCCTTCGGCCCAACCAGTCCATGCCGCCCAGTTTTTTACCATTAAGCTCGTCCCAGTTGCCCGCACTTGGCCCATAACCCTCTATACCCATCTTACCCATGTAACCATCTAAATCCTTTTTGAAAGACACAATTGTACCCGCTTCTACTACTACCTCTGGCAGCCCATTCCAGACACTCACTACCCTCTGAGTGAAGAAATTGCCCCTCTGGGCCCTTCTGAATCTCTCCCCTCTCACCTTAAACCTATGCCCTCTAGTTTTAGACTCCCCTACCTTTGGGAAAAGATGTTGACTATCTACCTTATCTATGCCCCTCATTATTTTATAGACCTCTATAAGATCACCCCTAAGCCTCCTACGCTCCAGGGAAAAAAGTCCCAGTCTATCCAGCCTCTCCTTATAACTCAAACCATCAAGTCCCGGCAACATCCTAGTAAATCTTTTCTGCACTCTTTCTAGTTTAATAATATCCTTTCTATAATAGGGTGACCAGAACTGCACACAGTATTCCAAGTGTGGCCGTACCAATGTCTTGTACAACTTCAACAAGACGTCCCAACTCCTATATTCAATGTTCTGACCAATGAAACCAAGCATGCCGAATGCCTTCTTCACCACCCTGTCCACCTGCGACTCCACCTTCAAGGAGCTATGAACCTGTACTCCTAGATCTCTTTGTTCTATAACTCTCCCCAACGCCATACCATTAACTGAGTAGGTCCTGGCCTGATTCGATCTGCCAAAATGCATCACCTCACATTTATCTAAATTAAACTCCATCTGCCATTCGTCGGCCCACTGGCCTAATTGATCAAGATCCCGTTGCAATCCTAGATAACCTTCTTCACTATCCACTATGCCACCAATCTTGGTGTCATCTGCAAACTTACTAACCATGCCTCCTAAATTCTCATCCAAATCATTAATATAAATCACAAATAACAGTGGACCCAGCACCGATCCCTGAGGCACACCACTGGTCACAGGCCTCCAGTTTGAAAAACAACCCTCTACAACCTTCTGTCGTCCAGCCAATTTTGAATCCAATTGGCAACCTCACCCTGGATCCCGTGAGCTTTAACCTTCTGCAACAACCTACCATGCGGTACCTTGTCAAAGGCTTTGCTAAAGTCCATGTAGACAACGTCTACTGCACTACCCTCATCTACCTTCTTGGTCACTCCCTCAAAAAACTCAATCAAATTTGTGAGACATGATTTTCCACGCACAAAGCCATGCTGACTGCCCCGAATCAGTCCTTGCCTCTCTAAATGCTTGTAGATCCTGTCTCTCAGAATACCTTCTAGCAACTTACCTACTACAGACGTTAGGCTCACCGGTCTGTAGTTCCCAGGCTTTTCCCTGCTGCCCTTCTTAAACAAGGGCACAACATTCGCCACTCTCCAATCTTCAGGCACCTCACCTGTGGCTGCCGATGATTCAAATATCTCGGTTAGGGGACCCGCAATTTCCTCCCTAGCCTCCCACAACATCCTGGGATACATTTCATCAGGTCCCGGGGATTTATCTACCTTGATGCGCTTTAAGACTTCCAGCACCTCCTCCTCTGTAATATGCACACTTCTCAAGACATCACTATTTATTTCCCTTAGTTTCCTAACATCCATGCCTTTCTCCACCGTGAATACCGATGAGAAATATTCATTCAGGATCTCACCCAACTCTTGTGGCTCTGCACATAGATGCCCTTGTTGATCCTTAAGAGGCCCTACTCTGTCCCTAGTTACTCTTTTCCCCTTTATGTATCTGTAGAATCTCTTTGGATTCTCCCTTGCATTATTTGCCAAAGCAATTTCATGTCCCCTTTTTGCCCTCCTGATTTCCCTCTTAACTCTATTTCGACAATCTCTATACTCTTCAAGGGATCTACTTGATCCCAGTTGCTTATGTACGTCATATGCCTCCTTCTTCTTTTTGACCAGAGTCTCAATATCTCGAGTCATCCAGGGTTCCCTACTTCTACCAGCCTTGCCCTTCACTCTAAAGGGAATGTGCTTACCCTGCACCCTGGTTAACACATTTTTAAAAGCCTCCCATTTACCAGCCGTCCCTTTGTCTGCCAATAGTCTCCCCCAATCTACCTCTGCAAGTTCCTGTCTGATACCATCAAAATTGGCCTTGCCCCAATTAAGAATTTTAACTCTTGGGCCAGACCTATCATTCTCCACAGCTATCTTAAAACTAATGGAATTATGGTCACTTGTCCCAAAGTGATCCCTCACTAGCACTTCTGTCACTTGCCCTTCCTTATTTCCCAAGACGAGGTCAAGTTTTGCCCCCTCTCTAGTCGGTCCATCCACATACTGAATGAGAAATTCCTCCTGAATACACTCAACAAATTTCCCTCCATCCAAGCCCCTAATGCTATGGCTGTCCCAGTCAATGTTGGGAAAGTTAAAGTCCCCTACTACTACCACCCTATTATTCTTGCAGCTATCTGTAATCTCCTTACATATTTGCTCCTCAATTTCCCGCTGACTATTTGGGGGCCTGTAGTACAGTCCTACCAAGGTGATCTCTCCCTTCTTATTTTTCAGTTCCACCCATATAGACTCAGTGGGCGAACCCTCGGATATATCCCCTCTAAGTACTGCCGTGATGTTCTCCCTAATCAAAAACGCCACTCCCCCTCCTCTCTTACCTCCTGTTCTATCCTTTCGATAGCATCTGTAGCCCGGAACATTGAGCTGCCAGTCCTGCCCCTCCCTTAGCCATGTTTCAGTCATAGCTATAATATCCCAGTCCCATGTGCCCGTCCATGCCCTGAGTTCATCCGCTTTGCCCGTCAGGCCCCTTGCATTGAAATAAATGCAGTTTAATGTAGACCTTCCTTGCTCTCTGCCCTGCTTTCTCTGGTCATGCTTTACACACTCTCCCTTCCTGCCTTTTGTTTCTGTCCCCACTGACTTCCTACATCGGTTCCCATCCCCCTGGCACATTAGTTTAAACCCTCCCCAACTGCACTAGCAAACACCCCCCCGAGAACATTGGTTCCGGTCCCACCCAGATGCAGACCGTCCGATTTGTACAGGTCCCACCTCCCCCAGAATCGGTCCCAATGTCCCAGGAATTTGAAACCCTCCCTCTTGCACCATCTCTCAAGCCACGTATTCATCCTAGCTATCCTGTCATTCCTACTCTGACTATCACGTGGCACTGGTAGCAATCCTGAGATTACTACCTTTGAGGTCCTACTTTTTAGTTTAACTCCTAACTCCCTAAATTCAGCTTGTAGGACCTCATCCCGTTTTTTACCTATATCGTTGGTGCCTATATGCACCACGACAGCTGGCTGTTCACCCTCCCCCTCCAGAATGCCCTGCAGCCGCTCCGAGACATCCTTGACCCTTGCACCAGGGAGGCAACATACCAACCTGGATTCTCGTTTGCGTCCGCAGAAACGCCTGTCTATTCCCCTTACGATTGAATCCCCTATCACTATAGCTCTGCCACTCTTTTTCCCGCCCTTCTGTGCAGCAGAGCCAGCCACGGTGCCATGAACCTGGCTGCTGCCACCTTCCCCTGGTGAGCCATCTCCCCCAACAGTTTCCAAAACGGTAAATCTGTTTTGGAGGGAGATGACCGCAGGGGATCCCTGCACTGCCTTCCTACTCTTCCTCTGTCTGTTGGTCACCCTTTCCCTATCTGCCTCAGTAATTTTAATCTGCGGTGTGACCAACTCACTGAATGTGCTTTCCACAACTTCCTCAGCATCGCGGATGCTCCAAAGTGAGTCCATCCGCAGCTCCAGAGCCGTCAAGCGGTCTAACAGGAGCTGCAGTTGGACACACTTCTTGCAGATGAAGGAGTCAGGGACACCAGAAGGGTCCCTGACTTGCCACATCTCACAAGAGGAGCATGACACGGGTCTGAGCTCTCCTGCCATGACTTAAACCTGAAGTTAAATTTGAACTACACTACACAGCTAGGAGAAAGTCAAAGAGAGAGAAATCACTTACCAGTTACAAGCCAAACACTTACCTGCTGGCTGTGATGTAATTGCTCCAGAGACTCCCTCACAGGTCTGCTTCTCTGCACCTCCTTCAGGTGAGTATAACTGAAAGGGTCTGTCATACATAGGTCGTCCTAGCGCTGGGGTGGTAGCCAGGGCGTTTTTGAGAGTAACAAAAGATTGTTTTGCTGAATCAGGAAGTTCAAACATAAGAGGAGCATTTTGAGAGGAGTACAGAGTTAAATCTTTAATATGGACAGTAACATTCGGAATCCATTGTCTGCAAAAGTTCACCAATCCTAAAAAGGTTCGCACCTGCTTGGGCGATGTAGGAAATGGGATCTGCAGTATAGGAGTAATGCGTTCCTGAGTAAGGGAGCGAACCGTAGCACTTATTAGGACAGCCAAAAATTTGACCTGCCGTTGGCCTTTATGAACTTTAGCGGGCGGGATCACATATCCCCATGAATGGAGACGGATGAGCAGGTAAACGTTGTCGCGCTGGTTAGCAATGAAGTCAGGGCTGGCAAGGAGTAAGTCATCAACATATTGGATGATGGTGGAGCCACCAGGAGTTGATAATGTCGCTAACTGGGAGTGCAACGCTTGTGAGAAAAGGGTTGGAGAATGAATGAAGCCCTGTGGGAGCCTAGTCCAAGCGTATTGGTTGCCCTTAAATGCAAAGTCAAACAAATACTGTGATTCAGGGGCGAGGGGTATCGCAAAAAAGGCATGTTGTAAATCAACAAGGGTGAAAACAGTCGCTTCCGGTGGGACATTACGAAGGATTGTCGCCGGGTTTGGGACAATAGGATGTAAGGGTTCCACTATCTGATTAATACGTCGGAGGTCTTGGACCAAACGCCATTCGGATGGTCTTCCTATCTTAGGAACTGGAAGAATCGGGGTGTTACAGGGCGATTGGCATGATACCAAAATTCCCTGTTGAAGGAACGATTGAATCATGACTGAGACTCCTTCTTCAGCCTCGGGGCGCAATGGGTACTGTGAAATCGAGGGCAAGGGTATATCAGGTTTAATTTTAATAACAACGGGGAGGACATTAGTGAGACCAACTTCGTGTTTGGAGGCCACCCATAAATCTGCGGGGAGTTCAGAAGTCGTAGATTGGACTGAACGATGGTGGTGCAGTGTGCCAATGAGGACAAATGGGCGTTGAAAATATTCCAAAGTGCCTGCGGATAGGATTTGACTTCCATTAAAGAAAGGATCTGCTTGTCCTCATAGTGCAGCTGCCAGAAATCCCAAGGACTTGGCACTGTAGTCTTCGTTCACAGAAAGGGTCACATGGGGTGACACAAGTCCCGAATGATGCCGGAGGCCATGGGGTAAATTGACAAGAAAGACAGACCCTTCTTTTCCCTCAGCGAGGCCAACAAAGGAAACGGATTGTAGAGAACCGAGGGCGTCTTGATAAATGCTCTCCAAATCAGGCGAGCATCCTGTATGATCGTAGCAAAGAGTGACATGTGGATCGGGAATATCTAAGGGAGGTGAAGAGTGTGAGGGATTAAAATCAACCGACCACCACTATGGTGTAGTGAAAAGGGGAACATTTCGAAGCTGGGCCTGCGGGATAGCTGATATAGTAATGCCGTTATCAAGGCAAACAATTTCACCTGCAAGGGACACAGCAAGTCACGTCCGGCCAGGTTGACACCGAGGACGCAGGTAACTGTGAAAGGGATTCAACATTCCCGGCCCTCAAATTGAACAGAGAGCGGCTTCGTAAGCGGATAAACAGCACCTACCCCATGAAACCAGCAAGTTCCACATGCTTATCAGAAAGGTGAAAGCCATGTTTCTGAATTAATGTCCAGTCTAGCACAGAATGAGTCGCGCCGGTGTCTATCAGGAAGGGGATAGGCACGCCCTCTATGTAAGTCGTAGCGGTAGGCTCGTCAGAGTGGTCTGTTGAGAGGACCGGAAAGTTCGATCTGGCTAGTCAGTAGGGGTTAGAGGTAGTGAAGGATGTCTGCCGACGGGGTTGAAATCTACCTTGTCGTCAGGGTGCTGGACAATCCCTAGCGTAGTGGCCTGTACGTTGACAGTTGAAGCAAGTGACATTATACTTGGCAGGGGGACGATGCGGAGGAGCGCAGTCGAAATCCTCCATGTGTGGAGTGAAGGGGTAAGGAGCCTGTGGGCGGTAACCAAATTCAGGAGGGTCCGTGCAATCTGGGCGATAGTAACGTGAATCTGTCTGAGAGCTTTGATCTTTAGGAGCTCTTCTTTGAGAGGGACGTTGGATGAATTTGGATTTAATTTTGGGTGCAGTGTCTTTGTAACAGGCCTCACGGTTGCGGCCATTGCTCCAATAATAAGACACAGCACGTTTCATTTGAGGTTTAGAATTGTCAGACCAGTCCATGTTATTAATTTTAATACTGGATGCTACGCGGTCAGGCAAAACCTGCATTAATAGTTCATTAAATTGGGGAGACTGTGTGCCTGCATTGAAAGCAATGTCCCCGGAGTAAACAGTGTACATGCCACAAAAGCGGTCAAAAAATTCTGGAGCATCTTCCTTAGAAGTGGGGGTACATTCAAGAAGTTTGGCGATGTCAGCGGGTTTACGGAGAGCCCGTTTTAGTGCAGGGAACATTAAAGTACGCTGATCGTCCACCATTTGGTGTGCGGTGCTGAAGGCCATCCACGTGTCCCCATGAAGTCCTAATTCATTTTTCCATCTTTCCCCTAATTCTGGGGGAAGGGATGAATAAATCAGTGAATATTGATCACGTGAGGTAGCACCGTACATGGTCGCAGTTCTCCTCAAAAAATCAGTGGACCCCTCTGGGTCATCTTTGCAGGAGGGACATTGGGCCATGATCAAACATAGCTCATGGGGTTTAAAAGCCTGCCACACCTCAGTGAATGGGTCATCAGTATCACCAGCGTGGGGGTTAATAGCACTCCTATTGGGATAATTTGCGGGGGGAGGTGGTGGCGGAAAAGTTTTCTCCTCCCTAGGTTGGAGTGATAAGTCAAGAAAAGCCTGATCAACAGAGGTGAAGGGTTGTTCCATATTCACGGCTTGCAAATGTGACCGAGTGCGTGTTGCTACGGGGGATGTGCTAGCAGGAGTTTCATTGGCAGTGGGACCATAAGGGGGAGTCTGGACTTGGGAAGGGTGGAATTGTAGGATCGGGGTGTGCAGGATGAGGTTGGGGTCCAGGGGTAAAATCCTCTTCCATAATTCTGAATAGGGAAACATCGGTATGCCAGAGCAACTGGGAGGATCCTCCTTTTGTTCAATTTGATGGGCTAGCCCTCCCTGCCTATTGGTTGGAGATTTTATATTTTCGCCTTGTTGTTTATGGTTTCTATCCCAAAGTTCACATTCCAATTTTAAAGTCTACCTTGTGCCGGTGTCAGTCTCTTTCCTCCGGGTCTGGCTAGATCACTTCTTCAGTCCCCCACGGAATTCACACAGGATATTGGTAACTGCTCGCTTCCGCCAAAATGTTAAAGTCAATATTTTCCCGCTTCTGTGATAGAAAGATTCAACACACTCGTTAAGACAGAATAACAAAGTTTTATTTTCGAAGCAACTGCATGCAGTACTGGCTGAAACATTAAGTTGGATAGCAGTCAACAAATCTACTGAGTCTTTCACAAGTTCCGTGCTTTCGCGGAGAATTAGCTCAATATTTATACATTATCATTATCATGATTGCGTGACAACAGTATAGTCAGGACTTTGATCAGAAATACAAACGGAAGCATAGAACAGACCATTTTTGGTCATATCACTCATACCATTATTTAGTCCTTGGAGGGAACATTGAAAGGTTGGAATAGAATTGTTTCTTCCTGAACTTATCTTGTTTTAATACTTTCCAAGAGCCAGTGCAGACACGATGGGCCAAATGGCCTCCTTCTGCACTGTAAATTCTATGATCTCATCAGTCTTACAGTCTGAAATGGTTAGGGCAGCATTCTTCACATGGGCCTGGTGAACTGGAATGAGTAGTTTCAGCCATTCTTACATTGTATCAAACCTTTTGACCAGTCTTCCCATTGACCAGTTTTCCCATCATGCCATTACTTAATTCGTACCATATCACAGCCGCACCTGGAATATTGTGTGCCGTTATGGTCTTCTTATCTGAGGAAGGATATTCTTGCTCTAGAGGGAGTGCAGCGAAGGTTTATGTTATGACCTGCCCGAATCCTATTGGCTGGAGACACTTGGTTATCCTGTGAGTCTTAGGGAGTACGAGCTCAATGAGGGGGGCAGGGCAATAACTCGTAGTTGGAGCTGTATAAATAGAGTTGGCCAGCGTGGTACCAGATAGAGAAGGAAGCAGTGGTGAACTGCTGCTGTGGGCATATTTTTGCAAATAAAGTTGATTTCTGTTTGACTCCACAAACCCGTGTTGGATTCTTCGTGGCCCTCACATAAGTTTGCCAGACTGACTTCTGGGATGGCAGTCTGATGTACGAGGAGAGATTGAATTAGTTCGGATTGTATTCGCAGGGCAGCACGGAGGCGCAGTGGATTACCCCACGACGCCGACGTCCCAGGTTTGATCCCGGCCCTGGGTCACTGTCCGTGTGGAGTTTGTAATTATCCCCATGTTTGCGTGGGTCTCGCCCCCACAACCCAAAGATGTGCAGGCTAGGTGGATTGGCCACGCTAAAATTGCCCCTTAATTGGAGTGCAGAAGAATTAGTGGGGATCACATAGAAACTTATAAAATTCTAACAGGACTAGATGCAGGAAGGATGTTCCTGATGGTGGGTGTGTTCAGAACCAGAGGTCACCGCCTGAGTAGACCATTAGGACAGAGATAAGGAGAAATTTCTTCACCCAGAGAGTGGTCGGCCTGTGAAATTGCTTACGACAGGAATTAGTTGAGGCCAAAACATTGTCAGCGGAATTCTCTGTCGACAGGATCCTCCACCCCGCCGGTAGGTCACATATACCCGTAGGTTTCCCGCCGGCATGTGCTGGCCACAATGGGAAACCCCATTGGCCGGCTGCGGGAGTGGAGAATCCGGTTGCCGGCAGGGATGCACCGTGCCAGAAAACACGGCTGGCGGACTGGAGAATCACGGCCTGTACGTTTTCAAGAAGCAGCTGCTTGTCTGCATGTCTGCTTGAATTAAAGATGCAGGCTGTCTTAAAGACACATGTCCATAAATCATCCATGGATCAAAAATGTAACGGCAAAAATAAAAGAAAGAGGAATGGGATCCAAGGATATGGCGGGAGGGGGGGCGGGGAAAGTGGGATTAGACTATTAGGTTGAATGATCAGCCGTGATCATAATGAAAGGTGGAGCAGGCTTAAAGGGCCGAATGGCCTCCTCCTGCTCCCATTTTCTATGTTTCTATGTCTGCAGAATCGTCCAATCAATATTTACAGGCAATAGGTCTTCTGGAGAGTCACGTCAGTTCTCATCAAACTGGCCCTTCAACTCGAGCTTCATATTCAGGCCTATACCTTTCCCCATAGATACATCATTTCACATCAAACCTTGTTTCCAGCCCATGGTTTGAGTTCAAGCCCCTGAGAGTCGAGAGGACGACATCCAGACTTGCTGGGGGAATCAGCCCTCACAGTGGCCTTAGCTAGAGAATTAGTGGGACCTTTTTGGAGAGAGTTAGTTCGACCCCTTCATCCAGGCTGCAGATTTTTTTAAATGATACCAAACGGGAACCTTGGGACTCTGAAAGTATTCCAGTGGGATAATATGCAATAACCACCTGTTACCAGGCAGAGCACAGCCTTTCGGGCCCATCCATTGGCCACCAGCCAAATCAATCAAACCGAGTGATCACTGATGTTTTTTAAAAAATATATTTTATTGAAAATTTTTTCTGAACAACATTTTTCCCTCTTACAAAACAAACGGAACGATAACAAAATAGAAATTTTTAACAATACACAAGTAACAAAACCCCATTATCTATTGACCTATATTGAACTAAACCCCCCCCTCTCCCCCTCCCCCTCCCCCCCCCCCCCCCTTCCCCCTGGGTTGCTGCTGCTGGTCATCTGTCTTCCCTCTAACGTTCCCTTAGGTAGTCGAGAAATGGCTGCCACCGCCTGGTGAACCCTTGAGCCGATCCTCTCAGGGCAAACTTTATCTGCTCCAGTTTAATAAACCCCGCCATATCGTTTACCCAGGCCTCCAGTCCGGGGGGTTTCGCCTCCTTCCACATAAGTAGGATCCTGCGCCGGGCTACTAGGGACGCAAAGGCCACGACATCGGCCTCTTTCGCCTCCTGCACTCACGGCTCTTCCGCAACTCCAAATAGAGCTAACCCCCAGCTTGGTTTGACCCGGGCATTCACCACCTGCGAGATCACTCCCGTCACTCCCTTCCAATATCCTTCCAGTGCCGGGCACGCCCAAAACATATGTGCGTGGTTTGCCGGGCTCCCGCCACACCCCCCACATCTGTTCTCCACTCCAAAGAACCTGCTCAATCTTGCCCCCGTTATGTGTGCTCTATGTAGCACCTTAAATTGAATCAGGCTAAGCCTGGCGCATGAGGAAGAGGAGTTTACCCTGCTTAGGGCATCAGCCCACATACCCTCTTCTATCTCCTCCCCTAATTCTTCTTCCCACTTTCCCTTTAGTTCTCCCACCGACTCCTCCCCCCTCTTCCCTCATCTCTCTGTAAATCTCTGACACCTTGCCCTCTCCGACCCACACCCCTGAAAGCACCCTGTCCTGTATCCCCTGTGTCGGGAGCAACGGAAATTCCCCCACCTGGTGTCTAGTAAACGCCCTCACCTGCATATATCTCAAGAAATTTCCCCGGGGTAACTTATACTTATCCTCCAATGCTCCCAAGCTCGCAAAAGTCCCATCTATAAATAAATCTCCCACCTTCCTAATTCCCAACTGGTACCATCTCTGAAATCCTCCATCCATTCTTCCTGGGGCGAACCTATGGTTGTTCCTGATAGGGGACCCCACCAGGGCTCCCCGCACCCCTCTCTGTCGCCTCCACTGTCCCCATATGTTCAGTGTTGCCGCCACCACCGGGTTCGTGGTATACTTTTTAGGTGAGAGCAGTAGCGGTGCCGTCACCAGCGCCTCTAAACTTGTCCCTTTACAGGACTTTCTCTCCAGTCTTTTCCACGCCACTCCCTCATCCTCCATCATCCATCTACGTATCATTGCCACATTGGCGGCCCAATAATAATCTCCCAAGTTCGGTAGTGCCAGTCCTCCTCTATCCCTACTACGCTGAAGGAACCCCCTCCTTACTCTCGGAACTTTCCCTGCCCACACAAAGCTCGTGATGCTCCTATCTATTTTATTAAAAAAGGTCCTGGTGATTAATATAGGGAGACATTGAAATACAAATAAGAACCTCGGGAGGACCATCATCTTAATTGCTTGCACCCTGCCCGCCAGCGATAAAGGCTGCATGTCCCACCTCTTGAAGTCCTCCTCCATTTGTTCTACCAGCCGTGTCAAATTAAGTCTGTGCAAGGTTCCCCAGCTCCTAGCGATCTGAATCCCCAGGTATCGGAAGTTTCTTTCCACTTTCCTTAGCGGTAAGCCTTCTATCTCTCTACTCTGGTCCCCTGGATGTATCACAAATAATTCACTCTTCCCCATGTTTAGCCTATACCCCGAGAATTCCCCGAACCTCCTCAAAATTCGCATAACCTCTATCATCGCCCCCGCTGAGTCCGACACGTATAACAATAGGTCATCCGCGTACAACGAGACTCGATGTTCTTCTCCCCCTCTAATCACCCCTCTCCATTTCCTGGAGTCTCTCAACGCCATGGCCAGAGGTTCAATTGCCAACGCAAACAACAATGGAGACAGCGGGCATCCCTGTCTTGTTCCCCTATATAATCAGAAATACTCCGATCTATGTCGACCTGTAACTACGCTTGCCATTGGTGCCCCATAAAGAAGTCTAACCCAGCGAATAAACCCGTTCCCAAACCCAAACCTCCTTAACACTTTCCATAAATACTCCCACTCCACCCTATCAAATGCCTTCTCTGCGTCCATTGCCGCCACTATCTCTGCCTCCCCCTCAACTGGGGGCATCATTATCACCCCTAATAGTCGTTGCACGTTAACATTCAGTTGTCTCCCTTTTACGAACCCTGTCTGGTCTTCGTGCACCACCCCCGGGACACAGTCCTCTATCCTCGATGCCAGTACCTTTGCCAGCAACTTGGCGTCCACGTTCAATAGTGAAATATGTCTATAGGACGCGCACTGCAACGGATCTTTGTCTCTCTTCAAAATTAGCGATATCGTCGCCTCCGACATCGTCGGGGGTAGAGTCCCCCCTTCCCTTGCCTCATTGAATGTCCTCGCCATCAACGGGGCCAACAAGTCCACATATTTTCTGTAGTATTCCACCGGGAACCCGTCCGGCCCCGGAGCCTTCCCTGCTTGCATGCTTCCCAGTCCCTTAATAACCTCGTCCACCTCAATCGGCACCCCCAGGCCTGCCACCTCCTGCTCCTCCACTTTCGGGAACCTCAATTGGTCCAGGAACTGCCGCATCCCCTCCTCTCCCTCTGGGGGTTGAGACCTATACAGTTCCTCATAAAAGGTCTTAAACACCTCATTTATCTTTCCTGGCCTTCGCACAGTGTCTCCCCTTTCATCCCTAATTCCTCCTATCTCCCTCGCTGCTGCCCTCTTTCGCAGTTGGTGCGCCAACAGGCGACTAGCCTTTTCCCCATATTCGTACCTCCTCCCCTGTGCCTTCCTCCACAGTTTTTCTGGTGGTCAGAAGGTCGAACTCGGTCTGGAGTCGTCTCCTCTCCCTGTACAGCTCCTCCTCCGGGGTCTCTGCAAATTCCCTGTCCACCCTTAAAATTTCCCCCAGTAATCTATCCCTTTCCTTGGCCTCTGTTTTCCTTTTGTGGGCCCCAATAGAGATCAGCTCTCCTCTGACCACCGCTTTTAGTGCTTCCCAGACCACTCCCACAGGGACCTCGCCATCGTCATTGACCTCCAGGTATCTCTCAATACACCCCCTCACTCTTGCACACGCTCCCTCATCCGCCATCAGTCCCACATCTAATCGCCAGAGTGTTCTCTGCTCCCTGTCCTCTCCTACTTCCAGGTCCACCCAATGTGGGGCATGATCCGAAACCGCTATGGCTGAGTATTCAGCTCCTTCCACCCTAGAGATCAACGACCTTCCTAAAACAAAAAAATCTATCCGGGAGTACACTTTATGGACATGGGAGAAGAAGGAATACTCCGTAGCCCTAGGTCTAAGAAATCGCCATGGATCCACTTCCCCCATTTGGTCCATAAACCCCTTAAGTACCTTGGCCGCTGCCGACCTTCTTCCGGTCCTTTAGCTGGATCTATCTAGCCTCGGGTCCAGCACTGTATTGAAGTCCCCTCCTAAAATCAAATTTCCTGCCTCCAGGTCCGGTATACGCCCCAGCATCCATCTCATGAATCCCGCATCGTCCCAATTTGGGGCATACACATTAACCAACACGACCTCCATTCCCTCCAGCCTACCACTCACCATTACATATCTACCTCCGCTATCTGCTACGATGTTCTTTGCTTCAAATGCTACCCGCTTCCCTACCAAAATGGTCACCCCTCTGTTCTTTGCGTCCAGTCCTGAGTGGAACATCTGTCCCACCCATCCTTTCCTTAGCCTAACTTGGTCTGCCACCTTTAGGTGCGTCTCTTGGAGCATAGCCACGTCTGCCCTTAGACGTTTCAAATGCGCGAGCGCTCGGGCCCTTTTTATCGGTCCATTCAGGCCTCTCACGTTCCACGTGATCAGCCTCACTAGGGGGCTACCTGCCCCCCTCCCGTGTCGACTAGCCATTACCTTCTCTAGGCCAGTCCCATATCCCGCCTCCGGGCTCCCGCTCGCTCCCCCAGCGTCGCATACCATCCCCGACCACCCACTCTTTAGCCATTTCCTTTTGATTTCCGCAGCAGCAACCCAGTTGTCACCCCCCCCCCCCCCGCTAGATCCCTATCTCGCTTGATTGCTCCCCCCATATCACTTCCGTAAGTCAGCTGACTTCAACTGACCCCGGCTACTCCTGCTCACTCCTCGACCCCCCCCCCCCCGGTGTGAGGGAACTCCCATCCGCCTTGCGCCTGTTTTCCCGCCTTATTGTTTCTGGCGCGGGAACATCCCTTTACCTGACCCGCCTCTTATGGCGCAGCTCCCTTTCCCCTCCCCCTCCCCTTCCCCATTCTCCAACTATGTCCCGTCTTTCCCCCCTCACCGGCGCCCACATTTCCCCAGTGTCTCCCCCCTTCCCTGTTTACTTCTCGATTAACTTTCACCATAACATTAACAAAAACAATAACAATAACAATTCCCTGCAGCATCAGTCCCTCAGTTCCGGTCCAGTTTCTCTTCTTTAATAAAGGTCCATGCTTCCTCCGCCGTCTCGAAGTAATAGTCTCTCTCCTGATACGTGACCCATAGTCTTGCCGGCTGCAGCATCCCAAACTTCACCTTCTTTTTGTGCAAAACCTCTTTGACTCGGTTGAAGCTCGCCCTCCTTCTCGCCACCTCCGCACTCCAATCCTGGTATATCCGTACCACCGCATTCTCCCATCTGCTACTCCGCACCTTTTTAGCCCATCTCAGGACCTCTTCTCTGTCCTTAAGGCGGTAGAATCGCACGATTATCGCCCTCGGTGGTTCTCCCGCTTTTGGTCTTCTCGCCGGGATCCGACCTGCCCACTCCACCTCCATGGGGCCCGCAGGGGCCTCAGCACCCATCAGTGAACTCAGCATCTTACTTGCATACGCTCCACAGTCCACTCCTTCCACACCCTCAGGGAGACCTAGTATCCTAAGGTTCTTCCTTCGCGCTCCGTTTTCAAGGGCCTCGATCCTTTCAGCACACTTTTTATGAAGTGCCTCGTGCGTCTGAGTCTGAACCGCCAGGCCCAGGACCTCGTCCTCAATACCTGATACCTTCTGCTCCACCACGCGGAGCTCAGTCTCCTGGGTCTTTAAAGTCTCCTTAAGCCCCTCAATTGCCTGTAGCATCGGGGTCAGTACCTCCTTCTTCAGCAGGTCCACGCACCGTCTCACGACCTCGTCCTGCTCAGGCCCCCATGTCGCCTGCGATTTCTCCGCCGCCATTTTGTTTTCCTCTCCCTCTGACCTTATAGTCGAAGATTCTTCAGGCTGCAGCCGCCGCCGCTGGTTTTTTCTTCCGTCGTTCGGGGGGGGGACTCCCTTCCCACACACCCCACACCGGGTTACTCGGCCGAAAAAATCCCCGTTGGGGCTCTTAAAAGAGCCCGAAGGTCCATCGGAGCTGGAGCTGCCGAAACGTGCCGCTAGCTCATCCTCACCGCAACCGGAAGTGTGATCACTGATGTTGACCAGTCTGTAGTCACCAGTCGAGAACAACACAGCCTTCTGGATCCTTCTGGATGAATTAAAGGCATAGGCCACTGCTTCCTTCTGCTTGAATTAAAGATACATGCTGCCTTAAATACACATGTCCATAAATCATTCATGGAGCAAAAATCTAACAACAAAAATAAAAGAAAAGGGAAATAATGGAATAAACAGGAAATACACAGAAAGGACTCTTGCATCATATAATACTGCACGCTGATCTTTTGAATGGGTACAAATCTCCATCGAGCCGTGTTTGATTGGTCAGCCATAAATCTCAAATGAATAAATCGGAGACTTTAAACTTGTGTTTTTTTGAATAGACTCAGGGACAGTAACTGTAAATCTTTCAGTCATGGATTTAACAAATGAAGCAGCATATTACAACATTCCCTGCTGGAAATGAGACAGAAGCAAGTTTGCTTTAAGAGATCCATTGGTGCTTCAACTGTAGCAATGAGGTAAGCATCTCAGCAATAGCAGGAATGCCTGAGAGTCATCAATTTAAATGAAATAAATGAACTGCAAATCACGCATCACTGAAAAGGTTAATTAGAAATAATAGAAACACTAGGTTTATCATTATCATTTGTAAATACTGTCCGACAGCCTTGCTGGAAAAAAGCAGTGTGAATTATTGCCATTCAAACTCGTCATTGAGATTGCAATCTAGATTTAATTTATTGTAACTGTCATGTGTATTAAGATAAGGGGAAATTGCAATAACTTTAGCAATGCTTAGCGCTGCTCATTATAATTCTGAAACTACAATAAGACATAGACAGACTTTCCTACTCTGAAACAAGGTTCTGCAGTCATATGCCAAATTAAAATACAAGAACATTAATCTGTTCCTTTAGCTGTATTGTGCACATACTTGTACTAATGGGATAGGATGACAACAAAGCCTTTTAGTCTTCAATAAAAATATTTAATATATTATCTCAGATTGATTGTTAAGTTCCAGTCTGATCAAAAGGCCATTATGTAACATCATAGATAGAAAGATGGATAGAACCTGCATCTATAAAATACATTTCAAGTCCTTAAGAAATCCCAAAAGCACTTCATAGCCAAAGGGTTATATTGGAAGTTTCATCCGCATTGCTTTGTAGGTAATCTATGTAAGGCAATTTTTACAGGGCAAGGTTCCACAAGCAGCAATGAGACACATTGGTTTGTCCCCATAATCCAAAAATTCTGCTTCAAATATACTTCAATGGCCGTGAAGTGCTTTGGGGCATCCTCAGATCGTGAAAAGCTCTCTATAAACACAAGTTTTCCCATCCTTCAAATGACTCGTTGACCTGTTTTTTTTGGAGTTGCTGTTTGGCCAAGAGAAATTTGCTCCCCTTTGAAAAGTGTCAGGGGATGTTTTATACCCACCTAAACAGACAGATGGAACTTTACTATAATGTCTCACCTGAAAGATGGGACATGTACCAATGCAGCAACCCCTCGGGCCTGCTCATTCACTACTCTTCAACGTAGAGAGGAGAGTACTTCCACGGAAAGCCATAGTTGATAAAAACTGTGAAAACAAGGTTGCAGTGTTTTATACAACCAACTCTGAGGAGGTACAGGCTCCAATTCAACCCTAAACATTTGCTATGCTGATAAGGCAGTACAGCCATTGAACTCTGCCTGCCAGAGTGAAAGAAGGCAGTGCAGCAAAAAACATCTGGATGCAGAATACCCTGTGGCTCACTTTGAACAGCAAGGGATTTCCACCTGTTGTCCTCGGCAACATTTATCCCTCAGCCACAATCACAAAAAAGGAAGCCATTCATTTCCAATGCTGTGTGGGACCTTGCCATGCACAAATGGGCTGTGATGTTTCCTACATTGCAAAGCTTCAAAAGTACTACAATGGCTTAAAGGACTTGGTGACATCCTCAGGTGGTGAGAGGTGCTATATGAACTAATGCATTTCACTTTGCTTTTATTATTACAAGTTTTCAAGTTATCAGTTCATTTCCTGCTGGAACTGTGGAGCTCAATTGTTGATTCCATCTCTCCCTTGGCTGAACTATACTGTACAGGACCTCAGACACCTGATTTGTGCTAAACTGAACTTCAGGCTCCTTCTACATCCAAGGACCAGGTAGAAATCCCTTGCTCTTCAAAGCGTGCTACAGGGTATTCTGCATCCAGATGTTTTTGCTGCACTGTCGTCTTTCATCCTGGCCAGCAGAGGCTTGTTTCAGGTTTGCTTAGTTTCAATCCTGAATCAATTGTCTAATCCCTGACTTCATTATCACCATTGCTAAAATTGATGTCCACTGCCTTGCCGTGTGGTTTCACAGAGACATTATGGCACTGAGAAGGCTATTCAGCACATCAAGGCTTGATTTTTCCCAACCTCTCCTCAGTACCTCTACAACCTGATGGTGCACAAAATCCAACTTTTCCAGAACTCTATCAGCGGGATTCTCCGACCTCCCGCCAGCTGCTGGTTTTCGGATGGGGGCAGGGTTTACGCCACACCAGTCGGGGGCAATTGGCAGCGGCCCCCCCCCGGCAATTCTCTGGGCCCTGATGGGCCGAGCGGCTGTCCGTTTCTGGCCAGTCCCGCCGGCGTGGGTAAGACATGGTCCCACACGGCGGGACGTGGCAGGTAAGTTAGCTGGGGCGGTCCTCGGGGGGTGGGGGGGGTGGGGGAATCCGACCCCAGGGGAGGCCCCCACGGTTGTCTGGCCCGCAATCGTGGCCCACCGATCTGCGGGTGGGTCTGAGCCGTGGGGGCACTCCATCCTTCCGCTCCTGCCCCTGTCGGGCTCCGCCATGGCCGGCGTGGAAAAGACAACCCCCTGTGCATGCGTCAGAATACGCCGGCCGATCTCCGCATGCGCGGAACCACAGCGGCGGTTCCACGCATGCGCAAGATCACGCCGACCCTTCGCCGCATGCGCTAACCCGTGCAGTCCCTTCGGCACCGGCTGATGCGGCGCCAACCCCTCCGCCGTCCACATAGCCACTGGAAGTGTGGAGAATTCCGCACTTTCAGAGGCTGTTGACGCCAGGGTGGTTCATGCCGGTTTTCCCGTCGGCATGGGGACTTAGTCCCGCGAAAGGAAAATCCCGCCTTATGTGTCAGTAGGATCCAACCTGGTTGGTGAAGCCTGAAACCAAGGCACAGGACGTTTCTTTATTGAGAGAGCTTATTGACTTGTTGAATCTCACGGCTCTCCTCCCACTCAATCCAGTACCCCAGCTGTCCCCTATTAATATGTGCTCAAAGACAATTAGTGCCCATCACTGTTTCTCTCAACCTTAACAATGTAATTGATATTGACAATGTGGGTAGCATGGTGGCACAAGCGTTAGCACTGCTGCCTCACGCCGCCAGGGTCCTGGGTTCAATTCCAACCTTGGGTGACTGTGTGGAGTTTGCACATTCTCCCCGTGTCTATGTTGGTTTCCTCCGGGTACGCCGGTTTCCTCCCACAGTCCAAAGAGCAGTGAGTTAGGTGGATTGGCCGTGCTAAATTGCCCCTTAATATACAAAAGGTTGGGTGGGGATAGGGCAGTGACGGGTGTTCTTTTGGAGGGTTGATGCAGACTTGATGGGCCGAATACTCTCTTTCTGCGCTGTTGGAATTCGATAACAAATCTTAACATGTAATTGTCTAGACACTGACACCATCTTCTGTTTTACAGGATACCGCAAATCAACTGTGGACTCCATGTGGCGTGGCTTATTAGTTTCAAACTCCTTGCTCCCATCCAAAATTCATGTTTTTCTACAGGCCATGATCTTTCCAGGTGACCTCCACGACTCTGACCCTGATCCAATATGTTCCAAGTTTAATGACCAGTGTTGGAAGCTCCAGCTGTTGCATTCTGTGCACCGTTTTTCCATCATGTCTCACTTCCGCTCATCTAAAGTTTCCTCCCAACATGATCTGCAACTGTGCTTTCAGTCACATTTCCCAACTTCTCTCCTATTTCCTGCCTGGTGTTGACTATAGAGTTCAGGGTTAATGGCCATGTTAATTAGACAGTTATGTAAATGATGATGTAAGCAAGAGGTTCCAAGAGAGCAAACATCTGGGCGACAAGATGGCATAGTGATTAGCACTGCTGCCTCACAGTGCCAGACACCCGGTTCAATTTCGGCATGGGTAACTATCTGTGTGGAGTTTGCACCTTCTCATCGTGTCTGCGTGGATTTCCTCTGGGTGTTCCAGTTTCCTCCCACAGTCCAAAGATGTGCAGGTTAGGTGGATTGGCCATGATAAATTTCCCCAAAGTGTCAAAGAACAAAATGCAACACAGGAACCAGCCCTTCGGCCCTCCAAGCATGCGCCAATCATGATGCCTGTCTAAACTGAAACCTTTTGCAATTTTGGGGTCTGTATCTCTCTATTCCCATCCTATTCATGTGTTCGTCAAGATGCCTCTTGTTATGCATGGTTACTGTATTACTGTACCCTTATCATCATGTAAGGTGATGTCCCCTTTAAGACCGGGCTTGAAACCCTGGGGGTCTATGCCTCCGGCTCCGCCCACCTGGCAGCACGGTAGCCTTGTGGATAGCACAATTGCTTCACAGCTCCAGGGTCCCAGGTTCGATTCCAGCTTGGGTCACTGTCTGTGCGGAGTCTGCACGTCCTCCCCGTGTGTGCGTGGGTTTCCTCCGGGTGCTCCGGTTTCCTCCCACAGTCCAAAGATGTGCAGGTTAGATGGATTGGCTATGATAAATTGCCCTTAGTGTCCAAAATCGCCCTTAGTGGTGGGTGGGGTTACTGGGTTATAGGGATAGGGTGGCGGTGTTGACCTTGGGTAGGGTGCCCTTCCCAAGAGCCAGTGCAGACTCGATGGGCCGAATGGCCTCCTTCTGCACTGTAAATTCTATGATAATCTATGATAAGGGGCCACCTTGTGGGCGGCACCCAGTAAGCACCTGTCTTGGCACCAGGCTAGTTCTTAGCTTATTAAAGCCTTCTTTACCGTTTACTCTCTAAGCGCCGTTACTGAGGGTACAACACCTCTTAAACGCTGCTATCGTGTCTGCTTCCACTGCCTTCCCCATCCTCTGTGTAAAAAACTGTGCCTTGCACATCTCTAAACTTTGCCCCTGACACCTTAAACCTATGTCACCTAGTAATTAACTTTTTTACCCTTGGAAAAAGCGTCTGACTATCCACTCTGTCCATGCCACTCATAATTTTGAAAACCTCTATCAGGTTGCCCCTCAACCTCTGTCGTTCCAGTGAAAGAATCCGAGTTTATTCAACCTCTGATCATAGCTAATACCCTCCAGACCAGGTAAACCTCTTCTGTCCCCTCTCCAAAGCATCCACATCCTTCTGGTCGTGTGGCAATTGTGCGCAATATTCCAAATGTGACCTCACTAAGGTTCTGCACAGCTGTAGCATGACTTGCTAATTTTTATACTCAATGCCCTGACCGATGAAGGGAAGCATGCCATATACCTTCTTGACTGACTTATCTACCTGCGTTGCCACTTTCAGTGATCTGTGCACCTTTACGCCCAGATATCTCTGCCTGTCGATACTCTTAAGAGTTCTGCCATTTACTGCATACTCCCCACCTGTATTAGACCTTCCAAAATGCATTACCTCACATTTGTCTGGATTAAACTCCATCTGCCTTTTCTCCGCCCAAGTCTTCAACCATTCTATGTCCTGCTGTATCCTCTGACAATCCTCTTCACGATCTGCAGCTCCAAAACTCCAACGATTCCATGGGGTTGTGGAGATGGAGTTGGGGGGTGGGCCTCGGAGGAGTGCTCTTTCGGGGTTACTGCAGACGAGATGAGCTGAATGGCCTCCTTCTGCACTTTAGTGATTCGATAATTCTATATACTTGACATGAGGACTTTGTAAATAGTGGAAATAAATAGTTTCCAAGGAAACTATGTACTGACTATCTCTAAGTCACTCATGGAGTAAGTGAAACCTCATTGAAACACTGACTACAAAGGAGGCAAACAAGATGAAATAAAGAAAATTCACATCATAAGCAAGAGTACATCTGAAAGTGGAACCAATTTAAAATAAACCCAATTTTGGCCAGAGAATACTACAGGGTTTAATATAGATTCTACTTTACTTGCAAGAACAACTTGCTCATTTTACTTTCCATGACTCATGCAATAAAAATGATTCAATTCACATCCTTCAATGTGACCTTCTAGTCTAAAAGCTGGAGGGCGATACAAGTTTCAAGTTTCAAAGAACAGTCATATTGGCTCTATTACTCTCTCCACAGATGCTGCCAGACCTGCTGAGCATTTCCCAGCACTTTTTGATTTTATTCCAGATTTCCAGATGCTGGTGGTTCAGTTGGTGGCACTCTCACCTCTGTGATACAAAGTCCTAGGTTCAAATCCCACTCTAAGGCTGAAGCAAATATAAAAATCCAGACTGGCAATCCAGTGCAGTACTGAGGGTGTGCCGTACTGTTGGAGGTGTTGGGCCGGATTCTCCGCCATTGGCATGCTCCGTTTTATCAGCAGCCCAGGGGGGTTCCCGACGGCGTGGCGCTGCCCCACAATAGGAACCCCATTGACCGGCCGCCGTAATGGGCATCCCTCCGGCGGGGTGAAACGGAAATGTGGCGCGGCAAGGCAGAGAATCCAGCCCGCTGTCGTTCAGGTAAGATACTAATCCAAAGCCCCATCTCGCTGATCTTAGTGGATGTGAAGTTATCCTTGGCGTCCTGGCCAATATGTATCCCTATTTTACATAAAACAAATGATTTCATCATTCTCACTGTTTTTTTGATGGGGCCTTGCTTCGTGCAAATTGGTTGCTGTGTTTCTGACATTACAACAGTGACCACATTTCAGAACGTACTTCATTGGCTGGAAAATGCTTTGAGATGTCCAGTGATTGTGAAATGCTCCATATGAATGCAAGGCTTTCACCTTTTTCCTCTTTCAGAAGAAATGCTGCTCTTACTATTTCTTATGTCTGTTTAGCTTTTCATCCCTATCAAATTGTGCAGAGTTCTACAATTTCACAAAATTTTAATTTAAGTTCCTTTCCCCTGGGATTCAAACAGAATGTCTTTGCACATTTAATTGGGCCAATTTAATAAATAGCATCTATTACTTTGGCCCAATAAAAACAAAATTGTTCTGAGCTCGGATTCACTTCTCGGAACCAATGAAGCAACACAACCATTTGGAGCTCCCATACTCGCAATGGTGAATATAGCAAAATGCACCGGGGGTTTTGTGCCGCTATAGTCAAGTGCTGCCGAAGGCCCTGAAGTAAAATGAGATGTTAACTGTCTCAGACAAGGTCTCATGGATTTGACTTCCAAGCATATAGCTGCCTCATTCCGTAATCTGTTCAACCCAGATGGATCATTGAATATGCCCATGAGGGTCTCCGAACACAATCTACAACATGGTTGAACCACCTGGATTACCATGCTCAAAGGAATATCGATGCCAGAGTCTTCAGCAAAAATGTTTATGCTTTTCTTTTTTTTTGAAGAAATTGTCTACATAATTGAAGGAAAACATCCATCTCTGTCCACACCTATCCCCTTTCACCTTAATTTAATTTGGCACAGATCCGCAAAGCAGCGATTGAATTCACAACCAATGGAGCATGAACATCTGACAGTTGGGTGTCTGTCTCGTTCAAGGTAAACAATCGAGGAAATCTCTTCTGTCAGTAACACTGGGCAGAGAGAGCTGCTGTAGTTTGCGAAAAATGCCATTCGGTTACAGAGCAAGCCTCATTTTTTACTCCAAGAAATATATTTGCTGCTAAACAGCCATATATTTTTAACAATGCCAATGCAAGGCCGGTGATTCATCACTCATTAAGTTGATAAATACGACAATGCTGTTTGAAACCTGGGATTCAGACTTGCAGCATAACACACAGTGGTGCACAATCTGATTGGACTCATCACTAATGACAGTTTTACTGGGCCCCATTTACCATTAGTTAAATTACCCGTGACGTTTTCCATTATTGGTTAATTGCTTTGTGGCTTTTCTGCAACTCTAAAGTATACTAACAAATGAGGACAGCACGGTGACGCAGTGGTTGGCATTGCTGTCTCACGGTGCTGAGGTCCCAGGTTCGAACCCGGCTCAGGGTCACCGTCCGTGTGCAGTTTGCACATTCGCCCCGTGTTTGCGTGGGTATCGCCCCACAACCCAAAGATGTGCAGGGTAGGTGTATTGGCCACACTAAAATTGCCCCTTAATTGAAAAAAATGAATTGGGTACTCTAACTTTATTTTTTAAAAGTATACTAAAAAATTGCACAATACACTATTGTGGTGTCACCAGAGGCTGTGTGCTGGAAGGACGTACTTTTCTCAGAAGATTCTCCAGTTTCATGACAGAGTTTCCCCTACCAAGATGGCCACAGGAAGACAACCCTGAAGTCACATGGCATGGCAGATTGATGCTAAACCCCTATCAGCAATCAGCACATTGAGGATCATCTGTATGGTCTTGCTAGACTAAGGGAGTGATTTTACAGCCTCATTGCGCTTGAGCGAGAGCATGATATGGCCGTTAGATTGTGGGAAAGGCCAAAATCGAGAACCACACCGAGCACGATCTAACCAGGCCGCCCCCGTTAGTGAAATCAGGATTCCATCATGGCGTGGCAAGAAACCAATAATCATCTAGCCAATGTCCATAAAATTAATGGGAACCAACCCTATCTAACCTCCTCCCGTGATCCAACTGACCCCCCCCCCCCCCCCCCCAGCAAGTTGTCAACCGGGCACCAATCAGTGCATCTTTTTTTAAATGGGAAGTGGGTGGAATAGCTGCAGTGGGGATCCGAGGAGGTACGGGGTCCTGACCACATGTGTCGGGTGGCAGAGGGTGACGGGTGGAGGGTGGGAGAAAGGGGAAATGGAAAGCCCCGGGGTGGAAGACACCACTGGTTGTCAGTCTCTCACCTTTTCTAACTCCTTACAGAAATCAAATGGGATGGATGATATCTTGGACCCTGCTGCGGTGCATTCGTGGTGTTGCTGGCAGGCCAGGCAGCCAGACGGCAGAGAAGGTGGTGGCAGCAGTGTTGACAGAGGCTCAAAGCGGTGGCCCATGTGCAGGGCCCCGCCCCACCTCACTGAGGACCCGGCCGTCTATCAGGTCAGGGAGTGATCCAGAGGGTGAGGCCAAGGTGGACAGGCATCGCTGGTCTTTCGAACAGATGACAGACAGCGTGTGCCACAGGAGGCTCTGCCTCAACAAGGGGATGGTGCGGCACCTGTACCATGGCGTAGCGGAATTGGCACCACTTGGAGAAGGAGGATACCCGCTCCCGGTGGCCGTCAAGGTCACCGCAGCTCTGAACCTCTAAACCTCAGGATCATTCCTGGGCTTGAGCCATCTCACAAGCTACAACCCACAAGTGCACCTGTGAGGTCACAGATGCCCTATTTGTCCGGGCAGAAAACAATATAAGCTTTGACATGAACAGGCTCAATAAGATACCCGGCCAGCAGGATTCACCATCATCGATGAGCTATCCAAAGTCCAGGGGTTAACAGATGACATGCATGAATGCCTTGCCTACACTGGGCCATCAGGACGTGCTATACATCAACAAGAAATGGTTCCACTCCATGAACGTCCAGCTCGAGTGCGACTACTGCATGAAGATCATGCATCTGTGTGCACACTTCCCAAGAAGTGTGCATGACAGATACATCCTGGCAGGGGCTAGTTTGGCACAGGGCTAAATCGCTGGCTTTGAAAGCAGACCAAGGCAGGCCAGCAGCTCTGTTCAATTCCTGTACCAGCCTCCCTGAAGAGGCGCCGGAATGTGGCGACTAGGGGGTTTTCACAGTAACTTCATTTGAAGCCTACTTGTGACAATAAGCAATTTTCATTTTCATTTCATTTTCGGGTAGTTGGACTTCGCCGGCCTCTTCGAGGACCACTCCATGATGCCCAGTTTGCTGTTGGGGGATAAGGCGTATCCGCTGAGGACCTGACTAATCATAGAATCATAGAATTTACAGTGAAGACAGAGACCATTCGACCCATTGAACCCACACTGGCCCTTGGAAAGAACACCCTACCCAAGCCCATGAGATGGTAATAGAGCAGAGCTGCTGATTGGCTGTTGCAGGGAAAATTTGCATACATTCGGTGCGGTCACTCTAACTTGAAGGTGTACCTGTGCAAGAGACCCTAGCTGTTCAAGTGAAGACAAGCATCCAGCAGAGGGCAGTAGAGCAGAGCTGCTGATTGGCTGTTGCGTGGAACATTTGCATACATCCGGTGCG
This sequence comes from Scyliorhinus torazame, assembly GCF_047496885.1. NCBI lineage: Eukaryota > Metazoa > Chordata > Chondrichthyes > Carcharhiniformes > Scyliorhinidae > Scyliorhinus > Scyliorhinus torazame. Next base: position 95,612,386 of record NC_092710.1, read on the forward strand.
GTCACTCTAACTTGAAGGTGTACCTGTGCAAGAGACCCAAGCTGTTCAAGTGAAGACAAGCAGAGGGTAGTAGAGCGGAGCTGCTGACTGGCTGTTGTGTGGAAAATTTGCATACATCCCGTGCGGTCACTCTAATTTGAAGGTGTACCTGTGCAAGAGACCCAAGCTGTTCAAGTGACGACAAGCAGAGGGCAGTAGAGCAGAGCTGCTGATTGGCTGTTGTGGGGAAAATTTGCATAGGTCCGGTGCGGTCACTCTAACTTGAAGGTGGTTTGCGGTGGAGCTGTTGTCAAGTGACACTTAAACCTGAAACACTTCTTCAGTGTTTCCCTCCCTACCCCCTCCTCTAACCAAAAAAACAACAACCGCTGTAAAGATCAAGAGGAAGGCTCGAGGGTAGGTAGAAGTAGAAACAAGTTTAACCGTGACGTCACAGCCTGCAGGTAAGGGATTGGCTGGTGACTGGTAAGTAGTTTTTCTTTTATTTTCCCTCAGGAGTTATCGTGCGGGGTGCAGAGGTTGCTGAGTGAGTGTTTGCTGAGAAGGGGAGTGAATAACAGGTAAGCTCTTTCTTTTTTTATCTAGATGGGATGGCAGGGAAGGTCGTGCAATGTTCCTCCTGCAGAATGTTTGAGGTGAGGGACGCTGTCAGTGTCTCTGCTGATTTCATCTGTGGGAAGTGCACCCATCTCCAGCTCCTTAGAAACCGGATTAGGGAGCTGGAGCTGGATGAACTTCGGATCATTCGGGAAGTTGAGGAGGCGCCGGACTATGAGGGGCTGGAGGACGAGCCCGGGGAGGGCCCACAGGACGAGCCGGAGGATGGAAGGCAGGCAGCAGATGCGAGGGTCCGACAAGTCTAGAGGGCCTGCAAAGCCTCATCCTCCCCCATTTCACATAGGACGTGATGTCGTCCATCATCTCACGACCTTCGCTGGGTGAGGAACCACCTGTCTGGCACCCCGTCATCCATCTGGGTCCTCTCCCGTCTGTTGTGGGCCAACCTCTCCTGTGGGAACACAGAGGGGCCTTTATCGCGGAGGGAGGGAGATGCGCAGGGGCCGGGGAATGGCAGACCGGGCCAGTGCCAACCCACCTGTGATGCCTGGTGAAGGTGGTTGACCTTCCTATGGCACTGACTGGTTACGTTCCGCGAGCTGACGACCACTGCCACCTCCTCCCAGGCACCACTGTCTAAACTGTGGCTGACCCTCCAAGCCCTTCGGAGAAACAGGGCATCTCCTCTAGACTTGACCATGTCCAACAATCTGGCCAGGTTGGCATCCCCAATCATGGGACTGGTCTCCTCGGTGGCATGGCTGCAAGCTGTGTGGGTTTGATCTGCAGGATCAGTTGAAGTGGTGCTCCCTCTTGCTGGCGGGGAGCTGGAGGGCATGGTCCCAGCAAATCAGCCGGCAGGACCATTATTTATGTTATGAAGCCCATGGGGGTCTCGCTAAGTGGACCAATTAACGTTTGATACAAGTGACGGCCTCGCCAGGTCGAGCGTCGGGAAGCTCGTGGTAGTTCCCTCTTGCTACCACACATAGAAACGTTTCCATTAAATCACGTCCGAAATAAGCAGAGCACGGAGTCCTGCTAGGGTGGAAGTCAACTTGGTGAATGCAAGCAAGGTGCCTTGGAGAATGAAGTATTGGCTTTGTGCATACTGCGTGTTTGTTTCTGACCTTGAACTCTTCGCTTTGGATTGAACTTCGGCTTGTACGAGAACCTGTACTGGTAAGCTAACCGTCGCTGTGTTGAGTTTTCCCTGGGAAATGGATCAGCCTTCCAGGTAGAAATAGGGATAGACCATGTGTAACGTTACACTCAAAGAAGAGCTCGATGTTTATTTCCTTTCTTTTCTGTTTTGCTGTGTATCTGAAGACATTTGAATTAATGTTCCGTTTTTGGTGTTTGGACAACTGTGTGAGCTACTAATCTGAGTGATCTCCACCTTGCTTATCATGATCCTCAGGCCTCATGTGCGAGAGATTGAGTGTAATCTCCAATAAGAGAGAATCAAACCCTCAGCCTTTGACATTCAATGGCATTATCATTCCTGAATTCCCATTATCAACATCCTGGAGGCTACCATTGACCAGAAACTGAACTGGACGAGCCATATAAATACTGTGGCTTCAGGAGCATGTCAAAGGCTAGGAATCCTGCAGCAAGTAATTCACCTCCTGGCTCTTCAAAACTGTCCACCATCTACAAGGTACAAGTCAGGAGTGTGATGGAATACTCCTCACTTGACTGGATCGGTGCAGCTCCAACAACACACAAGAAGCTCAGCACCATCCAGGCCAAAACAATCCACTTGATTGGCACCCCTTCCACATAAAATATTAACTTCCTCTACCGTTGATGAACAGTGGCAGCCATATATACCATCTACAAGATGCACTACAGGAACTCACCAATGCTCCTTAGGCAGCACCTTCCAAACCCACGATTGCTACTACCTACAAGGGCAAGGGTAGCAGATATATGGGATCACCACCACTTTCAAGTACCCCTCTAAGTCACTCACCATCCTGACTTGGAAATATATCGCCATTCCTTCACTATTACTGAGGATTTTGGATTTATAAACATAAATCCCTTTGAATTAAGAAACTGCAGCATCAAAATGAGAAATCCACAAAGATAACAGCATATAACCACTTTACAAGGAACCATCCGTTCGACCATATATTAAAACTTTTTGATACTCAAACCGTTATTAAAGTACTAATAAATTGCCTTTTGAAGACTGACTGTCATTAAGACCAAATAACCTGCAAAGGTGAACGGTTAACTTTGAGTTAGTGTGGTACTTGTCCATGACCAGGATAAAGAATATTAGGCTATTCTTTAAAAATATATATTAGAAGGGACAGATTCAATCGAGCGAGCACTATTTTTACTGCAACGCTCTCCAAGCGAGAGCGAGGAGTCGTAGGTTCCGGTGGCCCGGCCAGGTGGTAGATGTTTCAGGGGAGCATTTCGGGAACAGTGACTACAATTCAGTAAGTTTTAAAGTACTGGTGGACAAGGATAAGAGTGGTCGTACGGTGAATGTGCTAAATTGGGGGAAGGCTAATTATAACAATATTAGGTGGGAACTGAAGAACATAGATTGGGGGCGGATGTTTGAGGGCAAATCAACATCTAACATGTGGGAGGCTTTCGAGTGTCAGTTGAAAGGAATTCAGGACCGGCATGTTCCTGTGAGGAAGAAGGATAAATACGGCAATTTTCGGGAACCTTGGATAACGAGAGATGTTGTAGGCCTCGTCAAAAAGAAAAAGGAGGCATTTGTCAGGGCTAAAAGTCTGGGAACAGATGAAGCCTGCGTGGAATATAAGGAAAGTAGGAAGGAACTTAAGCAAGAAGTCAGGAGGGCTAGAAGGGGTCACGAAAAGTCATTGGCAAATAGGGTTAAGGAAAATCCCAAGGCTTTTTACACGTACATAGCAAGGATAATCCAGGGAACTACAGGCCGGTGAGCCTTACTTCAGTGGTAGGGAAATTACTGGAGAGAATTCTTCGAGACAGGATCTACTCCCATTTGGAAGCAAATGGACGTATTAGTGAGAGGCAGCGTGGTTTTGTGAAGGGGAGGTCGTGTCTCACTAACTTGATAGAGGTTTTCGAGGAGGTCACTAAGATGATTGATGCAGGTAGGGCAATGGATGTTGTCTATATGGACTTCAGTAAGGCCATTGACAACGTCCCTCATGGTAGACTAATACAAAAGGTGAAGTCACACGGGATCAGGGGTGAGCTGGCAAGGTGGATACAGAACTGGCTAGGCCATAGAAGGCAGAGAGTAGCAATGGAGGGATGCTTTTCTAATTGGAGGGCTGTGACCAGTGGTGTTCCACAGGGATCAGTGCTGGGACCTTTGCTGTTTGTAGTATATATAAATGATTTGGAGGAAAATGTAACTGGTCTGATTAGTAAGTTTGCAGATGACACAAAGGTTGGTGGAATTGCGGATAGCGATGAGGACTGTCAGAGGATACAGCAGGATTTAGATTGTTTGGAGACTTGGGCGGAGAGATGGCAGATGGAGTTTAATCCGGACAAATGTGAGGTAATGCATTTTGGAAGGTCTAATGCAGGTAGGGAATATACAGTGAATGGTAGAACCCTCAAGAGTATTGAAAGTCAAAGAGATCTAGGAGTACAGGTCCACAGGTCACTGAAAGGGGCAACACAGGTGGAGAAGGTAGTCAAGAAGGCATACGGCATGCTTGCCTTCATTGGCCGGGGCGTTGAGTATAAGAATTGGCAAGCCATGTTGCAGCTGTATACAACCTTAGTTAGGCCACACTTGGAGTATAGTGTTCAATTCCGATCGCCACACTACCAGAAGGATGTGGAGGCTTTAGAGAGGGTGCAGAAGAGATTTACCAGAATGTTGCCTGGTATGGAGGGCATTAGCTATGAGGAGCGGTTGAATAAACTCGGTTTGTTCTCACTGGAACGAAGGAGGTTGAGGGGCGACCTGATAGAGGTCTACAAAATTATGAGGGGCATAGACAGAGTGGATAGTCAGAGGCTTTTCCCTGGGGTAGAGGGGTCAATTACTAGGGGGAATAGGTTTAAGGTGAGAGGGGCAAGGTTTAGAGGAGATGTACGAGGCAAGTTTTTTACGCAGAGGGTAGTGGGTGCCTGGAACTCGCTACCGGAGGAGGTGGTGGAAGCAGGGACGATAGTGACATTTAAGGGGCATCTTGACAAATACATGAATAGGATGGGAATAGAGGGATATGGACCCAGGAAGTGTAGAAGATTGTAGTTTAGTCGGGCAGCATGTTCGGCACGGGCTTGGAGGGCCGAAGGGCCTGTTCCTGTGCTGTACATTTCTTTGTTCTTTGTTCTGTTCTCCCCTATTCGTCAAACAAGTCAATTGGGCTTGTAAATATGACTTTTTTACTTTGTTAAGAATTTTGCAGTAGATAGCCTTTGGATATCCATGATCAGTATATTTCTCTTTTAGTAATGACAATCTGTTAGCAGATTTCTTCCTGTAAACTCTGTAAATCTGTTTTGTACTTTAAAATGTTTATAATAAAACCCCACTAAAATATAACTGTGTATGTTTCAGGTAGAGTAAGCTTAAGTTCCGAGATGCTCATTCGGAAGTCCTGAAAGGCAAGGACCCACGCTGCAAGAGTAACAATTTATTTTGAGCAACTTATCTGGAAAAACCCCATTAGAAAGTAACTGATAATTGTTAGCTCCCCATAGTGAGAGTCACTCATTGTTCTGTCTAGGAAGATGACTTTCCCTCTTTTGGTGACTTAGTCCTAAACAGACAAGTAAGATTAATCACCTAGGTCAGAATCCTAAATCATTCGCACTATCGGCGGTGCAAGGCGGAGAATTTCACCCACTATGTGTAAAGTTAGGTTCAAAGAGGAGCTAGATGTTTATTTCCTTTTCTTCTTTGTTTTGCTGTGTATCAGAAGACCTTTAAATAAACAAGACAATTCTTGTTGTATGTGGACAACTGTGCGAGCTATTGAACTAAGTGAACTCTACTCCGCCTACCACAATCCCCAGCCCCTTGCGACATCACACTATCCAGTTTGAAGTTGATATCAAGTTCACAAATTTGACCTTTGACTTCCTCAAGAATCCTTTAACCCATTTTATTGTGTCGTAATGAAAAATTGTTTGGTTTTTTTGCCTCAGATTGGATTTGGTGTTCAGCTGACATTCCTTCAAAGAAAGTTGAGTGATGATGTTATGAAAAGGTGGTGACTTGGAAGGGTGACTATAACTGGCTGAGTGAGTTAACATTTAACAAATATTGACCCAGGCTTTGCAGGAGCGGGGCATGCCAGTGTTAGACATTTTTCCTCAACCTTTTCAGCTGGAAATTTTCTGTGCTGTAACTTGCTGGAAGCATGAGCTGGTAATTGTGCAGCTGCTGTCAAGAAGCCACCTGGGACCTTGGAAAAAGATGGAACCCAAAATCTAATTAATAGTTGTGAAGGAAATCGAGAACAGTGGGGATGGACATGGGGTGAACTAGAGTCAAATCAGACACAGATTTAAAAACAAAAAGACTGGTAAAGAAATTCTTTGAAGTTGCATTTATATAGCGCCTTTCACAACCCCAGGTCATCCTGAAGCAGTGAAGAACTTTTGAAGCATACACATTGTCGTAATGTAGGAAATGCAGCAGCCAATTTGTGCTCATACAGCTCCTTCACACATGCAATAAGGATAATGGTTGGGATTCTCCAGTCCAACACGGCGTGCTCCCGCCAGCAGTGGAATTCTCCATTCCCACAGCCGGCCAAAGGAGTTCCCCATTGTGGCCGCCCCACGCCTTTGGGAAACCTGTGGGCGTGGGTGCGCTGCCCACAGACCAGAGGATCCCGCTGACAGAGAATTCCGCTGAATCACTTGTTTAGTGATTCTAATTGAGGAATAACTATTGGCCAGAATGATGTCAAGTATTTCCCTGCTCTCCGAAAAGGTGCTGTCTTTTGCATTCACCTGATTGGAAAGGTGGGGCCTTGGTCTGACAGCTTAGCTGTCACTTTTGACAGTGCAGCACTCCCTCAATGTTCAAGTCTCCGGAATGGCTGGTCAGAACACAATCTTGACTCAGGAACAAGAAGGCTACTCATTGAGGCATATCTTACGCTTGGATTAAGGAAGACAGAGAGAAAGAAAGGAAGAGATGAAAGGAAAGTTGAAATAAAATAGAAATGTTAACTAGTTAGGGGACATTAAAATTTTCTCTAAACATTTACTGCATGCCAGCATGAATTTGAACAATTAAATTTGGCATGGTGGCACAGTGGTTAGCATTGACAGCTCCATGGTCCCGGGTTCAATTCCAGCCTCAGGTCACTGTCTGTGTGGAGTCTGCACATTCTCCCCGAGTCTGCGTGGGTTTCCTTCGGGTGCTCCGGTTTGCTCCCACAGTCCAAAGATGTGCAGGTTATGTGGATTGGCCAAGCTTAATTGCCCCTTAGCGTCCAAAAGATTTGGTAGGTTTATTGGATTACGGCGATAGGGTGGAGGGATGGGCATAAATAGGATGCTCTTTCCAAGGGCTGGTACAGACTCTATGGGCCGAATGCCCTCCTTCTGTACTGTAGAGATTCTATGATTCTATGATTCAATGAATTTATTCCCTTTCTCAGTGAGAGAGGTTCATTTTCTATCGAATTAACAATTATAACATTTTAAAAGGTTTTGTGCTGCCCAAGTCCTACCTTTGTGCGAATAATTTAATTTGCAATCATGAATCAAATATATCACTATTGTTCCAGTAAGATTCAGCCCAATAACTATAGCATTGTAAAAGGCAAGCTACCATTTCAAATTCTTGAGGAAAACAAATAGTCAGAAGTGCACATGTATCACAGCACAATCTGGTCTTACCTTGGAATTATTTGCCTTGTCACTTGATGTCAAACAGTTAATCACGGGGAAAGTTCATTGTTAATTTGTGGGCAGATTTAGAATAGGCAGGTGAATGGCATTATCTCGGCCAGCAGAGAAATTATTGAAGAACCATTTGGCAATCATTTAGAAAAATAAGTGTCACATATAATGGGCAGCGTGGTAGCACAGTGGTTAGCACAGTTGCTTCACAGCTCCAGGGTCCCAGGTTCAATTCCCACTTGGGTCAAATGCGGAGTCTGCACGTTCTCCCCGTGTCTGCGTGAGTTTCCTCCGGGTGCTCCGGTTTCCTCCCACAGTCCAAAGGTGTACAGGTTAGGTGGATTGGCCATGATAAATTGCCCTTAGTGCCCAAAAAGGTTAGATGGGGTTACAGAGATAGGGTGGAGGTGTGGGCTTGAGAAAGGTGCTCTTTCCAAGGGCCGGTGCAGACTCGATGGGCTGAATGGCCTCCTTCTGCACTGTAAATTCTATGATATAATACAAACATTTTTCTCAAGTTTGTTAATCACTGTAATTTTTGATGAAACAATAACAATAAATCAGTATGGCAGTTGTTTTCCCTCAGAAGCACCCTTACCTAAGTCAATAAGTAAGTGGGCAGCATGGTAACATAGTGGTTAGCACTATTGCTTCACAGCGCCAGGGTCCCAGGCTCGATTTCCGGTGTAGGTCACTGTCTGTGCGGAGTCTGCACCTATCTATGTGGGTTTCCTCCGGATGCTCCGGTTTCCTCCCACAAATCCCAAAAGACGTGCTGTTCGGTAATTTGGATATTCTGAATTCTCCCTCTGTGTACCCGAACCGGTGGCGACTAGGGGCTTTTCACAGTGACTTCATTGCAGTGTTAACGTAAGCCTACTTGTGACAATAAAGATTATTACTATTATTATAAAGGATACCCCAAATATCTGGTTGACCAAAAGTACCTGAAAAGAGTTGATTTTTAGCCATGACTTTGGCGACCAAGGCAACTGATTACAGTTGGTCTCAAATGTTTTTAGTTGAAATACCTCTTTTCAAAGTGACTTGTAATATTGCAATTGTATAGGGCATTGGTGAGGCCACACCTGGAGTATTGTGTAGAGTTATCATAGAATTTACAGTGCAGAAGGAAGGATGTTCTTGTTATGGAGGGAGTACAGCGGACATTTACCAGGCAGATTCCTGTGATGGGGGATTGTCACATGAGGAGAGACCGTTTGGATTATATTCATTGGAGTTTAGGAGAGTGAGAGGGGTTCTCATAGAAATTTATAAAATTCTAACAGGATTAGACAGGGTAGATTCAGAAAGAATGTTCCCATTGATGGGGGAGTCCCAAACTCAGGGGTCATAGTTTGAGGATAAGGGGTAAAACATTTAGGACTGAGGTGAGGAGAAATGTCTTCATCCAGAGAGTGGTGAATCTGTGGAATTCGCTACCATGGAAAGTAGTTGAGGCCAAAACGTGTAATTTCAAGAAGTAGGCAGATATAGCTCTTGGGGCTAATGGGACCAAGGGATATGTGGGGAAAGCTGGATCTGGGTATTCAACTTGATGATCAGCCATTATCAAACTGAATGGTGGAGGGCCAAATGGCCTCCTCCTGCTTCTATTTTCTATGTATCTGTCTATGTAATCACAGATCCCACATCCAAATCATAATGCTACATACATATCACTTGATAAGAAAGTGTTCAATCCAAATTCAATTTTAGTAAAGCGGCACGGTAGCACAGTAGTTAGCACAATTGCTTCACAGCTCCAGGGTCCCAGGTTTGATTCCCGGCTTGGGTCAATGTCTGTGTGGAGTCTACACATTCTCCCCATGTGTGCGTGGGTTTCCTCCGGGTGCTCTGGTTTCCTCCCACAGTTCAAAGATGTACAGGTTAGGTGGATTGGCGATGATAAATTTCCCTTAGTGTTAGGTGGGGTTGTTGGCTTACGGGGATAGGGTGGAGGCATGGGTTTAAGTGGGATGCTCTTTCCTAAGGGTCGGTGCAGACTCGATGGCCCAAATGGCCTGCTTCTGCACTGTAAATTCTAAAGCTCTTAAGAAAACAGGTAATCCTTTGCAGAGAACAGTGAGAAGGGTGTTACTGTTGCTCACTGCAGAGTCCACCTGTCCTTGATATATTCCCGATCTTAAGTAAGTCAAAATCCTGGAGCTCCCTCACTAACTGCACTGGGGTTGTGCCTACACCACATGGACTGCAGAACTTCAAGAATGTGGCTCACCACCATTTTTTAAAGGACAATTAGGTATGGGCAATAAATGTTGGCATTGCCAACAATATCCATATTCCATGGAAGAATAAAAAAAATATACTGGCTGCCAATTGTAGAACAATATAAATCGGGATTGGGCCAGTGGCCAGAATTGGATGTCATTAGAGGTTTATAATAAATTGGGAGGGATAAAGGCATTGGAGGGATTTGAAATCAAGAATGTGAATTTAAAAATTTTTTAATGTAAAAAGTGTTGGGAAGTAATTGACATTCAGGGGTGGGATTCTCCGACCCCCCACCGGGTCGGAGAATCGCTGGGGGCTGGCATGAATCCCGCCCCCACCGGTTGCCAAATTCTCCAGCACTGGATATTCGGCGGGGGTGGGAATCGCGCCACGCCGGTCGGCGAGCCCCCCCCCCGGCGATTCTCTGGCCCGCGATGGGCCAAAGTCCCGCTGCTGGAATGCCAGTCCCGCCGGCGAGAATCAAACCACCTCTCTTACGGGCGGGACCAGGTGGCGCAGGCAGGCTCCGTGATCCTGGGGGGGGAACGGGGCGATCTGGCCCCGGGGGGTTCCCCGCACGGTGGCCTGGCCCACGATCGGGGCCCACCAATCCGTGGGCGGGCCTGTGCCGTGGGGGCACTCTTTTCCCTCCGCCTCGGCCACAGCCTTCACCATGGCCGACGCGGAAGAGACACCCCCCCTGCGCATGCACCGGGATGACACAGCAGCCGCTGATGCTCCTGCGCATGCGCGGACTTCCGCTGGCAGGCGAAGTCCTTTCGGCCCAGGCTGGCGTGGCGCCAAAGGCCATTCCCGCCGGCCAGTGGCGAGCCAACCACTCCGGAGCGGGCCTAGCCCTTGAAGGTGAGGGTTTGGCCCCTAAAGGTGCGGAGAAATCCTCACCTTTGGGACGGCCCGACGCCGGAGTGGTTCCCGCCACTCCATCCCGCCGGGACCCCCCGCCCCGCCGGGTGGGGGAGAATCCCGGCCCTGGTCTCAGTACCCACAATTGCCAATCACATTCATACTTCTGGCCACTTGGACACATTTTGGAGGAAGTAAGGTGCCCTTTGGGATTTTTAAAAGGAGACATGAATGTGCGTAAAAGTGCAAGAACTCACTGGAACTGACAGGCTCATTGCAACTGTGCAAAGAATTGTCAAACTCAGGACCGCTACCATCTGCAAGGACAAGAGCAACAGATGCATGGGGACACCACCACCTGCAAGTTCCCCTGAAAGTCACACACCATCCTGACATGGAAATATATTGTCGTTCCTTAACTGCCGCTGGGCCAAAATCCTGGAATTGCCTTTCGAACAGCATGCGGGCACATTTACACCACATGGACTACAGCTGCAGAAGGCAGCTCACCCCAACTTTCTCATAACTAATGGCCTTGAATTTCCAGACAGTCATCTCCTTTGGCTTTACAGTGCAGTCTGAGAGTAAGAGTTTATTCTCACTGCAGTCATTCTCCCCCTTGTGTGAGGATCTTCAGGTCTCATGAGGCTGGAAATCACCCCTTCCCAGAGTCCTCCACTCTGCCCATGCAGCCTGGTTACTCAAGGGACCTCACCCGGGAACCTCACAGTCGCCCCCAGTGCTGATCCTATGGATTCACCTGCTGCCACACACTTTACAGCTGTCACTATGGAAGGGCATTCCATCAGCGGATATATCACTACAAGCCCAGCAAGGAGGACACGGGAAGCGCTGTCTTCATACTTGCCGCCAGACCTCTTTGAGCCGAGACACTCAGTCATGAAGGGCAGCAAACCCCCCTCCCCAAGATGCCAAAACTGATCACCCCACTCCCAAGTTGAGCCTCTCTGGGTTCCCCATGTCCTCTCCACTGTCCTCTCTGTGACTGGCACCCTGGATGAATATGCTGACCTGAGCACTCACCTCTCATATCATCTTTGGAGTTGTGGTCACCAGGTTCATGTTTCTATACAGCTGTTTAAATCGCTCCTATTAATATTCAGTGAGGAAAGGCTCGCTAATGATATTATCATGTATTAAAATTAGGTTCCCGGCTTTCTGTGGTGTGTTTCTCACCACCCCATCGGTCGCCTGGAAAATCGGAAATCATGATCTAGCCAGAGACAATCTTGTTTTCTGATTTTCTTGCTAATTCTTGCAGCTTCACAGGCTTTCAAATAGGTGAGTTATACTGAGGTGAGGATGTTCTGGCTGATGGTAAACACCCACTTCAGGCTACAGTCAATACAGAGACAGAGAGGGAGAGAAAGAGAGTGAGAGGTGCAATCCACCTTCACAGTTCACTCTCAAGGCACACACTGAGTGCAAAATATATGTCCAGACAGAACTTCTTCCAGGCCAGGTGGTTTTCAACCAATCAGCAGGACCTCACAGCTTGGCAACAGCAGTTTGTTTCTTTTAATTCAAGTAAACAAAATGACCCATCACCCCTGGTGTCTTGCTGGTCACGTGGCTGAAGTCAAGTGATTTCTTGGATAAAGAAGCCTGCTCGCAGACCAAAGTTGAGGCCAAGAATACATCAGCCATATTAGCGGAGTGGGTCCGAGGGGCGGAATTGCCTCCTCCTGCTCAAAGTTCTGAAGTTCTTCTTATGTTCTTCAAGTGAACCTGCAATCTTTTAGAAAAACAACTAAGGAGAGTGTCAAATTAATTTGATGTCTTTCTAATGTTTTAAAAAGCATATGGTTCTTGGAGATATAGGGCACAATTCAGCGACCTCTCATCTCACCTGGTTCGATGTCAGGACGAGACCATTGAATCTTGCAAGAGGCCTCTCACGAGATTCTCAATGAAATATACTTTCGCCGGATTCACCCGATGCACGGGATTCACCGGCCTCAACTAGGTGCCGTTTGGTATTGCACCTGGGAGGTGGGGGGGGGGGGGGGGGGGGGGGGGGGGGGGAGGAGGTGGGGGGCTTGCTGCGGAAATGAAGCACCCGGGTGGTCAGGGACAGGGCAGAGTTGCACCTTGGCGATCTCCAGGCAACTGGGTACCTTGGTACTGCCACGCTGGCAATGCCACTACCAGGCTGGCAGTGCCAAGATGCCCAGGTGTCAAGTTGCCCATGGCAGGGGTCAGGCTTAGGGGAGGGGGAGACTTGCCGATAAGAGGTGGGGTGAGAGGGGAGCTCGAGGACCATGGAAGAGGTAAGTTGGTAACTGGGTGATGTGAGGGGGTCTTGAGGCCACGATGGGATGCTGAGAGGGGTCGAAAGATTGGGGATATCTTTAGAAATGGCACTAGATCCGCTTGTAGTCTTCCTGCACCAGCAAACTGAGCATACAATGCAGGAAATGACTAAAGGTGTGGCCACAACAGACTGAGGCCAAAAATGGCAAAGTGCCGTTGAATAGCGTGTTCTTTCTCAGCTGTAAGCTCCGAGAAACATCCCGCTAAATACGCCATTCAATAGACTTTAACTAAAGGTCACTGAATGGTGCCCATGTATTCTTAACAGCACTTTTACATGTATGATGTTAACCTAGAGCCATGGGTATTGATGGTGGAGACTCAAATTTCTTTCCATCATGTAGCTGACCAGGACTCTTGTTGCCTGCCATTGGTGGGTGTTGGAATGATTTACAAGTTGATACTCAACCTATTCGGCCAAGTTATGAACACACCTTCCTTGGCCATCAAGTCCTGGAGTGGGACTTGAACCCTGACCTTTCCGCTCAGATGCCGCAGCGACAGCAAGGCACATTGGCGGCACCCCAAGAATTATTTCATGGGCCAAAAAGTGCTTTGAAAAGTCCTGCAGTTGTGAAAGACATTATCTATCTAATAGTAAATCCCATTAATTTAATCAGGCCAGGGAAAGTCTTGGAACATTGTGCATGACCTTCAAAGATAGCTGAGCAAAGCTGCAGAATATATACAAACATTTATAGTACCATTACCCAAACCAAACAAATTGCTTAAAACTGATGAGCTGTCCAATACTGCAGCAACCCAGAGCCAATCCATTGATGTCCCATTACCCAATAACTTTCAAAGCCATTTAAAAGATATTTTCTGAGCTTTTCTTTTCAAAGGAGTTTGATGAGCAGAGCATTAACCATTGGTAACGTTCCAGAATAGACACCACTCTGATCAGAAATAAATATATATTTTGATCTCTAGACTTACTTGTGAATATTGTTTTGCTG